>NW_027361863.1:1877500-2372500 GCF_039654945.1 Dendrobates tinctorius | reverse complement strand
ACAGGGACACGTGGTGTGCAGGACGGTACAGGGTGTACTCGGGAACACAGGGCGTTTACACGAGAGTGCACTAGATACAGGATAGTGCAAGATGGGTACACGAGAGCACATATGGCGTGCAGCGACTAGTACGTCCGGGTGTGAGTAAAGCAGGACGCGTGCAAAGGAGCACGTCAGAGTACTGAGTTAGGCAGCAGGTGTGCCAGGAGGTGTAACAGAGTACAGGAACAGAGTGTGTGCCAGGAGGCACAACTGAGCATAAGACAGAGTACAGGATCAGAGCGTGTGCAAGGAGGCACAACTGAGTATAAGACAGAGCACAGGATCAGAGTGTGTGCCAGGAGGCACAACTGAGTATAAGACAGAGCACAGGTTCAAAGCGTGTGCCAAGAGGCACAGCAGAGTACAAGGCAGAGGACCTGAATACAGCGCACAGCCAGGCAGGGACACGGCAGACCAAGCCAGGAAGTACAATAATCAGGCACCTCCCATAGGAAGAGGTAGCCTGATATAGCACATGATCACTAGGGCTTCCGGGTCAAGTCCTCCAATGCCATAGAGAGGACGGACCTGGAGACAGCTGAGAAGAGCGCGCGTGCGCACACAGAACATGGAGAAAACATGAATCTAAGTACGAGAGGTGCGCATGTGCACCCGGCGGGACCCCCCGTAGCGGCTGCAGCTCCGGAAGAGATGATGTCGGGACCGAGGCCTGCCCCCAGGAGAGCGCGGCGTGATAGACGGCGTGACAACAGGACAATCCTGGAGGAGAACCTGTTACAGGCTGAAAAAGATGAGACTGAGGCATAGGTTCAACACTTCCAGCAGGACAACGACCTTAAACATAGAACCAGAGCTACAATGGATGGATAAGATCAAAGCATAGTCCTTTGTGTGAACAGTCCAGTTACAGTCCAGACCAAAATCCCATTGAGAATCTGTGGCAAGACTTAAATGCCGCTGCTCACAGACGTCTCCATCCAATCTCACTGAGCGAGAGTGAGTGTGCAAAGAAAGGGCAAAAATGTCACCTGTAAATGTACAAAGCTGTTAAAGACAGACCCCAAAATACAGCGAAAGGTGGTCCTACAGTATTTACTCAGGGGGCGGAATACAAACTCATGTCACAATTTTCAGATTTATATTTGTAAAATATTAAGAAAACCTTGTATCATTTCCTTTGCACTTTACACATACTTGCTAATTTGTGTCGCTATATCGCATAAAATCCCAATAAAATATGTTTACGTTTGTGGGTGTAAAAAATAAGGAAAATTTCACGGGGTATGAATACATTTTCAAGGCACTGTCTGAACAGGAATGTGGTTTTAGAATAGCAATACATAGCAAGAGTCTTTCAAGCATGTTTTAAGTTTTTTGTTCAGGCTTTTTTGAGTAATATGCTCACACGGCGTCTTTTTTAGGAAGGTCCGCTCAGAAATTCGTCTGAAAATTTGCTTATACAATGGTAAAAATAATGAATATTTGCACTCTAGAGAGACTTTGGGGCATTATTTGTTTAAAGGAGCCACTTAGTGGGAATTATTACTGGGTTAGGGAGTGCGATGATTACCTTGCCCCAAGCGCTATCAGTCCACACTATACCACTGGCCTTTTGATGTGTTATTTTTTGTTTTACATAGGACTGCACTTCTTTATCATTACCATAATTTACAAAAAAAATTGTTCAATAGTAATTTTTTTTTTTTTTTAGCTTTGCAACCAATCTAGTATACATAAAGGGTACAGTTCTCTCCACTCAACCTTCACCACTGAAAGGCCAGGTCTCCTGGAGGTTGAACATGGCAAACATTTGCTTTAGATAAGAAATGGGAACAGTCAATGGAGGATTATGTAACACTCAAAAACAATTAAATTTAAACTCTGAGCCACAACCTGGTGATCATTAGAATTGATGATTGATACTGCCTTAATGAATTGTACATGCAAAAATCTACACATATATATATATACTGTGTATATATATATAGATATATATATATATATATATATATTAGCTGTGGTTTGGAAATAACCCATGCAGGTTCTGGTACACTGAGATCTAAGCTCTGTCCACAGATATAAATGATACCATTATGACTGCCTGCAGTCACCACTAGGGGGAGCTTACTGCATACCGTGTTATCATTGAGAACTTGTCTGTACACAGTATGCAGTAAGCCCATTAGCTCACCCTAGTGGTGACTTCAGGAAGGCAGAATTGCATTATTTATGGAATATGGACACTGCAGGGATTCACTCGTTCAGGTAGGCATTAGGTAGCGTTCACACAGACAATGCAGTTTGGTCCAAACAAGTGCAGATTTATTGCTTTCATAAAACTCCAAGGATTTCAAAACTTAACACAGCCTCTTCTGGGCACTGCAAATAAACAGTTCATTTAGAAGGGCTCATCTGGAGAGATTACCGACCTTTCTCTCAGAGCAAACTTCATGCACAGAAGAGACCTGATCCCGCCAGTCTCGATATCCCCTTCAGCCTAAGCTCCAGTAAAGGGGGTTTTACACATAGCGATATCGCTAGCAATATCGCTAAAACGTCACTGATTTTGTGACGTTATAGCGATATTGCTAGCGATATCGCTATGTGTGATACTTACCTCCGACCGGCTCCCCCCGCTGTCTGTCGCTCATCGCGCGAGATCGGGCGGCTCCATTTCTCGCTGTCTGCTTCCTGCTGGGCTTCCTGTTGTGAGTTCATTTTCCCCTTCACCATTGAGGTCTGATGAACTCCCTCTTCTGGTGAAGGAAGGTAGTGAGGCTGATTACCAAGCACCTGAGCAGGATGATGATGACTGGGTGACTGGAATTGCTGACTGGATATAAGGCAGCCGACGCCCTTCTGCCTTGCTGGTGATTTCTCAGAGGGATTCTAGGAGACCAGTCTGATTCCTGCTCCTCAAAAGCTAAGTTTTCTGCTCTGCTTTTTGCATTTGTGTTTTGGTTTTGTTTTGCCTTGTTTTTCTGGATTTCTGCCATCCCCTGCTGGGGTGAGCTGAATTCCTTTTTGCTCTGTCTTCAGAAAAAATACCAGAGTATTGATATAGTCTTTTTGAAGCCTAGCGTCTTCAGGGCATTTTTCCCTATCAGTCTGTTGGCTCTTGTTTTGATAGGGTTTTGGCGGATTGCAGACAGCAGCTTTTCTATCCTGTCCTATTTAGTTAGCTTGGGCCCCATCCTTTGCTCAGCCTATCTTTCTATCTGTGTGAGTGTTTTTTCATCTTGCTTCACCGTCATTATATGTTGGGGGCTGCCTATTGCTTTGGGGTCTGCTCTGGGGCAGTTTAGATTTCCCTTTCTGTCTTTAGGCTATTTAGTTCTCTGGCTGTGATCGAGGGGTCTAGGGCACCGTAGGAACCCCCCACGGCTACTGCTAGTTGTTGTTGATAGGTTCAGGGGTCTGCAATCCGATAGCTGCCAACTTCTCTGGTTTTCTGGACTTAGCTAGTATTTCTGTTTTTGCCTCCTACGGTGACTCATTCATAACAGCTTCCTGCTGTGTGAGACGAGCGACGCTGGAGGCGGGCGGGAGGATGTCTGGATCGCTGTGTGTGAAAGGTAAGTATCGTCCGCTGCATCGCTGCTGCATCGCTGCTGCATCGCTGTGAGATCTTTCCGTGTGAAAGCTCACTAGCGATCATTTAGCGATGCACCAGCGATCCTGACCGGGTCGTATCGCTGGTCGGATCGCTGGTGCATCGCTAAATGTAAAAGGGCCTTAACTTCCATCACCAAACAAAAGTGTTCAACTCTGGGCACAATTCACAATGAACAGGCTGCAGCTTCCTGCTAACGCATGCAGTCTCCATTCAGAGAACCCCCCGACACATCTCTCTTGCTGAAAGGAGCATTTATTATTGTAAGGGCTCATGCACATGACCATATTTTCGGTTTTAGGTCTATCCGGTAACAAAAAGGTGTTGCATTTGGACCAATGTTATTCCATGGGACAGTGCAGATGAACGATTTTTTTAATTAACTGAAAAAAAATTGCTGAATGCATGATTTTTCTCCATATATACGATGAGACTCACCCATTTAAGCCTATGGGTGTGAGAAAGAAATTGGATGCTATACGGAGCCACAGTATAGCATCCAATTTTTACAGAATAAATTGCAAGTCTGTAGCATAGGAAACTGTAAATGGTCCTGTAAATGATTAATTTTTAGTGATGATTGAACGTGCTTGGATAAGGTATTATCTGAACATGCTCGTGTGCTAACCAGGTGACTTCAGCGTGCTCAAAAAATATGTTCGAGTCCTCGCGGATTCATGTGTCACGGCTGTTCGACAGCCTCAACCAGGGCCACCATCAGGGCATTACTGTCCTTACTGCTGTATGGGGCCCGGTGAGCAGCAGTACAGAAGGGGACCCGCAGGTCAGGGGCCCTGCTCCTGTGCTTCTAGTCATCGGGCCCCAAGTGCTGTGTGCTGCAGCCGGGCCTGCGGCGCACACATCAGCACAGCCGCCACAGCGGCCGACACCAGAGAGCTACAGAAGTGGAAGAGCTGAAGGACCTGTGGTGACGTCATTATTATCACAGGCCTTCACTATTTATCTGCTCCGCCCCCTGATCACATGACAATGACGTCACCACAGGTCATTCAGCTCACACAGCAGCAGCTGTCCTGGTTGTGTGCATCTTGTGTTATTTAGTATACAATCTTCGCCGCAGGAGTGCGGCCAGGTAAGAAGAAAGTTTTTATTTTATTATTGAAAGCGGCAATATGTTTCCACGGCAGGATGGAGACACACGGACCATGTGTCTCCATCCTGCCGGGGCAGAATGGAGACAAGCGTCAGATTGGAGACACACAGGGGCAGATTGTAGACAAGCGTCAGATTGGAGACACACAGGGGCAGATTGAAGACAAGCGTCAGATTGGAGTCACACTGGGGCAGATTGGAGACAAGCGTCAGATTGGAGACACACAGGGGCAGAATGGAGACAAGTGGCAGATTGGAAACACGGGGGCAGAATGGAGACATGGGGCAGAATGGAGACATGGGGCAGAATGGAGACATGGGGCAGAATCTAGACACGGGGGCAGGATTGGAGACAAGGGCAGGATTGGAGACAAGGGCAGGATTGGAGACAAGGGCAGGATTGGAGACACACAGTGGCAGAATGGAGACAAGGGGCAGAATGGGAGACATGGGGGCAGGATGGGAGACACATGGTGCAGGATCATGGGGCAAGATGGAGACACATGGTGCATGATCATGGGGCAGGATCATGGGACAGATGGGACAGGATGGGGAGATCATATGAGGCGGTGCTCTAGATAACTGTGTTATTTCCTGCAGAGACGAGTCCTGGCTGGAAGAAGTGAAGGCGGTCTGTGCTGGATGAAAGATGAAAAGCGAAGATGAAGGATTTCATCTAGATATGTCACTGGTGAGTCAGTGCATTATCTGTACACTGACACTATACACTGTACACTATATACAGTGGTCATGTGTATAATGTCAATTCATGTGAACATATAATCCCTATAAAAACCTATTTTATTTAATGATATTAAAAAACACCATTTTCCCAGTGAAAAATAGCAGCAAATGCCACAAATTAGAACAAAGACCTAGGCTGAGATGCTGCACGGCAAAAAATTAGGCCTATCTGATACCTTCCTATCTGTGGAGGTTGGCACCCTAAGGCTAAGTGCACATGTACCGGAACTCTCGCGGAAATTACCGCGAGAATTCCGGAATTCCAGTCCGCGGGAAAATCGCATTTTAAATTCCCGCGATTTTCCCGCGGAAAAACTAGCATTTTGCAAGCGTATTTAGCTTGCAAAATGCTAGCGTTTTCCAAACGATCTGTAGCATCGCTTGGAGAACTGATTGACACGTTGGTCACACTCGTCATACATAGTGTTTGACGAGTGTGACCAACTTTTTACTACTGAGGCCGCCTATGTGGCATCAGTAGTAAAAGATAGAATGTAAAAAAAAAAAAAAAAAAATGGTGTTATTCTTACCTTCCGACGTCCCGCGCATCCGTTCCCAGTAATCCTTTGCGAAAATGCCCGCGATGACGTCAGTTCTCGCGGGATTGCGACGTCTCGCGGTAATTCACGATGACGTCGCGCGAATGATCGCGAGACTTCGCGATCCCGCGAGATCGGACGCCATCGCGGGCATTTTCGCAAAGGATTACTGGGACCGGAGCGTGGAGAGAAGCGAGAAGGCTGCGCGGGACGCCGGAGGGTGAGAATAACAATATTTTTTATTTTTAATTCTATTTTTTACAGGGATATGGTACCCAAAGCCCAGAGGACAGTCTCCTCTCCTCCGGACCGTGGGTACCATCCGCAAATGTTCTGCTTACTTTCCGCATGTTGTGCACAGCCACATGCGGGAAGTAAGCGGAACAATGCATTCCTATGGGTGCGGGATCGCCGCGATTCCGCAAAATAATGAGCATGCTGCGGTTTTTACCGCGAAGCGATTCCGCAGCGGTAAAAACCGCAGCATTAGCACAGCATTGCGGAATCCCATAGGAATGCATGGGATGCTTATTTTTCGCGGCAAAATCGCGCGGTTAAAACCGCCGCGGAAACGCGAAAAAAACGCCACGTGTGAACTCAGCCTAAATATAACGATTTTTGGTGCCCCCACTCAACAAGGACTGTCCCTCGCTCCCCTACCAGTCCCTAATATCACAGGTGGGAAAACAATATCCGATAGTGCAGAAATGAATCATCAGAATGCCCTGGGTATAATGCAAATAATCTCAGAAAAATAAACACCAATAAAACAGATTACCACAGCATGATAATCAAAGGTCCACCATGTATCTGCATTGAGTTAAACGTGGACCTTTGATTATCATGATGTGGTAATCTGTTTTATTGGTGTTTATTTTTCTCCACAGATAGGAAGGTATCAGATAGGCCTAATTTAGGGCCTTGCAGCATCTCAGCCTAGGTCTTTGTTCTAATTTGTGGCATTTGCCGCTATTTTTCACTGGGAAAATGGTGTTTTTTAATATCATTAAATAAAATAGGTTTTTATAGGGATTATATGTTCACTTGAATTGACTGGTGGTTCCTACATTATTGGTTTTCTTTTCTACCTGTGTATAATGTCACCAATGATCACTGTATTACCTGTACACAGACACTGCATACTAAGTACAGATCTCCTGTGTATAATGGCACTTATGGTGATATTAGTATTGCTTTTTTTTATTAATGATCAGTATTGTAGTATTCAGTCTCTATGTGGTGGTAATATTTTGTCCGGCAATGGTGTGGTGGTATTTGTCCCTTGTATGTGCTATTATTCGGTCACTGTGTGGTGGTAATATGTTGTCCGGCCATGGTACGGTGGTATTTGTCCCATGCATGTGATGATATTGGTCATTTTAAAAATTGAAAAATAAATACAAATATACCTAAATTGTATTGGATATTTTAACAAATGATTAATAGGATAGAGTAGAGTAGGGCTCGTCCAAAAGACTCCACCTTGTCGTGGTAGCAGTTTAAAAAATCTTTTGGCCAAAAAAAAAAAGCTGCTGGCTATATGTGTGATCTGGTGATGGGAACTGTTAATGTGTTATTGGTGGAAAGTGGAGTTTTTCCAAGAGAGAGCGGTGGGACTGTGGACAGTTCGAGGGGTGGAGCCTGGGCGGAGTCTCAAGGGGGCCCCGAAAATTTGGCCAGTATGGGGCCCCGAAATTCATAGTGGCAAGCCTGGCCTCAACACATGCAGGGATTGCCTGTTTGTTAGAGACATGCAGCTGCGGGGACTTGAACATATTATTCAAGCATGCCGAAGGCACTCGGTTAGCACCTGAGCATGCTGAGATAACACCTTATCCGAGCCTGTTCACTCATCACTATTAATTTTGTCTATGTATGGAGCGCGGTGCTCTGCCAGCTACATAGATATATTGAAAATTTCATTTAATAATAGATGCATTGACACATAGGGAGCCGTTTCTGGCCGTAACTGGTCCTATACGCTGCTGTATGGAGGCTTTAACATACAGTCAGGTTATCTAGCACATTCCTATAGTTTTGCCAGTCACTTGTTAAGAGGTTTTGTGACTCCACACATCTCTGCTAATTCAATATACTGGTCATTTAAAAGTGAAATAGATGTAGAAAATTCCACACATTTCCACCAAAGCTTTAGAAGACACCGTAAGTCGTGCAGCATCTTCTTGAAGATATGTGACCTGTAATTGTTGCTAGTTACTATGTCCACACTGACATGGTCATAGGCACAGACTGTAATTATGGAAAGTAAACAAGTTTTCCCATCATCCTTCCCTGTACGTTTACACAGACGGATAAGGGTGTAATTACATATGAAAACTTCAAAGGGCTCATTACTGCAACATTGTAGGAAACAATGCAAGAGCTGACATTAGAAGCAGGAAAGCACTAAAAAAGTCCTAAAATAAAGCACCCCCACCCTGCATTTCACTCTGTGTGACCACAGACTTATGAATCCCCCCAGCGTATGCATTGTGCACTGCAAGGATTCTCCAGTTTCTGAGCCGGGAACGGCGGTGATTGACGCATTATGCATATTCCCGACCAGAACCCGTCTAGTGGGCGTGGCCTCACTCAATGCAAGTGTATGGAGCGAGGACACGCCCACTAGTCGGGATTTGGCCGGGAGCATGTATAATGCATACAACACCGCCGTTCCCGGCTCAGAAACCAGAGAATGCTCACAGTGCAAACTGCATTACCTGGGGGGATTCATAAGTCTGTGGTCACACAAATTAACTGCAGACTTTTCAATTTAGAGCGGACAACCCTTTTAAGCAGAAGAATAGTTGGTCCTAGCACAACAAGATAGATGTCTTGTTAGAGGAAGCTGAGCTGCTGTAATGATGCCCAACAGGTGTTATATAGTGATGCAAAAAACTGTAGTAAAGAACCAGGCTGGAATAATAGAGGTGTTGTTGACAGTGAATTTATCTCTGCACTGGCCAGCTGTTCAACAGTGAATATATATTTATTCAGGAACAAAGATAACACAGCCAACAACTGGTATTTCTTATAGCTTAGGATCTTGCAAAGTGAAAGTGTGCTCCAGCTATACTCATACAGTGAGTGAGCAGGACGCCTGTTTTTTTTTTTATTGGCAATATAACACTTTTGCTTGAGAGAGAAGCTCATGCACTATGCTAGCAAGCAGCCTGAATGATACAACTTCCCACCTCTGCTGCCTCTATTCTCTGCTGTAATATATCCAAATGGTAATCAACTGAGCCACCCTGCATGTATTTACTCCATTCACTGCTAGCAAGCAGCCTGAATGATACAACTTCCCACCTCTGCTGCCTCTATTCTCTGCTGTAATATATCCAAATGGTACAATTCCATACTTCTGCTGCTTTACCATTTTGCTGCATATTTAAATGTGCTTGCTAAAGCTTTGGTATAATTCATTTGTTGCACTGTATGTAATACTTACTGCTTTAGATCTGTGACTGGGGCCTTTCTAGATCTTATCAGGTGGAAGGTGCTATAGCATATTGCCACATCTTGGTCTAGTGCCTTTGATCATCTAACCATCCCCTGGTGTGCTGGCCCCAGTTGCCAAATTATACCCAAGCAGCTCCCACAATCCCTCTCTCCTGACCCTGTAGTGTGGCCTATATATGTAGTAGTTGCTAAGGGGAAGCATGCAGTGTGGGGTACAGCACGCAAGCATCCCATAAGCAAAGCATCACAGAAGATAAGCATCCAGCAAAACGGCAGTTATACATGGCAGTTAGTCAGGGCAGTAGTCAGGTAACCCACACTTTGCCTTCCCCTTTAACCATGTGCTTTATTTTTATCCTCCTGTGTTCCCTTGCCATCCACATTCACCACCCTATCCCCCCTCCATCACGACTCATACACATCAGCCCCTCTATACTTCCTTCTCCCATGTACAGCTCCCACACACTCCTCACCTTCCTGAGAAACCTCAGCCCATCTTGCCCAAACACATCGCAGAAAAAAACTACTTACAATTCCAACAACTATTGGCTCTTTATCTTCCTTCTCCTACTGATTTCAGGGGACATCTCCCCCAACCCTGGTCCACCATCCCCCAACCTCAACCCTTACCCTACCTCATATCGAAACCACAATAATCTGATTAACATTACTTGCACTCCCTCATCTCAATCTTTTAATTGTGCCCTCTGGAATCCACGGTCTGCTTGTAACAAGCTTCCTTTCCTACACAACTACTTTCTGAACAACTCTCTTAATCTGTTGGCCCTCACTGAAACCTGGATTCAGGATTCTGACACTGTCTCTCCTGCTGCCATTTCCTACGGTGGCTTACAATTCTCTCACTCCCCGAGACCCACAAACAGACGTGGTGGTGGAGTTGGCATACTCCTGTCCCCACAATGCACTTTCCAGGTCATCCCCCCAGTCCCATCACTCTTATTCCCTTCTTTTGAGGTCCACACCATCAGGCTATTCCGTCCCCTCTCCCTCAGGGTAGCGGTCATATACCGGCCCCCAGGCTCACCCACCCACTTCCTTGACCACTTTTCAGCCTGGCTGCCACACTTCATGTCCTCAGAACTACCAACCCTCATCCTGGGAGACTTCAACATCCCCATTAACAGCCCTAATTCCACATCTGCATCCCAGCTTCTATCACTAACCACCTCTCTAGGCCTCTCACAGCTTTCAACCTCTGAGACACATAAGGACGGTAACACCCTTGATCTGGTCTTCTGCCGGCTCTGTTCAATCTCCCACCTAAACAACTCACCGCTTCCACTCTCTGACCACAACATTCTCTCCTTCACGCTCACAAATCCTCGCCCACCCCAGCTCATTCCTACCTACCACACAGTCAGAAATCTACAAGCTATTAACTCTCAGACACTTTCAGATTCCCTACACTCATCTCTGTCCCCAATCTCCTCTCTTTCCTGTCCTAATCTGGCTGTTCATCACTACAATGACACTCTAAGAAGCACCCTTGACCAAGTAGCTCCCCTCACCCTCAGAACCTCCAAACACAGAGTAAAACAGCCCTGGCTCACATCGCAAACTCAACTTCTCCAGCGATGCTCCAGGTGTGCTGAACGCCTATGGAGAAAAACCCGCACACCAGAAGACTTCATACACTTCAAATTTATGTTAAGAACCTATAACGCTGCCCTTCACCTTGCCAAACAGACCTACTTCACCACCCTGATCTCCTCACTAGCCAACAACCCCAAGAAACTTTTTGACACTTTTCACTCCCTCCTCAGGCCAAAAGCACAAGCCCCTATCACAGACATTTGTGCTGATGACCTGGCCTCCCACTTTACAGAAAAAATAGATAATATCCGTCAAGAAATCTGCTCCCAACCACCAAGTGCTGTGACTCCCATCCCTTCCTGCATCTCCCCTGGCTCACTCTCTACATTTGATCCCATCACAGAAGAAGAAGTCTCCAGACTCCTCTCTTCTTCTCGTCTGACTACATGCACTACCGACCCCATTCCCTCACATCTCCTCTAGTCTCTCTCTCCAGTCGTCACAACCCACCTAACTACAATCTTTAATCTCTCCCTCTCCTCGGGCATTTTCCCATCCTCCTTCAAACACGCCATCGTTACTCCATTACTAAAGAAACCTGCTCTCGACCCATCCTGCACAAACAACTACAGACCAGTCTCCAATCTCCCCTTCATCTCTAAACTTTTGGAATGCCTAGTTTACTCCCGCCTTACCCGTTACCTCTCCATTCACTCCCTTCTAGACCCTTCACAGTCCGGCTTCCGCCCCCTACATTCGACTGAAACTGCACTCATCAAAGTGACCAATGACCTTCTGACAGCAAAACGTAACGGTGACCACTCTCTGCTCATTCTTCTTGACCTATCTGCAGCTTTCGATACTGTTGACCACCATCTCCTACTCTCTAGGCTCCAGTCACTAGGCATTAAGGACACTGCACTCTCCTGGTTCTCTTCCTATCTCTCTGACCGCTCCTTCAGTGTTTTGTTCTCTGGCTCCACATCATCTCCTCTTCCTCTTGCTGTCGGGGTACCACAGGGCTCAGTCTTTGGCCCCCTTCTTTTCTCTCTCTACACAGCCCCAATTGGACAGACCATCAGCAGATTTGGCTTTCAGTACCATCTTTATGCTGATGACACACAACTATACACGTCTTCCCCCGACCTTACCCCCGCTATACTACAGAACGCCAGTGACTGTCTGTCCGCAGTCTCCAATATCATGTCCGCTCTCTATCTGAAACTCAACCTCTCCAAAACTTCTTCTGCTCCCGCCGTCTACTAACCTCCCTAAATCTGACATTTCCCTCTCCGTGGGTGGTACCACAATAACACTCCGGCAGCAGGCGCGCTGTCTGGGTGTTATGTTTGACACCAATCTCTCCTTTACATCCCATATACAATCCCTTGCCCGCTCTTGCCGCTTACACCTAAAGAACATCTCTAGAATCCGCCCTTTTCCCACTATGGAAACAACAAAAACCCTCACTGTTGCATTGATCCACTCTCGCCTGGATTACTGCAATGCTCTATTAATTGGCCTCCCCGTCACTCGACTATCCCCTCTCCAGTCCATACTTAATGCAGCGGCCAGGATCGTCCATCTGGGTAATCAGTACTCGGACGCGTCCGCTCTTCGCCAGTCCTTACATTGGCTGCCCATTCATTATAGGATCCAATTCAAAGTACTTGTTCTCACCCACAAAGCTCTCCACAGTGCGGCACCCCCTTACATCTCTTCTCTCATTTCTGTCTATCGACCTAGCCGATCGCTGCGCTCTGCAAACGACTTTCGACTAACCTCTGCACTAATCCGTTCCTCCCACTCCCGACTCCAAGACTTCTCCCGTGCTGCTCCTATCCTCTGGAATGCTCTACCCCAAGAAATCAGGACTATCCACAATTTGCATAGTTTTAGGCGCTCCCTCAAAACACTCCTGTTCAGAGCGGCCTATCACATTCACTAATCAAAGTCATTCTCTGTGTAAGTGTGCGTGTGTAGCCCATTCACTATCTCCATCCATCCTTCACTCCCGCAAGATGGCTGGACCTTCATTGTAAATACACCATTGTAAATACACACCTGTACTCTGTATCTCCCTCACCTCATTGTAGATTGTACGCTCTCACGAGCAGGGTCGTCTTATTTCGTCTTATTTTGCTTTAATTATTGTATTGTTAGCGTTGTTACTTATAACTTGTGTTTTGAAACTGTTAAACTGTAAAGCGCTGCGGAATATGTTGGCGCTATATAAATAAAGATTATTATTATTATTATTATTATTAAACAGCCGTAAATAGTAGGTGATGCAATATATGCAGTAATAAGGGCGGCACGGTGGCTCAGTGGTTAACATCTGCAAGGAGTTTGTGTGTTCCCACCGTGTTTGCGTGGGTTTCCTCCAGGTACTCCGGTTTCCTCCCAAATTCCAAAGACATACTGATAGGGCATTTAGATTGTGAGCCCCACCGGGGACAGTGCTGATAATGTCTGTAAAGTGCTGTGGAATTAATGGCATTATATAAATGAGTAAAATAAATAAATAAAATAATAAGCATTATTCAGCAGATGTTGTAGTGAAAATTCATGTAGCAGAGCTGGAATAGCGATGATTGATATAACAGAGATGGAACAGCAATGATTGAAGTAACAGAGCTGTATCAGTGATGACTAATGTAACATAGCTGGATGTGCCATCCTGGATGAGCTGCACTACCTGAGCCACTTGTGTGGGTTGTAGAGTCCATCTCATGCTACTGTAGTATGTGTGCCGACTGGGGGGTGGTCCATTTCGGCTGCGGAACAGACTGACGACAGACGCAGAAGCACGTTCAATCAGGTCCAATTTATTGGGTAACTTCTTGGACATCCACAGCAATGTGACGCTTCTGCACCTTGGCCCAGGTACCTGTCACCTCCTCCTACTCCTGTTGGTGAAGACCCCTGGGTTCTTCCACCGTGGCTGCCGTTAGGCCCACGGCCATAGCGTTTCCCCTGACCGGGTCTGCCCGCTGTGACACTTACTACCCCTTTGGTGTCCAGCCATCTGGTACCCCAGGCGTCCTTTAGTCAGCATCCTTTGGTCTGCAGGTGTCCTGTCAGGGCCACCCCCCAACTATCCGTCTCTCGCTCTCATCTCTTTCTGGGCTCTTTCTTCCTCCGTCTCCTCCTGAGCTCGTCTCTCCTCTGTCTCCTCCTGGGTGTTCTCCCTGACCCCAGGACTCTCTTTCCTTTTATCCCCTTTCTTGGGAATTCCCCTCCTCAGTCCCGTAACTGGTTCCTTTACTCACTATCCTATGTCTCCATCTAGTGGCCAAAACCCAGAACTACACCGTCTCTAACTAATTCCTGCTGTTCTCCCCACATCTTTAAACAAATTACAATAAAGCATTGTACACAGCACATCTTACATTTCTTTCATCACCAAACAGGTCCACATATCAGTCCACCCTCCTACACTACCACGAGTGTGAAAGCACAACCAACATTCAAAAGTGACCAAAACATCAGCCAGAAAGCATTGGTACAGAGATGTGGTCTGTGGTCTCCACCTGCAGAACCTCTCCTTTATTGAGGGTGTCTTGATAATTGCCAATAATTTCCATCTGTTGTCTATTCCATTTGCCCAACAGCATGTGAAATTGATTGTCAATCAGTGTTGCTTCCTAAGTGGACAGTTTGATTTCACAGAAGTTTGATTTACTTGGAGTTATATTCTGTTGTGTATATATATATCTATATATATATATATATATATATAAATTATATTCACTTACATTTGTTTTGTGTGTGTAAATATTATATTTGAACATGGTATGTAATGATATTATGGTCTTTAATGGAGAATGTAAAAGAAGAGGGGTTGGACAAGGAAATTACATCAGAATTTTTTGTTGTTGTTAAATAATATATCTTTATTTAGCTTGCAAATCCACAGACAAATCCACATCAAAAACACCCAGATTTTCAACTGCATTTTCTGCCAAGAGAGGAAGAATCCGCGCAGATTTTTACAAGAGCAAATCCGCAACGTGTGCACATACCCTTAGGCTTGTGCACAGCTGCTCACCTATGGAAACCTATTTCTTAAAAGATCCCGATGCATAGTCCTTGTACTGATGTCACTTCTAGAGACAGTCTGAAACACTCCAGTAAGGCCGGTTTCACATTTGCGTTAAAGGCCGCAGCGTCGGCCTGTGCATGGCCGCCGCTAAGCCCCGCCCCTGCCGCACCTCCGCCGGTAGCTCCGCCTCCGGGCACATGACGCTGCATGCGTCATGCGTCCCCTATCTTTATCACTGAAGACGCAGGCCGTGCGCAGTATGCGTTTGGCGGCGCCTGCGTCCTTTTGACGCCCTAGGGGTATGTTCACACTTTGTGCTTTTACAGTGTTTTTTTCTGCACTAAAAATGTAACTCTTGGCAGGAAAAACGCAGTGTAAAATATGGGCATTTTTCATGTGTTTTCTACACATTAATTTCAATGGATGAAATATGTGGCACAAACGATAAAAAATGGAACTGATGCTTTAAAAAAAATGCATTGATAGTTAAAACATGTAAGGGAAAAAAATGTCATGTGCATGAGATTTCAGAAGTCTCATTCATTTTGCTGGTACTAAAAAATACAGCGTTTTTTTTATCCGCACATAAAAAAAGAGCGCTGCAAGATCGTCCAAGAGATGTTTATCTGCCACTTCTCCACAACTACAGCAAAAGAAGAACTCTGCTATGTTTAACCCATACACAACCCATACTACTACCACTGTGGGTATATGGAGGTGACATGATTGTATTCTTGACTTTATGCACCTATGTGCGATGGATATGGCTGAATCACTTATACTCACTGGAGTCTTTCAAAATATCTACAATGTGCATGACTGAGCATCTTATGCAAGAACTCACTTAATTATAGCGATCTCAACACTGTAAAATTGTACCTTTCTATATAAAACACACTCAAAATACACACTGAAGGCAAAGGCATCATCTTCTCCACAATCCAGGACATGACTACAATGACTGTATATTTAGAGACTATGGAAAAGCGGTCTGCCGCAGATCTTTAGCTGTTGTGAAACTACAACTCTCATGCCCCAAGAGCTGAAACCTTTGCTGAGCTGAACTTAGCTCCGAAATAACATATTTAGCCCTACTGATAATATGTCCAATAATAGCAAAGATTCAATGCAAAATGGAAATGTTATGTCGAAATTAAGGGGAACCTCAAAAATAATTTCCTCTGGTGGGCCCAATAAGTCCCAAAGTAGGAAAATAAAAACAACAAAAACTGATAGTGGCTATGTAAGTTGAATCTATCCAAAATTACGTGGTGGCCATTCAAATGAATAAGTGGGGTCTTGAGCAGGAAGACCCCCTCTATGACATAAATATGCCTTTAGGCTGGTTTTACACTTGCTGTGTTTTTGTGGTCCTTTTTTGCAGTAATTTTTTGCGGGCCGTATGGCTGTAATTTCCACGTTCTTCCGCAAAAACAGGCCGCAAAAAACCTTCTTGGATCTCCGTTTTTCCCTGTTATAACAAATAGCAGGGAAAAAAACGGCGATCTGCAAATGCGGTATACCACAAAAACAAGCTAACGTTTTTGCGGTACCATTGAAATGCATTGTGGCCATGTCCTTAAACCGTGAAAACTATCGAGCAGGCTCGATATTTTTTTGCGGCCACAAAGACGGCCCTCACGGCCAAACGGAGCACAGCCCTCCTACTAATTTTTGCGGCCCGTTTTTGGGCCCCATAGAAATGTATTGGGGCTGCAAAAACGGCCAGCAAAAATACGGCAAGTGTAAAACCAGTCTAAAATAGGACATCAGAACGTTAAAAGCTTTTGATGGAGGTAATTATCCTACCCACTCCAGTGACAATTTTAAGGGACAAAGGATCTACCACTGGCACCATTAGGGAGCCTTTTAGCTTTGGATGGGGAGGCAAAAATAATATACCAATATGAGTGGTCAGGTCACTGCCTCCCACAAGAGCATCTTACTGTTCCCCTGCTGCTTCTTCTGTTGCTATTCATTCCATTAACTTAGTGTTTTATCCCGGATAGGGGAATCTAAAGCATTTCTGAAATCTTTGTTCTTCAGGAGCACACCTCTCCCCAACCTTCTGGCTGTCATGCTATGACAGTCTTCGGTAAGGACGGGGGCCTCAACTGTCCCTGGAACTGGGACCCTAAATATCCCTCTACTCTTGAAGGTAGAGAGCCCCGAGTCTCCAACCTTACTATGCTCTTGTGAATGTCCTAAGCTGTCCCCTCCCCGTCCTTCAGGAGGCCTGGGTACAGATATGTTACTGTATAAACATGGAAGGCTATGTGCACACGTAGTTTTAGGAGCTGCGGATTTTTCCGAGCGGATTTGGAAAAATCTGCAGGTAAATTCTCAGGTCAAAAGACCTGCGGTTTACTTGCGGATTAGCCTGTAGTTTACCCCTGCGGTTTCACATCTCTACGATGGAGAATATGTGAAACCGCTGAGGATTCCGCACAAAGAATTGACATGCTGCGGATTTAAACCTGCAGCAAATCCACGCGGAAAAATCCGCAGCATGTGCACAGCGTTTTCCAGTTTACCATTGAAAACAATGGTACTGTACAACGCAACTAAATCTGCTGCGGACCCGCAGAGCCTGAAACGCTGCGGATTCGCAGCAGAATACGCAACGTGTGCATACAGCCTAAGACAAACAGGGATAACAAAATGTAACTTACATACAAAAACACTCACCAAGTGTAGAGAGGAATAAAGGGAAAGATAGGAAGGTACAAACCAAATGGGAATAGGATAATGGAGAAAGCATACAACAATCTCCAGCAGCAACTACAAACTCCAACTTAAGCTCACCAACTCCAGCAAGCCAGGAAGTAAACTTTCACAGGCAGGGATGAGAAGGTCTGGCAAGGTTTTATAGAGAGAGAAAATGAGCAGGTCAGGAGAAGCTGTGAGATGGAGCTGCATGTCTCTAGCCAGCATACAAAGAGTCATTAACCTCTTCAGCGCCAAAAGAAACGAAGTACATTTAATATGAAGACCAAAACACGCAGACTTAAAGGAAGATCTGCAATTCACAATATGTAATGACTGCGTAACCTAAAGATACCCAATCTAGTCATCTGAACAGTTTTTGGGGTACGCACTTGCAAGCTCTATAGCAAAAGGCTTATAAGCGTTGCACTTTGTACAAAGAAGTCCGGCCACCACTCATAGGCTGCAGTGCTTGCAAGTGACCTAGGCGATGAGCAGTAAACTATAAAAATAAAAATCCCCTCCATTCTTGCGAATGGAAGTGATTTTTATTAAGAGGTAAGTTGCTTGTTTTTGCAAGCACGTTGCCATTCCACCCTTATAAAAAGTTGAGACAATATCTTTAAAATATGACTACGGACTAGAAATTAAATAAAAAACAATATACTTTTATTTATACACATATGGAATGATCTGCGCATGTTGCATAGCGGTTCCGGTATACAAACAAACTCAAAAAGTCATGCAAAAGGTTCATTACCCGTCTGTATCTGTGTAATGGAAGATGCAAGTGAATGTGGAAATGCAATGGATATAAATGAATGATATCCTGCAATTATTTCCAATAAATAGTATTAGGACCCAGGGGCAAAGCTAAGCTCCATCACTGGAGCAAACCCTAGCATTATAATTAAATACTGTAGCCAAAACTCTGATCCACCCCAGCACCCAACACAGGGGCGTATCTAGGGGGGGCAGCCGGGGCAGTTGCCCCGGGCGCAGCCGGCAGGGGGCGCAGTCCGGGCCGCCTAATGCAGCGGTCCGCAGTGTCCTCCCTGGCGGCTGCGTTCTGCCGCCCCCCGGCCTGAGAATCGGCGGTTCTCTGTGTCAGCTGTCAAGCTGACAGCTGGCGCAGAGAAGGTGCGCGTGCCGGCTCCCAGGGAACAATTGTACTGGCGTCTGTATAGACGCCAGTACAATTGAAGCTCTGACCGCCGGGCCAGAGCGACGTCAGCAGCGTGACATGTCATGTGATCACACTGCTGACGTCACTCCCCGGAGCCCAGAGTGAACGCTCAGCGCTGGTGGTAAGTGTGCTCCAATGTGGAAACCACCGAAGATGGGGGGGTGTTAAATGTGTGGCGATGGGGGTTAATGAGTGGTGATGGGGTTAATGCGTGGGGGGTTAATGAGTGGGGATGGGGGTTAATGAGTGGGGTGGTTAATGAGTGGGGATGGGGTTAATGTGTAGTGGGGTTAATAAGTGGGGATGGGGGTTGCTGTGTGGGGGGTTTAAAGAGTGGGGATGGGGTTAATGTGTGGGGGGGTAAAGAGGGGGGATGGGGGTTAATGTGTGGCGAGTTAATGAGTGGGGATGGGGGTTATTGAGTGGGGGGTTAATGAGTGGGGATGGGGGTTATTGAGTGGGGATGGAATTAATTTGTGGAGGGTTAATGAGTGGGGATGGATTTAATGTGTGGGGGGTTAATGAGTGGGGATGGGGGTTAATGTGTGGGGGATTTGGAGTGGGGGGGTACATAATGTGTAGGGGGATTTGGGAGTAGGGACGGGGGTTACTGAGTGGGGATGGAATTAATGAGTGGGGATGGGGGTTAATGAGTAGGGATGGGGTTAATATGTGGGGGATTTGGAGTGGGGGGTACATAATGTGTGGGGGGATTTGGGAGTGGGGATGGGGGTTATTTAATGTGTGGGGGATTTGGAGTGGGGATGGGGGTTAATGAGTGGGGATGGGGTTAATGTGTGAGGGATTTGGATTGGCGGGTACATAATGTGTGGGGGGAATTTGGGAGTGGGGATGGGGGGTTATTTAATGTGTGTGAGGGATTTGGAGTGTGGATGGGGGTTACTTAATGTGTGTGAGGGATTTGGAGTGTGGATGGGGGGATTTAATGTGTGTGGGGAGATTTGAGGACACAGAGTATGTATGAGGAAAGAGTATGGGGGTTGGGTGCAGACAGTATGGGGAGCTAACGGGTTAATGTATGGGGAGTCAGGGGTATGTGTGAGCAGACAGTATAGAGAGTGAGGGGGTAAATATATGATGAGACAGTATGGTGAACAGAGGGATGGTAGAGGAGGGAGGGGAATAGTGTGTGGCGACAGTATATTGCAGACATTTTTATTCAGGAGCATTATAATGTCACTTCTATCTTTAAGGGCATCGTGTGGAGATTTGATGCAGAAGACCGGAGAAGATGGAAGTCTGCAGAGACAGCTGTGGATGAGAAAACTCATCATGGGGTTTGGACAAGAAGAAGAAAAGGAGAACGACTCAAGAGACGTCATCTATAAGGTACTTGGATGTAAATGTTATTTGTGCTACTAATTCTCATGTTTTTATTTGTTAAGAACATTAAAGGGTTTGTTCAGGTTTGTGCTGAGTCTGCAGACATTCTATGTGACTGCAGACTTCTGAATTCTCAGTGCTCACTGAACGCTGTTAGGATTCTCTCGTGCCGGTAATTTACATACATGTGGTCACATGCTGACTAGACATGTGTGGCCTCACTCAATGAAAATGAACGGAGCGAGGCCTGGCACGTCTAGTCGGAATGTGGCCAGAAGTATATAAATCACATACTTGTGCTGACATGACTGTACATCGGCAAGGGAGAATCCTAAAAGTATGCAGTGCATTCGTTGTGAGAATTCAGAAGCTGCAATGTCAGGATTCAGCTCTGCAGGTTCCAGTACTCATCACATGGACACTTCACTCATATGCGATTTTCATACTTGACAACGAGCTTCTCTTCCTGCTTACAGTTTTTTACTGAACATTGAGAGCATTAGGGAGAGCAGCTCGTGGGTACATGGCTAAGTGTGCAAGTCGTGTATGTACTTGGTGTGGGGGGGGGGGGGGGCGCCGAACCAAATTCTTGCCCCGGGTGCCAGGAAGCCTAGATACGCCTCTGACCCAGCAAATGCCTCCTTGTAAAAACTAAATAAATATGCACCAAAAGTGTTTGCTCGTTAGAAAAATTTTTCCAAATGACCTTGAATTTTCATCTTCTGCCAAGTTTTTCGAAACTTTTATTGGGGAAACTATAATAAAAAATGACCTATTGTTTAAATATTTTTTTTTGGCAGTCTATTTTTCCATAACTGCATGAAAAATGAAAACGAGAAAACTTGTAATTTTCACACTGGCCACTGGGGCTTATTGACACGCCAACTTCCTGTTGTTTCAGGAAGTAACACATGTACATTAGCAGCAATACACTGACTCGGACCCTATCATTTGTATTGAAGCGTCTAATGAGTGAGTGCAAAAGTCAA
Organism: Dendrobates tinctorius; assembly: GCF_039654945.1. Lineage (NCBI taxonomy): Eukaryota > Metazoa > Chordata > Amphibia > Anura > Dendrobatidae > Dendrobates > Dendrobates tinctorius. Next base: position 2,351,202 of record NW_027361863.1, on the reverse strand, counting down.
TGTGAAGGAAGAATGAGCAGTAGAGCGGAAATATCTGCCAAAGTATTAAAAAAAACAATTTTAATTTATCCAGCCCTGTCCGAAATGGAAATTTTCTGCTTGGATCACACCTTTAGTTCCAGTGGATGATCAATATGGTAAAAAAAAATGATACATCCAGCTCAGGGAAATTAAAACATCTATTTTATTAGTATATTAACTCACATTATTAAACTGCTGCTTTGGTTTTACTGATAATAGCAGGTGAATAATGTGAATTAATGACTATAAGTTGACATAACATTCTATGTCAGATCCATACTCTGGTCTCTATAAGAACCAGTACTTGCCATGCATTAGCTATATGAAAAAACAGATAATTGACAACCAACCCTGCTTTACACTGATGAGGGGCAAGTACCCGGAAACTCAGGGGTGTGACAATAGGTGCAGAGGTTGCAATCGTACCCAAATCCTGATGACTAGGGGCTCAAAAAGTTCCTTTGGCCCATATGAGAAAACCAATATTAAAGACCTGTGATAATTGCAGCATATTTTGCATTTCGGGCCCATGAGGTTGGAGTTAGATTATTTTACTTCTTCTGGAGAGAATGCACACACAGTTTGGCTACGCGTGCATGTGCTTCTAAATGAACAAAGGATTAGATTAACTTGCCTGATCCTTCTTTTGTGACACATTAGATGATTGGTGAGTCTTGCCGAAATTGGCAAGTGTATGTAACGTTTATTTTGGAAACCGTCACCCAGCTTACTTGGCAGAAGAGGAAGACTCAATGACTACCCTTACAATTCCTTGTGATACTGTAAGATGCGTGATCTGCACAGACTGGGAACAATATTTCTTCTCTATTCTCTATAATGTCGTTTTGGAATCATTAAACCTATCTTGTAACATTTCTTCTGACATAAATATATATTATAAAACACTTTAATACTGTATCATTTTAGATTTTCTGTTGTAGGTTTAATTGTTGTCTACTGGCTCCTCAAGTCCTTTTAATGCGGACCTATCACCACATTTCACAACGCAAATTGCATACAATATTAAAAAGATCTCTTAGACCTGTTGAGGCTGGTGTGCTCACATTAAATATCTATTTCAAAATGGCTGTATAATAATTTTTTCAATGAAAAGTCAGTATCCACCACCTTAGCCTGATTGACTGAAGCTTAGTATCCATCCTTCCTGCAGCTGCCCCTTTCTGCAGTGTTCCTCGTTCCTGCAGCTGCTCCTTCCTGCAGTGTCCCTCCTTCCTGCAGCGTCTCTTCTTCATGCAGCTACTCCTCCCTGCAGTGTTCCTCCTCCCTGCAGCGTCTCTCCTTCATGCAGCTGCTCCTCCCTGCAGTGTTCCTCCTGCCTGCAGCGTCTCTTCTTCATGCAGCTGCTCCTCCCTGCAGTGTTCCTCCTACCTGCAGTTGCTCCTCCCTGCAGCATCCCTCCTTCATGCAGCTGCTCCTCCCTGCAGCATCCTTCCTTCATGCAGCTGCTCCATACTGCAGCGTCTCTTCTTCATGCAGCTGCTTCTCTCTGCAGCGTACCTCCTTCCTGCATCTGTTCCACTGACCTAATTGACAAATTCTCAGTATTGTTCTTTCCTCCTGCTGCTGAGTCCTCACCCACTGTTATCTGATTGACAGCTCCTTAGTGCCCCTCCTCCCTGCTGCTGAGATATCACACACTACTCAATACAAGCTGCAATAGTCAGACAGGCTTGGCAGGCGAAGAGTGAATACATTTGGACCAAGCGCTCTCACTCTTTAGCTGGACTTACAAAATGTTCACTTTAATATCAGAACTATAGAGCCCTTCTGACATCAATTTTCAAAGTAAATACACCAGTCTTACCTGGTCTAGGAAGTCAATAATATATGCAGTTTGTATTGTGAAATCTGGTGACAAATGGAAATATGTCTTGTGACAAAATCACACTGAAGCCCCCCCCACCCCCACTCCATATCCATGAGATGCCTTCAACTTCCTTTCCTTCTATTGGCAGATCTTGGAGCGACCTTTCTTATATGGTTCTTGGAGTTTAGGTTTCTTGAAGGTAGTTTTTCCTTTGAGCTTGAGGACACTTTCTCCTTCTTTAACTGGAAATTAACCTGAGGATATAAAAGGAAGATTTAGTCAAGCATGTAGGAACAGTAAATAGATGGAACTATTTTGGGCAAATTTTTTGGATCCACCAAGATCCAACAGACTGACAGCCCCGGCAGATCTTCAACTGAGGTTGGATTCTAAAGTGGTTGTCTTTGGATATACTTTACATCTTATCAAAAACATGTGTTTGGCTGAACATTCATGTTCTTAAGGATGAAAATTATGGTCAAATGATGGTTCATTGGCAATCTAATGTCCATGTTCCCTTTACTTCCATCGTGTTGTCCATGGACATATCTCATTTGTAAAAAAATTGGTTGCAAATTACATTTTTGAGATCTTTACTAGCCTAGTCACTGTCAGCCTCCACTGTTGGCACTGTTATTAAATGTTTTAGCCCAATGCTCAACTTCACCTCCATGCCGCGGCCAATTTCTGTTTTTTTTTTTCATTTTCGTTTTTTCCTCCACTTCATCCAATAGCTTAAACTTTTTTATTTTTCCTTCCCATATAGCCATGTTTTTTGCGGGATGAATTGCATTTTTGAATGACACCATTCATTTTATCATGTGACGCACTGGAAAAAAAATGATCTTTTAAAAAAGTTTCAAGGACGTCAAAATTGTAAAGTGCGATTCCATATTTATTTTTTGTTTTTTTTTCTGTTTACCAGGTTCGCTATATGATAAAACTGAGCTGGCAGTATGATTCTCCAGGTCAGTATGAATACGCAGATATCAATCATGCATTTTTTTTTCTTTCTATTTAAATAGTGAAAAAAATTCAGAAATGAAAAAAAAAGTTTTGCTTATGTTGCCATATTCCGAGACTCGCAATGTTTTCTATTTTTGGGATATGGGGATGTGTGAGAGCTTATTTTTTTGAGCCCTGAATTGACATTTTTACTGGTACTATCTTGGGGTGGATATGATACATTGATCGCAAATTATACTAATGAAAACTACTGCTCGGCACACACAAAACAGGCCCTCCTACAGCTCTATCGACAAAAGAGTAAAATATTGGTCTTGGAAAACACTAACTAACAAACTAAAATTTGTTTTTACAAAGTCCAATATGTTTTTAAGTCACTAAATAAAATTTAAAAAATATATGTTTGGTATCTCAGTAATTGTACTGACCTGAGGAATCATGTTGCCAGGTCTTTTTTTACCAAATACTGAATGCCATAAAAACGAAACCCAAAAAAGCTAAATGGTTTGTCACCATTTCTCCCCACTTGGAATTTTATTTCACATTTTTCAGTACATTATGTGCTAAAATTAATGAATGGTGTGATTTGAGACTACAACTGATCCTGTAAAAAATAAGCTCTGATACAGAAAATTCAAATGTTATGCCTTTTGGAAGAAGGGAGGGGATGAATGCTCAAAAATGAAAAATATTGATTCATCATCATAGGGTTAAAAGGCAAAGCTCCGGAACCCCCAAGGACCTGCTAAGCTTTGGAGCCCCCAAGTAACCCCAAGGACCTGCGAAGCTCCCGAGCATCAAAGTACCCCCAAGGACCTGCGATGCTTTGGAGACCCCAAGGACCTGCGATGCTTTGGAGAGCCCCAAGGACCTACGAAGCGCCAGAGCCCCAATTAAAAAATCTGTAAAAAGGACCTCCACCGTGTGCCATTTCTGATACTAGTTTCTCCCAATGTGGCAGAAGATCTCTGAGGCCTCTTAGACTTCAGGGACCAGGTAAGACTTCTATCAATACACCTTCCATAGCTGCTCCCCTACTAAAACTTACCAGGGTGGGCTCATCTGGACCAACTACTATAGTTGCGGTCTTTGCATAGTAGCCATGTGCTGACACTGTTATTGTGTAAGTGTCCGGTAATAAAAGGCGGAAATAATCTCCTTCCTTACCTATAAAAAAAATACAATTATACATTGGTCATTTTCATTAGGAATTGTTTTTAGGGCAAAGAATTAAAAAAACAACAACGAGTCTCTACTTACTAGAAAAGATGTTATGGTTAATTCCTGCAACTGAGATCACAGCATTGGCTATACCGTTATTGTTCTCATCCGTCACCATCCCTTTAATTCCTTTGTGAACCTAGGCAAAAATACCAATAACTTCAGTCCATTGTAGCTGACGATCATTTTTAGCCAGGTGACCACGACACTGCAACTTGTAGAACGACATGTGAAACGAGCCGTGCCATAATAATTCTCTGACTTGTCAGCAACGAAGCTTCCCATTGTATTTGCTAAAATTCAATGTTCTTTTTCTTGTTTTCCAAAAAGAAAGTAGACAGTAGAAGCAAAAAGTCATGTTGTGTATGTGGCTCCCATTGCACGCAATACTAAATCTGTATGCAGTAAGCTCCCCCTAGTGGTGCCTACCGGCAGCCCGAAACTTTTCATGCCTTAGCGCAAATCTGACAACAGGAGGGATTCAGAGCGGCGGCTGGCAGCCGGCTTCCTTCTGATGTCAGATATCACCGACGTTGGTAAGAGTGAAGCCAGCACTGATTGGGCGCAGGGCTCACGTCATAATAATCTCATGCAAGCCTCGGGAGAGCAAGTGCCGACACCGTTAGAACGGCACCGACAACGGAGATGAAAATACAGTGGGTACGGAAAGTATTCAGACCCCTTTAAATTTTCCACTTTTTGTTTCATTGCAGCCATTTGGTAAATTCAAAAAAGTTCATTTTTTTTCTCATTAATGTACACTCTGCACTCCACCTTGACTGAAAAAAAACAGAAATGTAGAAATTTTTGCAAATTTTTTAAAAAAGAAAAACTGAAATATCACATGGTCATAAGTATTCAGACCCTTTGCTCAGACACTCATATTTAAGTCACATTTTGTCCATTTTCTTGTGATCCTCCTTGAGATGCTTCTACTCCTTCATTGGAGTCCATCTGTGTTTAATTAAACTGATAGGACTTGTTTTGTAAAGGCGCACACCTGTCTATATAAGACCTCACAGCTCACAGTGCATGTCAGACCAAATGAGAATCATGAGGTCAAAGGAACTGGCCAAGGAGCTCAGAGACAGAATTGTGGCAAGGCACAGATCTGGCCAAAGTTACAAAAGAATTTCTGCAGTACTCAAGGTTCCTAAGAGCACAGTGGCCTCCATAATTCTTAAATGGAAGAAGTTTGGTACCACCAGAAGTCTTCCTAGACCTGGCCGTCCAGCCAAACTGAGCAATCGTGGGAGAAGAGCCTTGGTGAGAGAGGTAAAGAAAAACCCCAAGATCACGGTGGCTGAGCTCCACAGATGCAGTAGGGAGATGGGAGAAAGTTCCACAAAGTCAACTATCACTGCAGCCCTCACCAGTCGGGCCTTTATGGCAGAGTGGACCGACGGAAGCCTCTCCTCAGTGACAGACATATGAAAGCCCGCTTAGAGTTTGCTAACAAACACATGAAGGACTCACAGACTATGAGAAATAATATTCTCTGGTCTGATGAGACGAAGATAGAATTATCACAAAAAAGGTCTAAGTGGTACGTGTGGAGAAAACCAGGCACTGCTCATCACCTGCCCAATACAATCCCCACATTGACACATGGTGGTGGCAGCATCATGCTATGAGGGGTGTTTTTCAGCTGCAGGGACAGGACGACTGGTTGCAATTGAAGGAAACATGAATGCGGCGAAGTACAGAGATATCCAGGATGAAAATCTCTTCCAGAGTATTCTGGACCTAAGACTTGGCCGAAGCTTCACCTTCCAACAAGACAGTGACCCTAAGCACACAGCTAAAATAACAAAGGAGTGTCTTCAGAACAGCTCTGTGACCATTCTTGACTGGCCCAGCCAGAGCCCTGACCTAAACCCAATTGAGCATCTCTGGAGAGACCTGATAATGGCTGTCCACCAACGTTCACCATCCAACCTGACGGAACTGGAGACGATCTGCAAGGAAGAATGGCAGAGGCTCCCCAAATCCAAGTGTGAAAAACCTGTTGCATCATTCCCAAGACGACTCATGGCTGTACTAGCTCAAAAGGTGCTTCTACTCAATACTGAGCAAAGGGTCTGATACTTATGACCATGTGATATTTCAGTTTTTCTTTTTTAATAAATTTGCAAAAATTTCTACACTTCTGTTTTTTTCAGTGAAGATGGGGTGCAGAGTGTACATTAATGAGAAAAAATGAACTTTTTTGAATTTACCAAATGGCTGCAATGAAACAAAGAGTGAAAAATGTAAAGGGGTCTGAATACTTTCCGTACCACTGTAAGTGTTGTTATTTTACTGGTGCAAACATGCTGATTGATATGGGGTTGTCCGAGTAGTGTACTGATGATGCTGCTGAAAGCTGAAATCTGCAACAATTACAATGTGGAGGCACTATTATTTCTTGGGAAGTTTTTATAGTTTGGTGCAGTATTATTGTCTGGAGCACAGTCAATGTAACCATCATTTTTGGAAGGTAATTAATTATAGTTATACTACCATTATTTCAGAAGTACAGTATTTGAGGGCAAAGGCAGTAACAAGACAGAATTGGGGATATCAGTAGGATTGGATGCTTATCTAGGTTGAGATAAGCTAGGGAGGATACTGAAAAATTAAGATGCCTGATATCTCTGAGTAACAAACTCTGCAGACGAGTTGTAGCTGGAAGAAGTAGCCATAGAGGTCTGAGCCAGAAGGAAAACAATAAGTGAATGTCTACAATCAAGGTCGTTGTCCTGGATTTATTTGTACTGTATTCCTTTACAGGGTCTGCCACCTGTATACCACTCTATGGTCACTGTATGGAGGTAATATTAATCTTTGTGTAGTGGTTTTATGGTGATATTATTCAATCACTGGTAAGGATAAAGGTTATGGTGTGGCAGTATTGTTTGGACATTGTCCAACAGTGTCATTAATAGGATAGTAATATTTAGTCCTAGTATATACTTATGTATATAAGAGAGGGAAGGGGGTGTAGGACGGTGTCACAAACCCTGTGGATCACACAGGAATCCGTAGCTATGATGTCACCGGCCATTCTTACCTCCCCATGCAAAGGTGAGCCCAGGCAAAATAACAGTTTCATACTACTGATCTCCGCACACTGATTTCTGAATTGACCCACTTTTCATTTAGATTTTAATAGAGAATATATTTTATTAAAAAATCTACAAATATGACACCATAAAAACTTGATTTAGACAACTGATCCATTGCTGGTCGCACATGGCCCTTACTGGTACAAGATGAGCATCTAAGGAGAAGGAATTTCTTCTTGTCAATGCACATACAGTCGCTTGCCGGGGGATCGGACTTGGCGGGGGGCTCGTGAAACGTTTCTTTAGAATCTTACCCTTAGAGTAAATGATTTGCTAATCAAAGTGTCACATTTAATTACGTGCTCTTAAAACGAGATGTACAAACGCATCGGCCAGCCTTTGACAAAGCGCTCTGTGTTTTTTTTAAATGCCCCAATTCCTGCTTGGCCCAAAGAACACAGAGACAATTATTCCTCTACTATATGGCTACTACAAATAAAGGCTGTCGAGTTTTGGGGGCCTGTAACACAAAATGTATCACTGAACGGTGTCTGTTCTGTGTTTGCCGGGAAACATCATATTAAGGGTGAAGCTGGACACCCAACAAAGTGCGCAGTGTGCACAGTGAACGCGGCCTCAGGCGAGTAGGAGCCATGATGTGTAGCCTTAGTGTTCGGTTCTTCCTCTCTCCATTTCCTCTCCCAGGTTACTTCAGTTTTGTATTTTAGGTATATCCTTAAGTTAGGGGTCTGCCGATGAAAGCAGCTCATTTATGGCCCGCACATGAGTGTCTGGATGTGGTGACCTGCATAACCCTAAATTACACTGGAGCTTTCACCTACATGCAGCAGAGCAGAATGTTTTTGTAATCTTCAGAAATCCTGCCCTGCGCCCCCATTCAGCATTTGTGTGCTGCTATGCAAGCTCCGCCATGTAGCCTATATATATAATAATAATCTTTATTTTTATATAGCGCTAACACATTCTGCAGCGCTTTACAGTTTGCACACATTATCATCACTGTCCCCGATGGGGCTCACAATCTAAATTCCCTATCAGTCTGTCTTTAGAATGTGGGAGGAAACCGGAGTACTCAGAGGAAACCCACACAAACACGGGGAGAACATACAAACTCCTTGCAGATGTTGTCCTTGGTGGGATTCGAACCCAGGACCCCAGTGCTGCAAGGCTAACCACTGAGCCACCGTGCTATATAGATATATATTATCTATATATCATTGTAGCAGCAGATAGAGTCTGCACGGAAAAAGAGATCAAAGGTGTTGAGCCGCAAAACTTAAAATCCTTCCATGCAAATCAATATTGATGGGGATTAGGTCGTATTATGCCAGTATCCCATTAGTGCCATACTGAAAAATGTGTGCACCCAACTTACAGCTGAGGTCCTGATAATATAGTTAATCATTAAAGGGGTCATCCATGTTTGTGATATTGGTGCCCTATTGTTAGGATAGGTCATCAATATCAGATTGGTGGGGGTCCCACAGCCGGCACTCCAATCAAAAAACGCTAGATAAAAACTTTACGTCACCGTCATACTGGTGCTGCAGATCAGCTTCCCCACTGGTATGATGGATCATTAATATCTTAGTAGTGAAAAACTCCTTTAAACCCAAGGTCAGGTCGGGACATTCAGACATGCAGGCACAAAAATGCAAATATTATACACTTATCTGAAGAGGACCTTCCTTTGTGGTAGAAGGACACTAAATGAATTTTCTGCCATAGGTGAAAAATAGCTTCCTCTGATACGCTATTGTTTAGCTTCCTGTTTAGTATTATTGCCAGGCTTGAAAAACCTGTGTTCAGATATTATTCTATTCTGGATACTATTCTGGATTCATGAAAGGGGCCTCCTAGTTTCAGACCCTCATTAATTAGCCAAAATGGAGAGTGGCTACAACGGGAGTCTTTCTGGAGGACCTGTCATATCTAAGCATTACACTCAAATCCCATTGATTTTAATGAGAATTGTGCAATGCTTATTTTCTCCTGCGGAGGCGCTGCAGGGAGGTTGAGAAAACTCTGCTAGGTTCCGTCACGGGGTACACCAGATTATTGGGGCTAATAGCACCAGGACACCTTTTTGATGCTGCGTTTTTTCACCACTGAAGTCAGCTACCGCAGCACACGTCCCAGTTTCCAGCAATTCTTACCTGTTCTATGAATGAGATCAGAGCTTCCCGGTTTCCAAACCATTCCCTTTCCAGCTCCTCCTCACGTGGAAATTTGTTGCAGCTCAACTCCAGTGTAATTTCAAAGCAATTCTTGTAAAGGTAATTGAAATCTTGCATACCTGTACAATACAAGAACAAAGCAGAAATCAGGCAAAGCAGGAATGTCACATAGAGGAGGATTCACTCTTTATATGAATGCATTGCTTTACTTACTACTACAGCATGCCTCCTAGTCCAAAGCAGCATTCACGCTTCAGAGCTGAACTCTCCCAGCATCTTATAAGTATAGAAGTGTTGCAACACTTATGCAGGTAGATGTCGGGAGGAATAGCTGTCGACCATGTAAGCATTGAGCCAACAGCTACTGAACTTGTATGGTTGCCGTCATTTTATACCCTGACTCTTCTTGCTCTGTACTTTACACCACTCCATCTGACGCTCGGCATTTGTGCTTGGTGATGTACGGCTGCATGCAGCTGCTCGGCCATGAAGCTTCCGTTGGGGGTGCAGTGTTTGTGCTGATGTTAGATGATGTCTGGACTCTGTAGCTATGGAGTCAGCAGAGCGATGGTGACTTTTCTGCCCTCTGCTCCTCCTCAGCACTAGGCCCCCTGCTCTGTAATGTTACGGGGTCTCTACTTCGTGGCTGAGTTGCTGCGGTTCATTCCACTTCTCAATAATATCAATCACAGATGATGGGGGGAATAGTTAGGGGTACTTCACACTAGGCGAGATCGCTAGCGAGATCGCTGATGAGTCAACGATTTTATGACGCATCAGCGATCTCGCTGTGTGTGGCACACATCAGCGACCGCCCCCCCGCCGGGTATCGCTGATCATGCAGCAATGTCCTGGGCCATTGTTTGATTGTAGGTCTCCCGCTGGCCAGCACGCATCGCTGCGCTTAGTTACCCGCTGTTTACCTTGGATACCAGCGTCCTCGCTTGTCCTGATCGCTGGTGAGATCTGCCCGTTTGACAGCTCACCAGCGATCATGTAGCGACACACCAGCGATCCTGACCAGGTATATGTCATGTCGGACGCTGTTCACACCACAGCATCCGGCAGGCAGAGGTAGTTCCACCTCCAGCCACTATAGCCTCTGTGGCGCCGGCCTGATCTTCAGGCTCTCGGGGGTTAATCCTGCTGGAGACCAGGTTGGATGGTTAGTCACGCCCACGGTCTTTAAATAGTCATGCTGGCCTATGGGCGTCGCCGATTATAGCTTGTGTTTCATACCAAGTGGTTCCGGTCTGGAGTGGAGGTGTTCAAGAGAGAGAGATTCATATCTGGTGTCGTATGATCCGTCGTTATCCTTTCTCCTTCCCATATTTGTGTTTAGTTGTGCCCTGTTCACATTACTGTTTATTCCTGTGTGTGTGCGGCGCAGTGCAGTTTAAGTTCTCCCTGTCTGTCATTATTTGTGTGGGAGCTTTGGTGGTGACTTCTCACTGGGTGGAGGGTGGAGGGTTAAGTGCAGGGCTGAGCAGGAGATAAGGAAAGGTCGGAGGCTCAGGCATTTGCACCTTCAGCAAAAACCCTGGGTTGAGGGTCAGACAGGGTTTCCCCTAGTAAAGGGACACCACAGGGGCCCCGGGTATTTCAGCCTTAGTTGAACTAAGCCCCCGTGACATTATAATCGGCCCACATTTTTTCAGGAGTCCATGGATCCATTAGATTCCATAACCCGCCAGTTGGCGGCGCTGTCCATACAGGTCTCCGAGTTGAATGGGGCAGTTCAGCAGCAGGGCCTGGTAGTAGCAAAGGTGCAAACGGCATCTGCAGGTATTGGTGCAGAGCCGAAGTTTCCGCTGCCAGAACGATTTTCAGGCGATCGCAGCAAATTTGTCGTATTTCGGGAGGCCTGCAAATTATACTTCCGCATGCGGCCAATATCCTCAGGTAATGAGGCCCAGCGAGTAGGGCTGGTGTTGTCATTACTGAGTGGTGACCCCCAAGCATGGGCATTTTCCTTACCACCTGACTCTGCTACATTTCATTCGCTCGATAATGTTTTTTCTGCCCTCGGGCTCATTTACGATGACCCTGACCGACTGGCTCTAGCGGAATGTAAAATCCGCGCCCTCCGCCAGGGGGAGCGCTTGGCAGAAGACTATTGTTCGGAATTTCGCCGCTGGGCTGTAGACACACAGTGGAATGACCCAGCACTGCGGAGCCAGTTTATTCGTGGGGTATCAGGGAGGGTGAAACAAGCCCTCCTGATGTATGAGACTCCGGCATCATTGGAGTCTGCCATGAGTTTGGTGATACGTATTGATCGCCGTTTTCGTCAGGGGGCACAGGAGACGCTACCTCTGGGGGAAAACAGAGGTGCAGGTGTGGTTGAAGTAGATGAGTCCCCTGAACCTATGCAGATTGCTGGCGTGGCACAGGTTCAGCCTCGCGCTCCGGGAGTCCGGAAGTCCGGAGCATGTTTCTACTGTGGTAAAGGTGGTCATTATGTTAACGTTTGCCCGGTACTACCTAAGAGGGTCACACCGGCGGAAAACTGTTAAGCTCAGAGGGTATGGAGGAGACCCAACTGAGCGTATGCATATCCTCCATGATGGTATCTCAATGTATGCTCCCTGCCAAGGTTATTGTCGCCGGCAGAGAGCTGCCTATATCAGTGTTTGTGGATAGCGGTTCCGCCACCAATCTCATAGATGAGGAGTTTGCACACACCGCCGGGTTTAAGATTGAAAAACTTCCTCACCCCATACAGGTGGTGACCATTAATGCTGTTCCCCTCCCTCAAGGGGAGATTACTGAGTTTGTGGCAGAGGTGAAACTCCACATTGGGGTCCTACATTCTGAGTCGGTTACATGTAGGGTCCTCCGTAATCTCCCAGCTCAAATGGTCCTGGGTTTTCCATGGCTGTCCAGGCACAACCCGGTTATTGATTGGAAAACTCAGGACATAGTACAATGGAGTGGTTTCTGCCAAGACAATTGCTTGGCCACATGTGTGTCCGCCGTGACGCCCAGCCTGCCGGAGGCTTTGCAGGATTTCGCGGATGTTTTCTCTGAGAAGGGTTGCTCAGAACTGCCTCCACATAGAGCCTATGACTGTGCTATTAGGTTAAAACCCGGGGCCAAATTACCTAAGGCCAGGATGTTTAATATTTCTGGTCCTGAGAGACAAGCTCTGAAAGACTACATCGCGGAGAGTCTAAGCAAAGGTCACATCCGGCCTTCGTCCTCGCCTGTAGCCGCGGGGTTTTTCTTCATTAAGAAGAAAGATGGGGGGTTACGCCCGTGTCTGGATTTCCGAGAGTTAAACCAGATTACTATCCGTGATCCCTACCCAATGCCGTTGATCCCGGATTTGTTCAACCAGGTAGCGGGGGCAAAATGGTTTTCCAAGCTGGACCTCAGGGGGGCGTATAACCTCATAAGGGTCCGTCAGGGGGATGAGTGGAAGACGGCGTTTAACACTCCTGAGGGTCATTTTGAGAGTCTGGTTATGCCGTTTGGGTTGACCACCGCGCCTGCCGTTTTCCAACATTTTATTAATGATGTCTTTGCTCATGTCCTGGGGAGATTTGTGATTGTTTACCTGGATGATATCCTCATTTATTCTAGCGATCGGGACACTCATTTGCAGCATGTTAGGCAGGTGTTACAGTTGCTCCGGGAGAACCAGCTCTATGCTAAGCTGGAAAAATGTTTATTTTTTGTCCAGGAGTTGCCCTTTTTGGGATTATTGTGTCCGCAGCTGGTTTTAAAATGGACACCGCTAAGGTGCAAGCGGTGTTGCAATGGGAGAGGCCGGAGAGTCTGAAAGCACTCCAGCGGTTCCTTGGGTTTGCGAATTATTATAGGAAATTTATAAAACACTTTTCGACTGTCGCCAAACCGCTCACGGACATGACAAAAAAGGGTGCCGATCTGGCGAACTGGCCTGAGGTGGCTATACGTGCATTTGAGCGTCTGAAGAATAGTTTTGCTTCAGCCCCCATTCTGGTGCAACCAGACGTGTCTAAACCTTTTGTGGTAGAGGTTGATGCGTCGGAGGTGGGAGTGGGGGCAGTACTGTCTCAAGGCTCGTCCTTGAGCGAGATGCATCCATGCGCCTACTTCTCCAAGAAGTTGTCGCCGGCCGAACGGAATTATGATATCGGCAACAGGGAGTTGTTGGCCATCAAACTGGCTTTTGAGGAATGGCGACACTTCTTGGAGGGGGCGGCTCATCAGGTCACAGTTATCACCGACCATAAGAATCTGCTCTACCTGGAGTCGGCCAAGCGTCTGTCTCCTAGGCAGGCTCGCTGGGCATTGTTTTTTACTCGTTTCAATTTTCTTGTGACGTACCGTCCCGGGGCTAAAAACACCAAGGCGGATGCTTTGTCTAGGTGTTTTCCGGGGGGAGAACCTCGGGAAGAGCCGGTACCCATCCTCCAGAAAGGGGTAGTGGTCTCGGCTCTCACGACTGAGGTAGAGGCGGAGATTGCCGAGGCCCAAGAGGAGGTACCACCAGGACTTCCCGCCAACAAATCATTTGTACCCCTGCATCTTCGGCCTAAGGTGTTGAAGGAACACCACGATTCGGTACTGGCTGGTCACCCAGGGGTGAAGGGCACCTTAGAGCTGGTATCGCGTCGTTTCTGGTGGCCCAAAATCCGGCAGGACGTGGTCTCGTACGTGGCAGCTTGCATCACGTGCGCTAGGGCTAAGTCACCCCGAACCCGTCCTGCTGGCACGCTACAGCCTCTGGGGGTACCCAATAGGCCATGGACAGAAATCTCCATGGATTTTATCACTGACTTGCCAGCCTCGGCAGGGAACACGGTCATCCTGGTGGTGGTTGACCGTTTTTCAAAGATGGCGCATTTTGTGGCGTTGTCCTCTTTGCCCAATGCTAAGACGTTGGCTCAGGTATTTGTGAAGGAGGTGGTCAGACTCCACGGAGTACCGTCTGACATAGTATCTGATAGGGGTACGCAATTTGTGGCGAGGTTTTGGAAAGCTTTTTGCTCAAGGTTGGGGATCAAGTTGTCACATTCATCGGCGTTTCATCCACAGTCTAATGGACAAACTGAGCGCATGAACCAAAATCTAGAACAGTATTTACGATGCTTTGTGTCCGACAACCAGGAGGAGTGGTCTACTTTCCTTCCTCTGGCCGAATTCGCATTAAATAATCACCGCCAAGAGTCATCAGGAGAGTCTCCATTCTTTTGTGTGTACGGTCAACATCCTCAGTTTTGTACCTTACGTCAGGGTGACTCCGGGGGTGTCCCGGAGGAGGATCAGCTAGGAGCCCAATTGTCATCAGTCTGGAGGCGGGTGAAACAGCGTTTGTTGAGCATGAGTGCCAGGTACAAACGGGTGGCTGACAGTAGACGCGTGCCAGGTCCGGACCTGTGTGTGGGTGAATGGGTGTGGTTAGCTACGAAGAACATAAAACTCAAAATCCCTTCTTTAAAACTGGGTCCAAGGTTTATTGGGCCTTTTAGGATTTCTGCCATCATTAACCCAGTGGCTTATCGGTTGGAACTTCCCGCAGTGTACAAGATACACAACGTGTTTCACAGGGCTTTATTGAAAAAGGTGGTAGGCTCTGTGGACACAACGCCGATGCCACCTCCAGTCATGGTGGATGGCGAGTTAGAGTTCGAGGTCGCCAAGGTAGTGGACTCTCGAGTAGTACGCCGTACTCTTCAGTATTTGGTGCAGTGGCGGGGGTATGGTCCAGAGGAGAGGTCTTGGGTTCCAGCCTCAGACATACATGCGGATCGGCTGGTCAGTTCTTTTCACCGTCGTCATCCGGACAAGCCGGGTCCTATGAGTCTTGAGGGCCCTGGGGTCCCTCGTAGAAGACGGGGTACTGTCATGTCGGACGCTGTTCACACCACAGCATCCGGCAGGCAGAGGTAGTTCCACCTCCAGCCACTATAGCCTCTGTGGCGCCGGCCTGATCTTCAGGCTCTCGGGGGTTAATCCTGCTGGAGACCAGGTTGGATGGTTAGTCACGCCCACGGTCTTTAAATAGTCATGCTGGCCTATGGGCGTCGCCGATTATAGCTTGTGTTTCATACCAAGTGGTTCCGGTCTGGAGTGGAGGTGTTCAAGAGAGAGAGATTCATATCTGGTGTCGTATGATCCGTCGTTATCCTTTCTCCTTCCCATATTTGTGTTTAGTTGTGCCCTGTTCACATTACTGTTTATTCCTGTGTGTGTGCGGCGCAGTGCAGTTTAAGTTCTCCCTGTCTGTCATTATTTGTGTGGGAGCTTTGGTGGTGACTTCTCACTGGGTGGAGGGTGGAGGGTTAAGTGCAGGGCTGAGCAGGAGATAAGGAAAGGTCAGAGGCTCAGGCATTTGCACCTTCAGCAAAAACCCTGGGTTGAGGGTCAGACAGGGTTTCCCCTAGTAAAGGGACACCACAGGGGCCCCGGGTATTTCAGCCTTAGTTGAACTAAGCCCCCGTGACAGTATAGTTGTCGGGATCTTAAGAAATGTGATAAATGGACTTGTTATCTCACTGGCGCCAGTATCAGTGAGCTCTACTCCACCGGCTGTCACATGTTAGTAAAGGCAGGCGGCACGGCGGGGGGCCGGATATTATACACCCTTGCAAGGGGACTGAAGGAGAAACCCGAATGCAATGAATATAAATTGATCTGGTTAAATGTCCACAGCCCTGGGATCTCCATCTAAGATGTATATATGGAGATCTATATACGATGGTTAACACAAAGCGATATGTAATGACACCAGCTAAATATAACCGCTATACCATAGTTGCTGAATATACACAGATGCGTTCAATGACTCCAATACAGCAGTCCCCCTAACAATACAAAGACGTACTTTATGCCATATTTAGCAGAATAATTAATAAAGGACCTGGAATGAGGTGTTGAGGAAGGTGGTATCTGCAAACCAAGCATTTAATGTGCTGCTAATAATTTACACCCCTAGAAATAATCCCATTAACTATTTTAGTAATTTGCTCCGCTCAACCGTCAATGACCAAACAGTGAAGTTTTATGACGTAAAGATTCAAGTTTTTGATCCACAGAAACAGCTGTGGTTTCTTGGGTTTTCTGACCCTTTTATGTAATTCTAGCTATAACAAGCTGACATTATTTCCTTATAAGAGTAGTATGTTGGCTGCTCTCCCCCCCCCAAAAAAAAAAAAAAATTACGCCTCATCTTTCTACAGGACACATCATTGCGGTATTGTAAGTCATTCTTTTCAATGGAGCTGAGGCGCAATACTAGACGCGACGTTCTTTATGCGTTTTTAGTTGCGTCTTCGTTTAGTTTTGAGTTGCATTTTATTTTGCATTCACTTGAATGGTTTAGAAAATGCTGCAAAAAAAATCATTGAAAGAATTGACATGATGCGGTTTTTAAAAAACGCACCACAGCTTAAAATACTCCAGGAAAAAAAAATTGCACCTTGTGTATGAGCTCATAGAAATCCCATGCATTTTCTTGGTTCTGTAAAACGTTGCGTTTTCTTCCCATATTGAAAACGGTACTGAAAAAAATGCTGCAAAAACTCTGGGAAGAAGGGGAGCAAAGAGGAACTACCCCTGGTCCTTAAGGGGTTAAAGGGGTTTTCTGGTTTTGGAAAACCCCAGTTCCAAAATTGCAGATTGTTTGTAAAAAAACAAACAACCCGCATTACTCACTCTCCCCGGGTCCAGTTCTGAGTCTCTATCACTGCGACCCGAGTCCCTTTTGGTTTGCAGGGCTGTCATTATGTCAGCAGTGCTGCAGCCAGTCAGTGAGTTCAGCAGCTCTGCGAGGCTCGTGCCTTTCAATTTGGGCAAAGCACTCGAGTTCCCTGTTTGGCTGCAGCGCTGCAGACAATGACAGACATCGGGGGCAAACGGCAGGGCCTCAGCGCTGGAACTAGGTAGGATGAGTAAAACATTTTTTTTTTAAAGAACTGTAGCCAAGGGACAGGAAAACCCCTTTATTAAAGTAATGCTGTCAATCATCAAATAGGACCGCCCACTGGACTCCTAAGCAGAGATCTAAATGAAATTAAAGTAATACAATTTACAGTGAACATTTTATTCTATATCATGCTGCTCATAGATCAGAAGTAATTTTTAACGAGACAGGTACCGTTTAAATTCACCAAGTCGGTAAGGTCTTCTGAGAACTATAGTGAGATACAATCAGAAGATAAGATGCGCTGAGCACTTGAATGTCTGTTGGGATAATTAGTTCTCACCTTTAGAAAGAGAATACCATGAAGCCCCATTCGTGATTCCATTGGGGAAGTAATCTCCACAGTTCCACCCGTGGTGCATCCAGCCGTGAGAGTACGAGTATGCCATTGCAAGCTGTAGAAAGATGAAGACAAAAAAAAACAAAAACAGTCAAAGATCAATTTATAAAACATAACATATTTCCAAACAGTAATAAACCTACAAAAAAAAGAAATGAAAAAAATTTTCCAATGTAATACTCATAAGAACTCCAGCCGCTTGATTCTAAGTAGTGACAGTAGCTACTTAGGGCCCGGTTGATCACTATGACATTGTTATCCATATGTTAATGATAGGTCATCAATGTTAGATTGGTAGGGGTCCAACACTCGGTACCACCTCTGATCATCTGTTACAATGCCTTTACGTGTCCGCTGGAAGTACACAGTCTATGGAGACAGAACATCACAGCTCCGTACACTATGTACTGGCGTTCTCGGGTAGCAGCTCAGCTATTATTGAAGTACCGGAAATTGTTGCCGTGTTGCAGTATTCAACAATGGCCACCACTACACATTGCATGGAGATGTAAAGTTATGGCTCCATATACTGTGTACTTCCAGTGGACACAAAAGGATAAGGCATCAATATCACAGTCCTGGACAATCCCTTTAAATGGATGTCCATTATTGACTATCCCAACTTATTAGAAGGGTATATACAATAAGCACTTCTCAAAGTGACCTCCAGTGATCAGCATTAGATTTTTAAAGCAATGGACTGTCTATGTAACCCAGAATGGGACAGACACTCCAGCGTTAGTGGCCCTCTTTTAATCACTACTCACCCTGAACAGAGAACCTCCAACACTAACTCAGTATTTTCTATTAGGGTGATTTAATATAGGTCATATAAATTGACACAGACTACTCAGAGAACGCATATTTGTGGAATCCTTCAAAATGTTTTGTATACCCTCAGGCAGTAATAATGGAAATCGGCATATATCAAGAAGGATAAACCATTATACAACATATGTCCAGATGAAGACTCGGACTGGCCCACAGGAGTACAGGTGAATTCCCCGGTGGGCCCCTGTGCAGGAGAAGCCACTAACCCTCTAACATGAGCAGTAGTTGGCCTAATATATTTGACTATGTACAAACAACATTTCATTATTCACTCAGTAAACTGCCTAGTTCATTATAATACAGAATCATAGGTACATTTATGAAAATTACACATATTGTGTAACATTTGCATGGAACTTTATAGTGGGCCCTTGGAGTCAATATTACTGGTGGGCTCTAGCCACCCCAGCCCGACACTGCGCATATGCATGAGCCGTAATACAACATATATTTGGAAACATATCCAGTGTTCGCCATATGTACATAGGTGTCAACCACTGAAAAAAAATGTGTCTAGAGATACAAACTGGAATACAACATATACAAAAAAAGATCAACCACAGTTAAACTCTAGAAAACCATTTCACAAGTTGCCAGATATCAACCATGTGGCCAGAAAAAAAACCAAAGGCCAATATATGTCTGGAGATGTCAACCACAACACAAGCGACCAGAGATCATCCATGTGGCCAAAAAAAGCCCCATGGACAACACATGACTGGAGCTCTTGAGCCCTATGCCAGTAACCAAAGTAAAAACAAAGCAAAGGCAATCGTATGTCTGGAGAGGTCAACAACAGTACAAGTGACCAGATATCAACCATATCCCCCCCCCAAAAAAAAAACCCCAAAGGTCAATATGACTTGAGACCATAACACAAGTGACCAAAAAGATAAACCACAGCACAGAACATGTCCAGCAAGAAAAAACCCGCAATAGATTTGATACATATGTCTAGAAAACACACGTTTGTAGACACAAAATTTGCCAGAAAAAGAACCAGTAACCACATGACCATTATGAATTACTTCCCATGGGTTTGGTAAGTTTACAGCTTAGTTAGTTTCAATATCCATAAGTGAGGGATAGGTGGAGAAAGCGCTGCACATGTGCTGCCATTGGTTATTTCTTTCTCTGCCTGATTATAGCGGCAATATCATGCTATGTGAAAAAAAGTCAGGGGACCCCCATTTTTGAAGGTACAGGTACCAGAGTTTTGACACACACATGCTGGACAACTCATGTCATCTCCACAAGATGTGTCCGTAGAAGAAATAGAGGCGTTATTTCAACCTTTAAAAATTTGCGGTCAACAATAGTAGATAGACAGTTGTCCACCGCCAGTCAGCTTTTTTTTGCATTGAAACAAGTAGAGGAACGCTGCAAGAACTTGAATGTCTGCTCGCTAAAGAAAATGCGAACCTCTGTAAACCCTGAAGAGGATGCATGGATATGTGCCACAACCTCTTTAAACAGCTAAGTGGAGGGGGTATTGATAGTCAAACCCCCACTAATCTAATTTTGTTGGCTGGATCGTCCACATACAACCCTCTATATACTGTCAGGTACCTTCACAGTATAAATAAAAAAGCAACTATTACACCACTACACAAAAGTCTAAAAACTAGCCTTAACAAGAAGACTCAACCTCCCGTAGTATATGTCGTAAAGAGTCAACTGTTAAGGTTCCTTCATGTGCCAATGTTCTCAGAACATCCAGGAGGATCCCAGAAAAAAAGAAGAGACCTCTTGGACTCATAAAAGAGTTGGTAAGGTTAGAAGGGGGAATACTCGTTCAAAGCAGCGCTCCTCCAACCCTTAATGTGATGCTGAGCTCCATCTTAAGAGGTACATTTAGGAGTCGGAAGGTGGCGTGACTATGCAAATAAATATACTACAACATCTCAGAAGACAATTTCGAAACGCCTACTTTACACATTTGCTTAACATATACGGTACGGTTTGTCAATATCTTGCACGACTATTCACTCATGAGCTTGAAAAAGACACAATGTGTGTTTACTGATGATTCCTTTTTTTATGCCGCAATTAAATCATAATCCTAATAACATGGCCAATCCATCGAGTGACTGCAGCAATTTGCGGATCTTACAAAAGTTTTAACATGAGTTGAAGATCTCTGATTTTGACAACTCAAAGTCTTTACACACAGGGTGACAATCTTCAGCAATAAACAAAATGATTAGCATTGACATTATTAAAGTATGTAAAGGAACATTTACACCTCCTGAAAAATAAGCAATATACACTATGGGGGGAATTTAAAAAGGACTGTGAGCAAGAATAGTGTTGGGGGGGAATAAAAATTCCTTATTTGCACAGCAATTTGTATACAGTCATATGTTAAAGTTTGGGCACCCCTATTAATGTTCTCCTTTTTTCTTTATAACAATTTTGTTTTTTGTAACAGCTATTTCAGTTTCATATATCTAATGACTGATGGACTCAGTTATATTTCTGGATTCAAATGAGGTTTATTGTACTAACAGAAAATGTGCAATCTGCATTTAAACAAAATTTGACCGGTGCAAAAGTATGGGCACCTCAGCATAAAAGTGACATTAATATTTCTTAGATCCTCCTTTTGCAAAAATAACAGCCTCTAGTCGCTTCCTGTAGCTATTAATGAGTTCCTGGATCCTGGATGAAGGTATTTGTGACCATTCCTGTTTACAAAACAATTCCAGTTCAGTTAAGTTTGATGGTCGCCGAGCATGGACAGCCCGCTTCAAATCATCCCACAGATGTTCAATG
This sequence comes from Dendrobates tinctorius, assembly GCF_039654945.1. Lineage (NCBI taxonomy): Eukaryota > Metazoa > Chordata > Amphibia > Anura > Dendrobatidae > Dendrobates > Dendrobates tinctorius. The sequence goes on along the minus strand of NW_027361863.1, from coordinate 2,330,063 downwards.
ATATTCAGGTCTGGGGACTGGGATGGCCATTCCAGAACATTGTAATTGTTCCTCTGAATGAATGCCTGAGTAGATTTGGAGCGGTGTTTTGGATCATTGTCTTACTGAAATATCCATCCCCTGCGTAACTTCAACTTCGTCACTGATTCTTGCACATTATTGTCAAGAATCTGCTGATACTGAGTTGAATCCATGCGACCCTCAACTTTAACAAGATTCCCGATGCCGGCATTGGCCACACAGCCCCAAAGCATGATGGAACCTCCACCAAATTTTACTGTGGGTAGCAAGTGTTTTTCTTGGAATGCTGTGCTTTTTAGCCTCCATGCAGAACGCCTTTTTGTATGACCAAACAACTCAATCTTTGTTTCATCAGTCCACAGGACCTTCTTCCAAAATGTAACTGGCTTGTCCAAATGTGCTTTTGCATACCTCAGGCGACTCTGTTTGTGGCGTGCTTGCAGAAACAGCTTCTTTCGCATCACTCTCCCATACAGTTTCTCCTTGTGCAAAGTGCGCTGAATTGTTGACTGATGCACAGTGACACCATCTGCAGCAAGATGATGCTGCAGGTCTTTGGAGGTGGTCTGTGGATTGTCCTTGACTGTTCTCACCATTCTTCTTCTCTGCCTTTCTGATATTTTTCTTGGCCTGCCACTTCTGGGCTTAACAAGAACTGTACCTGTGTTCTTCCATTTCCTTACTATGTTCCTCACAGTGGAAACTGACAGGTTAAATCTCTGAGACAACTTTTTGTATCCTTCCCCTGAAAAGCTATGTTGAATAATCTTTGTTTTCAGATCATTTGAGAGTTGTTTTGAGGAGCCCATGATGCCACTCTTCATAGGAGAATCAAATAGGAGAACTACTTGCTAGTGGCCACCTTAAATACCTTTTCTCATGATTTGATACACCTGGCTATGAAGTTCAAAGCTCAATGAGGTTAAAAACCAATTTAGTGCTTCAGGAAGTCAGTAAAAAGTAGTTAGGAGTGTTCAAATCAAGAAAATGATAAGGGTGCCCATATTTTTGCACCGGTCAAATTTTGTTTAAATGTAGATTGCACATTTTCTGTTAGTACAATAAACCTCATTTGAATCCAGAAATATAACTGAGCCCATCAGTTATTAGATATATGAAACTGAAATAGCTGTTGCAAAAACCAAAATTGTAATAAAGAAAAAAGGTTAACATTAATAGGGGTGCCCAAACTTTAACATATGACTGTATTTGTTTGATTTTCCTCTGCATTTGCCATTTTAAAAAAAAAAGTTTGACAGAGCTTAACGGAAGCAGACAGAAAGTGTTGTAAATTAGAGCAAGTTTTTTGCCGTATCTATCATAGCTGGGGTAGACTTTCTGGTGCATGGAAGGTGCTAAATGCGTGTGCCACAAAGACCAGTCATGACAATTTCCTCCCTATTTGTCCCCAGACCAACTATACAATCTCAACATTTTACTGTCCCTATGTTATTCCACTTCTAAATGTATGGATAAAACGATAACTGTGTGTTATTATTTAACTTAAAGTTCAGTCAATCCTCTTTATTATTTTATACTGTTTATATTTATTAGTGTTTTATCCGATATTTTAACATTTATTCTTTTTCTCACTAATGGCATTTGCTTTAAAAAAAAACCATAAAAAATATTGAGTGTTACTTGTGTAACCTTCATTAATTAACCATAGTGGAGAGCAGTTACAAAAAGCATCTCTCTCTTTCCTCTGGAAGACCATGCACCATGCAATACTCCATTTCTCCTGTGGTGGTGCTGTAGAAGAATTGAACACTTACTGCTAGGTTGCCCTGATGATTACAGATGATCGCTGGGGTCACTTGTGATCACTTTATCTTTTATGGATCATTCCAAAAAAAATTAGACAAACATTTTTTTTCACTAATCGCTACTCATACAATACAGCTGCTTTATTCACAGTCCACTATTCAGATAGCTTTGTTTAATCTTTGAAATATAGTGTGCAGGTCAACCATAGTCCCATATGTGCCTAGAAATGTCACGTACTACACAAGAGGAGTACATAAAGGTCAATCCCCAAACCATATGTGCCCAAAACACCCAATAACCCCAAGCCAGATGTCAAGGAGGATCAACCACTATACTTAGAAAAGCAGATGGTGGCGCTCTTGTTATTGACTTCTGAGTCAGCTAACTTCTAAGTAAGTTTTGCAAAATATGAGTCTTGGAGTGACTGATTCAATGACCATAAACAAGATAATACAGTTGCAATCAAAATTATTCAAAATCCATTGCAAATTTTTCTTTTTTTAGCAAAATTTACAAACTTTCTGCTGTTTGCGATAAACCAATAAAAAACCAGAACAATGTAAATACCTGAACACAAATAATATAACAAAAGATTTCTCCAAAATCATTGCAAAATTCTACTGGCTACTGCAGTCTCAGAAATATTCAATCCCTTAATAACAAGTGTCTTAAGTACTTAGTAGAAGTCCTCCGGCTGTTATGACCTGCTGCAGACGTGATGCATAGCCAGACTCCAGCTTCCGACAGCGTTCCTGCGGAATCTTAGCTCATTTTTTTCTATTGCATTTAAAATTCCAAAAAATAAATTTAAAGGGAAAATTGCTGCTATCAGCAATAGACTGACTTATTGACTTTTAAAGAAGAGTTTTTTCAGGCATGAAGGCTAATATTTGGCTTACTGAAATGGAAATAGTGGTAAGGAAAATAAAAAAAGTCAACATTTTTTAAATATACATTTAACATAAAAAGTTGAGTTAAATAATAAGTTACATTCTAATGACACTCTCCCCTGTAAGTTGACAAGCCCTTTACAATACAATCTCATATTTAAAGCTTTTTGTTGTAAGCCTCTGAACCCTCTATCAGAGCTGACGCTGCAAGTTTGGAATTTTTAAATCTTTTTTTTTAATCTTAATATTAGTTGACAACAGCTCCTGTTGGTATTTAGATAGAATATTTATGTGCATGTGCTTTTATGACACGGCGGGATATGAGTGGGGCCTCATTTCATCCAGATGCTTCTAGAACATTTGTGAACAGCATTGAATTAATTACCGATCTGAACAGCTTGTCATCAGGGGTAGCAGTGTAGCTCGTTATACGGCGGTAACCTCTGTTCCGAATGTCCTTGGTTTTATCAAATGGATAGTTCGCCACCACGGCTCCTCCATGCAGATTTGCTGAAAGGATAAAATTAATCTCATCCATCCAATAGATTAGGGCTAGTGTCTCTGGTTCCACCTGGAAAAAATAGATATCAATTAACAAGCATAACAGGAGGACTAATATGCAAATAGGTGATAACAGCTACTTTGGTTGAAGGGCTGACTGCTAGGACCCCGAGCGATCTCCAGATTGAGTGTCTACTATTGGAATTGAATGCATTCTGCCACTCCATTCATAGTCTATTGTACTGGTGAAGATGGCCAACCACTTGGCTCTCTCCATCAGTCCCATACACTTTGAATGGACTGTCACGCTTGCGCCTTGGCGGATTGGCGCGAGCCGGGGGGTTGTGGCCCCACTGTGCCACAGACCAGACTACCCTGGAAGGGGCGTGACTAAGACAGCTGCCTTGGTCTTCTCTGGAGCCTCCAATGGTGAGGTCAGGGTTGTACAGCAGGCAGCTGCCAGGTGCCACTCCAGGGTGGTGTCTGGCTGTGACTGCTGATCCCACTCGGGGACAGGACACTTGGTCAGGTGCGAGTGACAGGCAGTCAGGTGGGCACGGCAGGCACGGCTGGTACCCAGGGCAAGCAGGCACAGCTGATACCCAGGGCAAGCAGGCACGGCTTGGAGACACATGGCAAGCAGGCATGGCTTGGAGACACAGGGCAAGCAGGCATGGCTTGAGAAACGGGGCAGGTAGGTGTGGTGTACAAAGGAACAGGTAGGGACCTGTTCACACAGCAGGAGCGGGAACTGGCCGGAAGGAATGGAATATGGAGGAACAGGTAGGATCCTGTCCAAACAGGAGGAGCAGGTATGGGTACTGATAGGAGAGAGTGGAATATGACAAAGCAGGAGTGCGGAGTAGGCGCAGGCGGTGTAGAGGTCGGTGCCCAGATGAAGTAGTGCGGGGTGTAGTGATGCAGGAATAAGTGGAGGACACCAGGGCATGTAGTTCCAAAGCTTTACTCACAGTCTGCAGTTCACACAGATGCCTGCCTCCGTGCTGTGTCCTCCGGTTCCTGGGCTCAGTCAACCTCCAGGTAAGATAGGATTCTCCCTTCCAACACTCCGCCAACATGTACCTTTCTGAACGTCTCCTCTATAGCGCCTTTAAGTGAAGCACTCCTAGTACTGAGTTACACTGGAGTGCCTCCTGACAGATGTTCCCAAGAACTTGTACGGCAGACACCTGTAGCCTGCTTCGGGGACTCCTTACTCCTGAGCCACGGCTCACTATCCAAGTTGCTGTTGTGCCCCCAAGTCTTAGATAGGAGTAGTGCATTTACAGCCCACTACTCCACCGGTGTCTGCTGCAGGACCTTCAGTATCCATACAACCTCGGGGACTGGGCCCCAGCCTTGCGCTTAGAACTTCTAGGCAGGGTTCTTCCTCTAACCCACGTCCTCTGTGTTCCCTTTTACTCCTTCGTTCTGTACTAATCCCTCTCTCTCATAGAAGGTCAGGTTTCAGTCTAATGTCTTTCTCCTTCTTTCCTTTCCTGTGCCAGCTGGCTCAGATCACTGAGGCAGCTGCAGCACTCCTTCCTCCACCCCTCTTCCAGGGATCCTCACTCCTCTCCGAGTGACTCTCTCTCGCTCAATCACTGACTGACTGACTGACTCTTCCCGCTCTTTATGTATTCTAAACTCCACCCGTTTCCCAGCACGTTTCGTGTTCCAAGCAGGGAACCACCAAAGGTGCTCTGCTACTCTCTAAGCAAGGAGACGCAATGTGGCTTTGCTGAACTACTGTGTTGTGTGTGGTGCGAGTGTTGGAGCATGGTCAGGAGTTCCTACCTTACCTGGATGGTGGGGTACCGCACCTCAGGAGGAGGTGCAGTACCTCTGTGGCGACTGAAGCCTCAGGGGCGCCACAGTTAAGTTCAACATTTAAAGTTATCACCTTTTCAAAGGACACGTGGGGGGATTCTTCGCATCAGTGTCAGTTCAACATCTGGGACGCCCATTGATCTGGAAAAAAGGGCTCTGATATGCATATGTTGTACTCGGCTATCTCTGTCCTTTGAATCGGTGGGGGTCCCAGTTTTCAAACCCCCATATATTCTCTGGTCAATGCCTTGTCAGTATTTCACTTTTTTACCATCAGAAATTCATTAGTGATTTTCTCATATGCTAATGAAAAAAATTGCAAAGCTTCTCCTACCAAAGTTAAAAATGGACAGATGGCATGTGCTTTTTTCACAGATCCATAGACTTGCATTGGCAAGTTTGATCAAAAATGCACAAGTCTCCATTCTCTTTTGAGGATCACTAGATTGGCAAAAACTGCGCAAATGTGAACAGCCCCAAAGAGTATAATGGGCACATGTTCCATCTGTGAAATACATGATAAGAATTCGTATGTGGAAAAAGATGTCTGGATGAGGTCTATATTTGATCAAATATTTTCTGTTTCATCACTCGCTTTTTCCTCGCAAGCATTGTCATTTTGCCAAATCCCTCTCACTAAACTGTAAGATAATGACCGGTACAACTAAATAAATAGACTGATTTATTAAGTGCAAAGGCAGATAAAGTCATACAGTCGGCAGACCAACTGTCTAAATCCTTACCACTGTCTTATGTTTGGTGATAAAGAGATGAAAATATTGGAACTGTGCAACTTATTCTTTGGAAAAAGAGTTGAGAGGAGAGGGAGGAGGTGAGGTTGGGGTTGTATACGTTTAGAAAAAGGAGTTGTTTTTCTGAGGGGGTTGCTATTTAGGGAAAAGAACATTCTTGAGATCTTAAAAACCTCTCTGATTCTAAAAGTTGTTGCTGACAGATTTGTTATTCTTATTATGTGACAGTAGTTATTAAGGTGAATGGGGAATTCTGAAATGCTCCATCCTTTAATAAAAATGGTATTTTCTTTATGGCAAATAAATTATTTTTATTCAACTTTGATATACTGTACGTTCTGTATCAATTCTTGTAAAAGGAAACTTTTACTGTTTACTTCAATTGAATACACAGTTGTATGCTCATTGCAAGACACAGCTGTGATAACCACGCTGTAGCTGTATGAGCCATACACCAACGTGTCCAGCATTTGACCAGAACACTGGAAGTAAACAAAGAAGGTTTCTATAGTTATGTAGCTAGAGTTAAGCAAAAAGATTCACTAGACCCTGGTACGGAATCAACATCAGTTCCCAGTGGCAGCCGCATTTCCTCGGTTGTCGCTTGCTTGAATGCTGGCATTTTGGGCACCTCTTGTGATTATGTAGGAGTGGTGAAGTTGATGGTCTGCTCCCTGACACTCTAAAGGGTTAAATGTATTTGTTGTTTATGTATGTTATAAAATGATGAAACCCACTGGGGCTGCAGTTAGCTTTGACAGGGTTAACTGTAATGGCTGGCCCAGTTTGGGAGGGGAAGCTGAGAGTTAGTGGCAAGACCTGGAACTGACAGAGTCAGTCAGTGTGTGGAGAGCAGTGTGTGAAGCAGAAGGCCTAAGTCAGAGGACAGTGTGGGCTTAATACTCAAGGGAGTGGATTGCCGAAAATACCCTTCATTGTGATTCTGTATAATGGCCTGTGGCAACCTCAAGATGGACGTCGGGGGCCTGGGGCGTACTCAGCCTGTGAAGTTACAAGGAAAGATGGACTTACACTACATGGGGCGAAAGGTATTGCAATCAAAATATACTGCTAATGGTGGAGAGGATTCCCTAGGGCTAGAGAAGCCAGTGAGAGGGACATTCTACTACATTCTACCTGTACTGAGAACCAGTGCTGAAGTTGTGTCTGGTACCTGATGGAAAGATGACAACCCGTTGGGGCTTATCCTCTACATCTGCCTGTAAATACTGAAAATACTGCCACTCACCAAGTAAAAGTTTGGTTGATTTTATGAATCTTGTGTCTCCTGGATTAATTGCTGCCCTGGTTCTAGAAGAGGGATTCCTGGAGTCAGAAGAAGATGTCTGCAGCACCTCACACACAGCAACACACCAGGACTGGGACACGAGTTGTCTGTAGGATGCCAAAGCAAGTGGGAAAAGAAGCTCGCCCACGACTATCTCGATTGGGCACCTTACAATTATGTGACTTGGACTCTGGAAAGACCAGAGGTCTAGTAATTTCAAGAGCTGCGCAGGATGCCAGCCACGGAAGTTCACACGGTCCAGCTCCCTCGGAGTATCGATATTGGCACAATATTAGGATCATTTTGCTCAACACTACACGCGATCAAAGTCTTCGGGTAGACCTAGCCTAATCCTAGAGTCCTCCTAGCAGATCAGGTCCCTTACAGGTGCGTCTGCAATATCGGCACCACCTGTAGTTACGCCCAAGCTAAGCATGTATGAAATACAAACCTACCTGTTCTTTCCAATTGTCAGGAAGTGGTAAGTGGTCACAAGGTCCTCCATGTTTTTCATTGTAAGAGAAGACCATATTAAGATCAGGAAAATTTCGGTTCAGATCTACATCATTGAAGTTATTTCTCCCAGTTAGATATCCATTAGTGTCTGGCCCCTGTGAAGAAGACAGTTGTTTAATAGATGGTATCAAATATTTTTTGATGTGTATAGAGGTTTTTAGATACACTGATTAACTTTGATATTGTAAAACCAAAATTGAAAAGCTGTGGAATCATTGAAATCACAGAATCGATACTGTGAGCAGCCTGCGGGTATAAATGTGTTACCATGACCTGCAGCATCTCTCATATCAAGCACATCCAGGATGTCATTGGTTGCCAATTGCAAAGGGAGCTGCCAGCAGCTGATGTTGATGATTTTCCCTAGTGGCAGAGCATTCCTTAAACAACCATTTATAACCTCACTTATAGCAGCCAAGGCTTGTAAGTGCGGGGAACTCTGCATGTGGTGCTTATAACCCATACTAAATAAATCAAGATATTTCTAAATTTTGTTTCCATTTTTTCATCATTTGCAGATCATTAACATGTCCATGAATTCCATAATTCCACTATTTTTCTTTCTTGGTGTTGCAATTTTAATGTTGCAGATTGAGGTTTTTGTTCAATCTTTTTCAAATTTTTTTTATTATCTTTCATATCAACATCTGTCGATTTGAACATGTCCAAGACATAAAAAGAACAGGAAGACACAAGGAAGCAGTGACATAAGGAGTTAAGCGATGCTTCTATATATAGAATTACAGAGATCCTTCTCATGAGGAGAGAAAATGCCTCTTACCCCCGTCATCAAGAAAGAATAAGAAGTCTCAGACTAGTATACTGCGGGTCTGACAATACACAGTATGCATGTAGTAAAATGACCTATTTAGGTCATAATAATAAAAATTTTAGTGTTTTCAAGCTTTTTTGTCATTTGTGATGATTTTTCTTCCAAAAACACTTCATGCTCTAACTCTACCAAAACAAAGATACGGGGGTTTATAACAAAATTAATGGTGTTCCCATAATGATGAAGCATTTAGCAAAAAAACAATTCCACTTGCACTGGTTTTCCATTCTGTATGTCAATTTTCCAAAATGTTCGAGTTGCGCTGAGAAAAAGGGGAAACTTTCAAGATTCCCAAAAGAGTTTGCAAATGCCCTGTGCACCTCCTGATACTTTAAAAAAACAATGCTTATAGAAGGTTTCTTGTGAATAACTCTGGGATCTAAATCTGTCATAACATGGAGCCATGAAATCCAATCACATATTCAGAACGTGGAAGAGGTGTACGGTTCGGGACAAGGACTTTTAGTAACACACTTTGTGCGCCACACTCAGGAACTTCCCCGAACACTAACATAAGCTGGCACGTATGGTTTGCATAAAACATAGAAGGGAATTAGATCAACCAGAGCTGGGCCCCCTATCCCTAAGGACCCCCTCATGCTCTATCCCAATAGTATGTAGTTGCTCTGGGTGATACAGTTTAGATGGGATTTTTTTAACTATACTGTAGACCCCAATGTTAACAAAAACGCAAGAATGTTGTGAAGTGGAGAAGGAATCAGATTTATCCAATAAGATACTTACTGTGTATTACATAGTTTCAGATTTGCCTTTGCTATTGAATGATGCAAAGTTTGTTGAAACAACAGTCAGCTGGGAAATTTCACAAGCCCAGAAACAGAAAGAAACAAGCAAGGGCAGCGACCGCTGCGACCAGGCTAGGCGGGTGAGGGGCCCGCTGAAGCCAGCCCGATGATGCACATTCAGCTGAAGTGTATTGCAACATACAAACCCATCAAGTCCGTGCGCCACAATAGGGGGCCATATACCTGGATAAGGGCTATATACCAGAATGGGGGTCATATACCAGGATGAGGGCCACATACCAGGATGGGAGCCATATACCAGGATGGGGGCCACATACCAGGATGGGAGCCATATACCAGGATGAGGGCCACATACCAGGATGGGAGCCATATACCAGGATGAGGGCCACATACCAGGATGGGAGCCATATACCAGGATGAAAGCCATATACCAGAATGGGGCTATATATCAGGATGAGGGCCACATACCAGGATGGGGGCCATATACCAGGATGAAGGCCATATACCAGAATGGGGGACATATACCAGGATGGAGGCCATATACCAGAATGGGGGACATATACCAGGATGGAGGCCATATACCAGAATGGGGGACATATACCAGGATGGAGGCCATATACCAGGATGGAGGCCATATACCAGGATGGGGGACATATACCAGGATGGGGGACATATACCAGGATACCAGAAAGGGAGACATATACCAGGACGGGGAACATACACCAGGATAGGGGACAGGCTTCCAGTATCTGTTGTTTCAGATGCTGCACAGGTGTGGTATATGGGGTACAAAGATACTGGGGCTATTCTTCATCAAAGGAAACCTCAATGCCACTGGATATCTGACATTGCTCCATGATGATGTGTTGCCCTCTTTATGCACTGAAGATGGCACCTTCCTTGAGTTTTTCCATCAAGATGGTGCACCACCACATTATGGGTGTCAGGTCCGAGCATTCCTACATGAACAGTTTCCTGGAAAGTGGATTGGTCGTCGTGGGCCAGTTGTATGGCCACCGATGTCTCCCGATCTGACCCCCTTAGACTTTTATCTTTGGGGTCATCTGAAGGCAATTGTCTATGCTGTGAAGATACGAGATGTGCAGCATCTGAAGCAACAGATACTGGAAGCCTGTGCTAGCATTTCTTCTGCGGTGTTGCTATCAGTGTGCCAAGAGTGGGAGAAGAGGGTTGCATTGACAATCCAACACAATGGGCAGCACTTTGAACACATTTTATAAGCGGTCATAAACTTGTAAATAACTCACGAAAGAATAAAGTTAGTTAAAACCAAGCACACCATTGCTTTTTTTGTGAAATTCTCATTGAGTTTGATGTGTCACATGACCCTCTTCACACTGGAAAAAAAAAGATGGATCCAAAATGGCCGACTTCAAAATGGCCGCTATGGTCAGCACCCATCTTGAAAAGTTTTCCCCCTCCCATATACTAATGTGCCACAAACAGGAAGTTAATATCACCAACCATTTCCATTTTATTTAGGTGTCTAGAGTCTGATGGGCCCCGATGCAAGATTTGGCATTTGGATATATATATATCGGGGGGGGCAGTTCAAATCTTGCATCGGGGCTCATCAGACTCTAGTTGCGTGGCTTGCGCCACTGTGGAAAAAAGCCATCCAACTATACAGAATTTCCAATACTCCTATCTGGACTCATTAATGCTACATCAACCCCTAAGGCTGGTTTCACATTAGCGCTTTTTAAGCGCACGCACGGCCGGGGGTAGCTCCGCCCCCGAGCTGGCTCTCTGCCCGGCGTGCCCGCCCCTTGCTTGTAGCGCCGCCTCCTAGCGCACAGCGGCGCCTGCGATCGGCGCACCCTATCTTTAGCATAGGGTGCGCAGATCGTGCGCAGGCCGTGCGCTAGTTGCGCTTTGACCTGCGCTGCGCACTTTTGACGGTGCGCCGTGCGCGCCAAAATCAAACTTTTCGGATTTTGGCGCGCACGGCGCACCGTCAAAAGTGCGCAGCGCAGGTCAAAGCGCAACTAGCGCACGGCCTGCGCACGATCTGCGCACCCTATGCTAAAGATAGGGTGCGCCGCTGTGCGCTAGGAGGCGGCGCTACAAGCAAGGGGCGGGCACGCCGGGCAGAGAGCCGGCTCGGGGGCGGAGCTACCCCGGCCGTGCGTGCGCTTAAAAAGCGCTAATGTGAAACCAGCCTAAGAAAGCAACAAATTTTCACTTTTGCTTTTCATTTTTTCCTAAAATAACCCAAACATTTCAATTTTCTGCAGACATACAGTAGCTGTATGAAGGGCTTTATTTTTTGAATGGCGAGTTCATCACCATTCACTTTACCATATAATGTACTGAAGAAAAAAAAGTGAGGTGAAAAAAAAACAAAAAACTCCACAGTAGCTTTGAGGTTTTATTTTTACATTGTTCATTATAGTGTAAAAATTACCTGGCAGCATTCTACAGGTTGGTACAAATTCACCAATGCATGTGAAGATTTTTATATTTTTTTTGAGGCTTAAAAAAAATTCAGAACTTTGCAAATCACCTTTATCTTTTTTATTTTTTGGTTCTGTGGAGTTTTATAACTGAGTTATTGATACTATTTTAGGACACATATGATGTTTTGATAGCTTTTTGTTGATTTTTTGTGGTGAAGTCCAGGGAGCAAAAAAGACAGACATGTTGGTATGTCGATTATTTATCTTTACACTGTTCGTGTTATGTGTTAAATAATTTTATATTTCCATACATGGGACTCCTACAATTGCTGTAGCACAAAATGTACAGTTTTTTTTTTTATTGAGGAAAACCGTGATTATTCACATCTTTAAGTTTATATTTGTAAAAACTATTTTTAATTTTACACTTTTCAGTCCAAATAAATCACTTGTACTGTATAGTACACTATTTTAGTATTTCAGTATATAGCACAAATCACTGTCTCCAATCAAGCCCAGCCTGTGGTTCAGCCTCACAGGAGCATCAAGGTGGCAGCGACAGTGGCCATTGCAGTCCTGGAAAGTCATGGGAGGCCAGTGGGTAACCAATCTGACAGCATTTAAGGTGTTAAACAATGACACCTGTTTGAGGTTGTGGACAGGTGTCTTTTATACTGATAACAAGTTCAAACAGCTGCCATTACTACAGGTAATGAGTGGAGGACAGAGGAGCCTCTTAAAGAAGAAGTTACAGGTCTGTGAGAGCCAGAAATCTTGCATGTTTCTTATGTTCCGCCATAGTTTGCAAAATAAATCTTGCCAAATCAGACAAGGTGATTTTCTGGATTTGTTTTCTCATTTTGACTCTCATAGTCGTGGTCGACCTATGATGTCAATTACAGGCCTCTCTCACCTTTTTAAGAGGGAGAACTTGCACAATTTTTGGCTGACTAAATACTTTTTTTTCCCCCACTGTATATGTCATGGAGTGTGAGAGGATGTACTGTATATACATTGGTATAGTATTGTACTAGTAAAAGTAAAACATTTTTGTTAACGTTTTCAGGCAATTTTCACTTTTTTTTCTAATCTTTTCAGTAGTTTTTTTTTTAACATCCATCTAATCATCCAGAATACTTTATAATTGTGCTGTGAAAGTTAGGATATACTGTCTGCATTATCAGATGCTGAAATTGATAATCCAAAAGGATTTTATTGCACTTCGTTTTACGGTAAAATGCTGCACTGGTCTCATTTTTGTCATTATCCAAGCAAGTAAAATATTCCATCCCATGGAAAACAATACGGCTGGAGTGAAGTTTCTGGTAGCAGAGAAACGCATTAGTACGTCTTCCGCCAATGGAATTTCCACATTAAATTCTAATACGTTCCTTATGCCGTGTGTATTAACACACAATTATACCATGTATGGCAGAATAAACATCTCTATTTTGAGACTTTTTATTGCTATTCATAAACATGGAGTGATTTATTCCATCGCTAAGATACGGATTTGGTTTTTGCATTCTCGTTATGGAAACATGTCCTTATTCTCTGTAAATCTGTCACATGCACCAGGGGGAAAAAAAATGGCAAGTGCCATGGAGACGGAGGAATATTAAAAGGAACACTTCAGGAAAAACAGACAGGTCCCATTTAGCAACCAATCAGAACTCAGCTTTAATTTCTGAAAATGCTCTGGGAAAATAAAACCTGAGCTCTGATTGGTTGCTATGGGCAACAAAAAGACTCTTACTGTTTTGATAAATGAGGCCTATAACAGGGCCTGAGGAGAGGAGACATGACACATAGATTCTCTCATTGGCTTCTTTATGTCATTCCACCATAACATTGGTGGGGTTGTGTGCCCTGAGACCACTACCAGTAACTAAAATGAAGAGGTTGAGGTTTTCCTCCAAACAGTACACCCCTTCATCCATCACCAGAGTCTCCCATTCATTGCAATAAATTATAATTCAATTGTAGTCTATAGGAGACTCGGAATAAGACTACTGCTGTGGCAGAGAACTAATAATGGCATCTTTTGACATATTATTAAACCTTCCCTTTAATTTCAGCTATGAAAGTAAAACATTGATTACTGAAATTTATTATTAAATGCTAAACCCACCATGTAAATTCATAGATATGATATAAAAAATATGTGGAGCGCCCGCCAGGGCAGTGGGGATACTCTGTATCGGGCCGCTTCTTAAAGGGGCAGTGTCACAGTGGCGGTGACCCGGTCCGAGGCCCTGGGCTTCTAATAAAAGGGGATATTTACAGGGGATGAAAACTAAAGAGCTTTTGTAAAGTGTTTGTGACGCCACCTGTGGTTTCTGGTCAGAGGTGACCAGCACTGGAGTGCAGATCCTCTGGGACTGACGGTGCGATGCAGCAGAGTTGGAAGAGCTCTCATCAAGCAGAGCTGTTGTCCCAGAGCAGTAGGTAGTATAAAGATGTGGAAAGAGATATTGATGTTAGATGTAGCAGTGCTGAGTGAGTATTGCAGGAAGAATTCAGAGGACACAACTGGGTGTAGTTCCAAAGCTTTACTCACAGTTTTGGTGCACACAGATGCCCACTTGGGACTGTGTCCTTCAGGTGAGGGGTCCAGCCAACTCCCAGGCAGATGAAGAACACCTTTCCTGCACAAGTATATGCCTTTCCTGGCCGTCTTACTGTGTTGGTTTGTCGCCTCTCCTGCCCTCACAGTCAGTGTCCCAGGCAAGCAGCCGCGGACCTTGTCGGATAACGTACTCTCTCCGTTTCCTTGCTCCCTTATGGCTGCCTTTCCGGTGAAGATAACTGTGGCTTGTGGCTGAGGTACCTAAAGGTGCCACTGCCTTCGGCTTTCTAGCTGAGTCTGTTATTCACACCACTAGGCTAGGGGCCGATAGACTTCTATGACCTGATCCCTCCACCTGACGTCTGTCAGCGTGGAACAAGCCCCACGGACAGTTTTGTCACTGCTCCATGCCTCTAGGATCCCTTCCTTCAGTTTCTTTCCCCCAGCCAGGGAGTTGCTTCACACACTTCTGTTCCCTTCTTCCCCTATGGGAAGACCGTCTACACACGTCCTTCACCTTCTTCCCCTACGGGAAGACTGACTAAACTTCCCTTCTATTCTCCCGCTCTGAACCCTCTAGCTCCACCCACCTCCCAACACCCCTTCCTAACCAGCAGGGATATAGGAGCACCTGCTGATATAGTGTGTGCTGGGTGCAGGTGTAAGAGTGCTGTTAGATGCCTCCATCTTACCTGGGAAGTGGGATACCACATCTCTGGTTGAGGTGCAGTACCTCTGTGGCGACTGTACCCTCAGGGGCGCCACATATGCATACAGATGTAGCATTTCTTAAAGGGGCACTCTTGGGTATGGAAGTTATCATGCATCCATGGTGATCTTCAGAATCAGATTGGGGGGGTCCAATAGAGATAGTCGAATGCTGCATTCGGCTGCTGGTCGGCATTCTCATAAGAATAAATGGAGCAGCAGTGTGCATGATCGACCACCGCTCAATTCAACCAGGTGTCTTCACAGCCCCGGTTCTCGGGTTTTGTGGTGATAGCAGCAGTGGGACCACAGCAATTTGGGAAATTATTCCCTATTTAATGGTTAGAGTATAACTTCCAAACTTGTGAATACCCCTTTAAACTAGAATCATAGAACCATAGAATGTTAGAGTTAGAAGGGACCTCAAGGGTCACCGTGTCCAACCCCCTTCTCAATGCAGGAGTCACTAGACCATCTCAGACAGATGTCTGTCCAGCCTCTGTTTGAAGACTTCCATGAACGAGAACTCGCCACCTCTCGTGGCAGCCTGTTCCATTCATTGATCACCCTCACTGTGAAAAAGTTTTTTTCTAATATCTAACCAGTATCTTCTCCCTTTCAGTTTCCTTCCATTGCTTCTCATGTTTCCATGTGCAAATGAAAATAAGGATGATCCCTCTGCACTGTGACATCCCTTCAGATATTTGTAGACCGCTATTAAGTCTTCTCTTAGCCTTCTTTTTTTGCAAGCTAATCATTCCCAGATCTTTTAAAGGGAATCTGTCACCCTATTTTTCGACTATGAGCTGCCGGCACCGACATAAGGGGCTTATCTACAGCATTCTTTAATGCTGTGGATAAACCCCCGATGTAACCTGAAAGAGAAGAAAAAAAAGTTATATTATACTCACTCAGGGGTGGTCCAGGTCCGGTTTTGGTCTGATGGGTGTCGCGGTCCGGGTCCGGCGCCTCCCATCTTCTAACGATGACGTCCTTTTCTTTGCTGCCTGTCATGTCTCCGGTGCAGGCGCACTGCTCTGCCCTACTGAGGGCAGAGCAGAGTCCTGCAGTGCGCAGGCGCTGGGAGAGGTCCGGCGCCTGCGCACTGCAGTATTCTGCTCTGCTCTCAACAGGGCAGAGCAGTGCGCCTGCGCTGGAGCACGACAGGCAGCAAAGAAAAGGACGTCACCGTTAGAAGATGGGAGGTGCCGGACCACAACACCCATCGGACCAAGACCGTACCGCCCCCCGTTGAGTATAATACAACTCCCTTTTCTTCTCTTTCAGGTTACATTGGGGGCTTATCTACAGCATTACAGAATGCTGTAGATAAGCCCCTGATGTCAGTGCCGGCAGCTCATAGTCAAAAAATGGGGTGACAGATTCCCTTTAATCATTCTTTGTAGGACATACTCTGCAGTCCGCTCACCATACTGGTAGCTCTCCTCTGAACTTGCTCCAGTTTTTCAATGTCTTTTTTACAATGTGGCGCCCAGAACTGGACACAGTATTCCAGATGAGGTCTGACCAAGGAGGAGTAGAGGGGGATAATGACTTCACGTGATCTAGACTCTATGCTTCTCTTAATACAGCCTAGAGCTAAAGAACTAATACACAAGGTATCACTATGGGGAAAAGTAACACAGTTTACTTTAGTTTTTCAGTAAAGTTTTGTCCTCCTGGTGCAGTTCACCCACATTTGCAGATGTAGACGAAAATCGCTGAATTCAGTGATCGGCTGTAGTGCTGTCGACATTGTGCCTGCGCTGCATACAAACAGCATGAGTGAGGCATCATTGGAGACTCAATGCTGGACTCAGGGAACATGTGTAAAACGGTTTGTTCTTTTTATTCTGAACTGCTCCTGGGGACAATAGCTTACTGACCCCCCCCCCCCAAAAAAAAAAACCCCTTTAACACTGTACACAACAAAAGCCAATGAATTTAGATAGTTATTGAGATACACTTCTGCATTGGGAAATCTTTATCTTCTATGGATGGCTACACCTGTAATATCGAGCAATGTTGCAAATGCTTTACGTATCTTTATTTGATCTTGAATCATATCTTGGCTTATTTTCCATTCACATCTAAAGCTGCATTACAAATTCTGCTGACTTGCCCTACAGTTGGCACTCCTTACTTCTGGAGGAGAACATGCTGCCTGCTTTCTTCCACTATAAAGACCCACGATCAACTAGACCTCCGCACATGTACATCAGGATACTCTACTGATTCAGAATTAGTATGACCTAATATCCTAGGGGGGGGTTAATGCACACTACAGCCAATATGTGCATGGATTTTGGGGGTTAATGCACACTACAGCCAATAAGTGCACAGATTTTGGGGGTTAATGCACACTACAGCCAATATGTGCATGGATTTTGTATGTCCTTCCAAGGCTTTGATGGGTCTTTGTCTAGTTTCCTCTCACGTTCCAACCCTATGGTGTTGTCCCTGATATTAGATATTGAAACAGGACTGTGGAATAGACAAAAAGTCCTGGGGGGCAGCACAGTTTTTCATTTGCACTGGCGGTATAGGAACAAAGAAGGACATATTGCTTGACAGCCTGCTCAACACCTGGAGAACACTTTGACTTGATTGATGACAACCTGTGCTGACACATTTTACACCAAGTGATAGACATTACTTCCGCTGCTCCTTTGAAGTGTTTTGCAACCAAATTTTTTTCATTTTCCACGATACCCAGCAGGGCAGAAGAAAAAGGAAACATTCTGTCACGGATGAGAGATAGAGATCTGTAATCATACCTGGTTGGCTGCTACTTCATATCCATCTGGATTCATAGAAGGCATGATATGTATCCTTGTGTTTTGGATTAGGTCAATGATCCTCTGATTGCCATTTCGATATTCCTCGCATAGAAATTCGGAAAGTTGAATGAGCAGCTCCCTACCCAGGATCTCATTTCCATGCATGTTTGCAATATACTTAAATTCCGGCTCCACTATAAAGAAAATGGAAGATATTTTTAATATTTCAGAACCTGATAAGAGGAGCTAAATCATGGGTTATATCTAGACAAATGCAATGGGGAAGGAGCTGCTATATTAGCCTGGATCAAGAAAAAGTAATTGGCACTATCGCTTTTATAAAAATATGTAATATACACTAAGTTGAGTCACTTTTTTTCAAATATTACAATTCATAAAATATACATCCTATATTGTACTGCAGAGCTAAACTCAATATTCTCCTGGTGTAGTCATTGTGTAGAAAAATTAAATTACTTGTCTTGTACTTATCCTGAGTTACGTCTTCTATAATACTCCAGAGCTGCACTCACTATTCTGCTGGTTCAGTCACTATGTACATACATTACATTACTGATCTTGTACTGATCCTGAGTTACATCCTGTATTATACTCCAGAGCTGCACTCACTATTCTGCTGGTGCAGTCACTGTGTATATACATTACATTACTGATCCTGAGTTACATCCTGTATTATATCCTGGAGCTGCACTCACTATTCTGCTGGTGCAGTTACTGTGTACATACATTACATTACTGATCCTGAGTTACATCCTGTATTATACTCCAGAGCTGCACTCACTATTCTGCTAGTGCAGTCACTGTGTACATACATTACATTACTGATCCTGAGTTACATCCTGTATTATACTCCAGAGCTGCAATCACTATTCTGCTGGTGCAGTTA
The DNA here is from genome assembly GCF_039654945.1 of Dendrobates tinctorius. NCBI lineage: Eukaryota > Metazoa > Chordata > Amphibia > Anura > Dendrobatidae > Dendrobates > Dendrobates tinctorius. The sequence continues at coordinate 2,311,515 of NW_027361863.1, read as the reverse complement.
CAGTGTACATACATTACAATACTGATCCTGAGTTACATCCTGTATTATACTCCAGAGCTACACTCACTATTCTGCTGGTGCAGTCACTGAGTACATACATTACATTACTGATCCTGAGTTACATCCTGTATTATACTCCAGAGCTGCACTCACTATTCTGCTAGTGCAGTCACTGTGTACATACATTACATTACTGATCCTGAGTTACATCCTGTATTATTCCCCAGAGCTGCACTCACTATTCTGCTGGTGCAGTCACTGTGTATATACATTACATTACTGACCCTGTACTGATCCTGAGTTACATCCTCTATAATACTCCAGAGCTGCACTCACTATTCTGCTGGTGCAGTCACTGTGTACATACATTACATTACTGATCCTGAGTTACATCCTGTATTATACTCCAGAGCTGCACTCACTATTCTGCTGGTGCAGTCACTGTGTACATACATTACATTACTGATCCTGAGTTACATCCTGTATCATACCCCAGAGCTGCACTCACTATTCTGCTGGTGCAGCCACTGTGTACATACATTACATTACTGATCCTGAGTTACATCCTGTATTATACTCCATAGCTGCTCTCATTATTCTGCTGGTGCAGCCACTGTGTACATACATTACATTACTGATCCTGAGTTACATCCTGTATTATACTCCATAGCTGCTCTCATTATTCTGCTGGTGCACTCACTGTGTACAGTGGGGAAAAAAAGTATTTAGTCAGTCAGCAATAGTGCAAGTTCCACCACTTAAAAAGATGAGAGGCGTCTGTAATTTACATCATAGGTAGACCTCAACTATGGGAGACAAACTGAGAAAAAAAAATCCAGAAAATCACATTGTCTGTTTTTTTTTTCATTTTATTTGCATATTATGGTGGAAAATAAGTATTTGGTCAGAAACAAGCAATCAAGATTTCTGGCTCTCACAGACCTGTAACTTCTTCTTTAAGAGTCTCCTCTTTCCTCCACTCATTACCTGTAGTAATGGCACCTGTTTAAACTTGTTATCAGTATAAAAAGACACCTGTGCACACCCTCAAACAGTCTGACTCCAAACTCCACTATGGTGAAGACCAAAGAGCTGTCAAAGGACACCAGAAACAAAATTGTAGCCCTGCACCAGGCTGGGAAGACTGAATCTGCAATAGCCAACCAGCTTGGAGTGAAGAAATCAACTGTGGGAGCAATAATTAGAAAATGGAAGACATACAAGACCACTGATAATCTCCCTCGATCAGGTGCTCCACGCAAAATCCCACCCCGTGGGGTCAGAATGATCACAAAAACGGTGAGCAAAAATCCCAGAACCATGCGGGGGGACCTAGTGAATGAACTGCAGAGAGCTGGGACCAATGTAACAAGGCCTACCATAAGTAACACACTACGCCACCATGGACTCAGATCCTGCAGTGCCAGACGTGACCCACTGCTTAAGCCTGTACATGTCCGGGCCCGTCTGAAGTTTGCTAGAGAGCATTTGGATGATCCAGAGGAGTTTTGGGAGAATGTCCTATGGTCTGATGAAACCAAACTGGAACTGTTTGGTAGAAACACAACTTGTCGTGTTTGGAGGAAAAAGAATACTGAGTTGCATCCATCAAACACCATACCTACTGTAAAGCATGGTGGTGGAAACATCATGCTTTGGGGCTGATTCTCTGCAAAGGGGCCAGGACGACTGATCCGGGTACATGAAAGAATGAATGGGGCCATGTATCGTGAGATTTTGAGTGCAAACCTCCTTCCATCAGCAAGGGCATTGAAGATGAAACGTGGCTGGGTCTTTCAACATGACAATGATCCAAAGCACACCGCCAGGGCAACGAAGGAGTGGCTTCGTAAGAAGCATTTCAAGGTCCTGGAGTGGCCTAGCCAGTCTCCAGATCTCAACCCTATAGAAAACCTTTGGAGGGAGTTGAAAGTCCGTGTTGCCAAGCGAAAAGCCAAAAACATCACTGCTCTAGAGGAGATCTGCATGGAGGAATGACAATGTGATTTTCTGGATTTTTTTTTCTCAGTTTGTCTCCCATAGTTGAGGTCTACCTATGATGTAAATTACAGACGCCTCTCAACTTTTTAAGTGGTGGAACTTGCACTATTGCTGACTGACTAAATACTTTTTTTCCCCACTGTACATAAATTACATTACTGATCCTGTACTGATCCTGAGTTACATCCTGTATTATACTCCAGAGCTGCACTCACTATTCTGCTGGTGCAGTCACTGTGTACATACATTACATTACTGATCCTGAGTTACATCCTGTATTATACTCCAGAGCTGCACTCACTATTCTGCTGGTGCACTCACTGTGTACATACATTACATTACTGACCCTGTACTGATCCTGAGTTACATCCTCTATAATACCCCAGAGCTGTGCTCACTATTCTGCTGGTGCACTCACTGTGTACATACATTACATTACTGACCCTGTACTGATCCTGAGTTACATCCTCTATAATACCCCAGAGCTGTGCTCACTATTCTGCTGGTGCAGTCACTGTGCACATACATTACATTACTGGTCCTGTACTGATCCTGAGTTACATTCTGTATTATACCCCAGAGCTTTATTCACAATGCTGGAAACAGTTGACAAGCTAGTTACTATTAACATTTCTAACAACGTAGCAGAGCTCCTATTGTGTGGAGGGGAAGGTAAATCTTCATGCACTATACTGTATTTTTATGCAATGTTTGGTTTAACAATTGCTTCGTAGATTTCAATTCACCATCAAACTCAAGGAAAGCAGGAAGAGTTCACCTCTGAAGTATAATGCAGCTGTATTAAAGGTTGAAACCCACCTCGATAAGTAAGGCCCCCAAACACTTTGGACTAAAATTGGCCAAACCTGCCTACATCATTGTGATTGGTCAACATTCTAATGTGTGCCGGATGATGTTAGGGAAGAGAAGGATCCAGCACGATGGATTTCTATTGGCCGAACAATTTGTTCTTTGTGAGATAAACCATCGCGAGAGCAATCTATTGTGGCAGTCACATAAAGAACATTGGAGCGTCCAACCAAGCCGAGTATTCTTGTGTATCGGAGAGTCGGGGAGACAGCTGTTGGCGGACAGCTATCTAATCTGTGGGGCGGGCTTTAGTCAAGTAAACAGATCAGCAGCACAAATCCCTGTACTGTCTAGACAGTTTGCTGCAATGTATAAGTCAAGATAAAATGTAATAGTCTTGAATCCAAAGTTAAGCAGATGATTGCCTAGACTTTAAGCAATTGTGTCAACTTCTCCATGTTTTCTTGTAACTCCCAGTGAATGGAGAAATAAGCACACATGTGCAGCCACATCTCTGTGGCCCAGGATGTGGAGGCTACCATCTTCTTTATCAAGCCAGCAAATGATAGTATAAGTGCTTCTCAATAAATTAGAATATCATCAAAAAGTTAATTTAGTTCAGTTCTTCAATACAAAAAGTTAAATCATATATTATATAGAGTCATTACAGAGTGATCTATTTCATAGTAACATAGTAACATAGTAATTAAGGTTGAAGGGAGACTTTAAGTCCATCTAGTTCAACCCATATCCTATCCTAACTTGCCCTAACATGTTGATCCAGAGGAAGGCAAAAAAAACCCATGTGGCAACAGTAAGCTTCACATTGGGGAAAAAAATTCCTTCCCGACTCCACATACGGCAATCAGACTAGCTCCCTGGATCAACGCAATATTAAGGAGACTAGTGTATATACCCTGTAATATTATACTTTTCAAGAAAGGCATCCAGTCCCTTCTTAAATTTTAGTAGTGAATCACTCATTACAACATCATATGGCAGAGAGTTCCATAGTCTCACTGCTCTTACAGTAAAGAATCCGCGTCTGTGAGTATGCTTAAACCTTCTTTCCTCCAGATGTAGAGGATGCCCCCTTGTCCCCGTCACAGGTCTAAGAGTAAAAAGATCATTAGAAAGGTCTTTGTATTGTCCCCACATATATTTATACATTGTAATAAGATCACCCCTAAGCCTTCGATTCTCCAAACTAAATAACCCCAAGTGTAATAACCTGTCTTGGTATTGCAGACCCCCTAGTTCCCTAATAACCTTGGTCGCTCTTCTCTGCACCCGCTCCAGTTCAGCTATGTCTTTCTTATACACCGGAGACCAGAACTGTACACAGTATTCTAAGTGTGGTCGCACTAGTGACTTATATAGAGGTAAAATTATGTTCTCCTCATGAGCATCTATGCCTCTTTTAATGCATCCCATTATTTTATTTGCCTTTGCAGCAGCTGCTTGACTCTGGCCACTAAATGTGAGTTTGTCGTCCACCCATACACCCAGGTCTTTTTCAGTGACTGTTTTGCCCAGTGTTTTACAATTAAGCACATAATTATACAACTTGTTCGTTCTACCCAAGTGCATGACCTTACATTTATCCCCATTAAAGCTCATTTGCCATTTATCAGCCCAAGCTTCTAGTTTACATAAATCCTCCTGTAATATAAAATTGTCCTCCTCTGTATTAATTACCCTGCAGAGTTTAGTATCATCTGCAAATATTGAAATTCTACTCTCTATGCCCCCTACAAGGTCATTAATAAATATGTTAAAAAGAAGCGGGCCCAAAACTGACCCCTGTGGTACCCCACTGCTAACCGTGACCCAGTCCGAGTGTGCTCCATTAATAACCACCCTTTGTTTCCTATCCCTGAGCCAGCTCTTAACCCACCTACACATATTTTCCCCTATCCCCATTGTTCTCATTTTATGTATCAACCTTTTGTGTGGCACCGTATCAAAAGCTTTTGAAAAGTCCATGTACACCACGTCCACTGCATTCCCTTGGTCCAGTCCGGAACTTACCTCTTCACAAAAGCTTATCAGATTAGTCTGACATCAACGGTCTCTTGTAAACCCATGTTGATATTGGGTCATAAGGTTATTCTTCTCCAGATACTCCAGTATAGTATCTCTTAGAAAACCCTCCAGGATTTTACCCACAGTTGAGGTTAAACTTACAGGCCTATAATTTCCAAGTTCAGTTTTTGTCCCCTTTTTGAATATTGGCACCACATTTGCTATACGCCAGTCCTGTGGTAGAGACCCTGTTATTATGGAATCTTTAAAGATTAAAAATAATGGTCTATCTATGACTGTGCTTAATTCCTGCAGTACTCAGGGGTGTATCCCATCCGGGCCCGGGGATTTGTCAATTTTAGTGATTTGTAGACGCCGCCGTACTTCCTGCTGAGTTAAGCAGGTGACATTTAATGGAGAATTTTTATCCCTGATCATGTTATCCATCATGGGATTTTCTTGTGTAAATACTGTTGAAAAAAAGTCATTTAGCATATTGGCTTTTTCCTCATCCTCATCCACCATTTCACCCAGACTATTTTTAAGGGGGCCAACACTATCATTTTTTAGCTTCTTACTATTTATGTAGTTAAAGAATATTTTGGGATTATTTTTACTTTCTCTGGCAATGAGTCTCTCTGTCTCAATCTTTGCGGTCTTGATTTGCTTTTTACAGAATTTATTTAATTTTCTGTATTTAGTTAATGCCTCATCACTACCTACTTGCTTTAATTCTCTAAATGCTTTATTTTTATCTCTTATTGTGCCCCTTACAGCTCTATTTAGCCATAGTGGTTTCCTCCTATTTCTCGCATGTTTATTCCCATACGGTATATATTGTGCACAGATCCTATTCAGGATGCTAATAAACGTCTCCCATTTTCTTTGTGTATTTTTATGTCTCAGGATATCGTCCCAGTTAATTGCACCAAGATCATCTCTCATCCGTTGGAAATTTGCCTTCCTGAAGTTTAGTGTCCTTGTAACCCCTCTACTACACATCTTATTAAAGGATACATGAAAACTTATTAATTTGTGATCACTATTACCCAAGTGACCCCCAACCCTTACATTTGATATGCGGTCTGGCCTGTTGGATAATATTAGGTCTAGCAGTGCCCCCCCTCTTGTTGGGTCCTGAACCAGTTGTGAAAGGTAATGGTCTCTCATAGTAGTCAAAAACCTATTACCTTTGCTGGAACTGCAGGTTTCGGTTCCCCAATGTATTTCAGGGTAGTTGAAGTCCCCCATAATAATGACTTCTCCTTGAGTCGCTGCTTCATCTATTTGCTTTATGAGGATATTCTCTGTAGCTTCCATTATTTTTGGAGATTTATAACAAACCCCTATCAGTAATTTATTATTTTTCCCCCCTCCCCTTATCTCTACCCACAGGGACTCTACATTTTCATTAGATTCATATATATTATCACGAAGGATGGGTTTTAAGGATGATTTTACATATAAACACACGCCTCCCCCTCGCTTATTTGTACGGTCATTTCTGAACAGACTATAGCCCTGTAAATTAACTGCCCAGTCATGGCTCTCATCCAGCCATGTCTCAGATATCCCCACCATGTCATAATTATGTTCCAACAACATTAACTCCAATTCCTCCATTTTGTTGGCGAGGCTTCTGGCATTAGTATACATGCACTTTATGTATCTCTCTGTACCTCTATTCTTTCTTAAATTATTAACTGTTCTAACCCCACCCCCCATGCCACCCCCACCCCCAATGTCATTATTTGTGCCCAGGTCTCTATCTGCACTGTCTTCCCCTCCTATAAAAGGAATACCCTCCCCCCCGTCCCTAGTTTAAACACTCCTCCAACCTTCTAGCCATTTTCTCCCCCAGCACAGCTGCACCCTCCCCATTGAGGTGCAGCCCGTCCCTAGCGTAGAACCTGTAGCCAACTGAGAAGTCGGCCCAGTTCTGCAGGAACCCAAACCCCTCCTTCCTACACCAATTCCTGAGCCACTTATTAACCTCCCTAATCTCCCGTTGCCTCTCTGGCGTGGCACGTGGTACAGGAAGTATTTCCAAAAATACCACCTTGGAGGTCCTTGCTTTAAGCTTACAGCCTAATTCCCTGAAATCATCTTTAAGGACCTTCCACCTACCTCTAACTTTGTCATTTGTGCCAATGTGCACCATGACCGCTGGATCCTCACCAGCCCCTCCCAGTAATCTGTCAACCCGATCAGCGATGTGTCGGACTCGAGCGCCAGGTAGGCAGCACACCGTTCGACGATCCCTGTCTTTGTGACAGATTGCCCTATCTGTTCCCCTAATAATTGAGTCTCCCACTACCAGAACCTGTCTGGCCTGCCCTGCTCTCCTATTTCCCCCCTTACTGGAGAAGACACTCCTCCGGCTTTCAGAGGACATGCCTTGCTGCAGCAGTGCTACTCCTGCACTAACACTCCCCTCATCTGCCAACTTTGCAAACTTATTGGGGTGTGCCAGATCAGGACTAGCCTCCCTGGTGCTCTTCCCTCTACCCCGCCTTCTAACTGTCACCCAGCTAGCTGCTTCATTGTCCTGCAGCTCCAACCTAGCATCCCCCCCCTCATCTATCCCAGTGAGCGTCTGCTCAGTGAGCAGAAGACTCCTTTCCATATTGTCTATGGATCTCAGTGTTGCCAGCTGCACATTTAGATCCAGTATCTGGGCTTCCAAATGCACAACGTGCTCACATCTTGCACAGCAGTATGCACCCTCGACCGGCTGTTCAAGGACTGCATACATGCGGCAAGACGTGCACTGGATGGCATTGGCAATAGTGGAGCACATCCTAATGGGGATTGCACCAGACAATAAGATAAGCAAAAATAAATTAAAAAAAAAAAAAAAAAAAGTATTACTATAACAGCAATTCAGTAAGACCTCCCTTGGAAACTCTCTGAATCTAAAGTCACTGAATTTCAAGTCACACACTTACCACAGTTCGCACTTACGCTCAGGTCACACTCAGCTCGTTCACACTCGCTCAGGAACACATGTTTATTTGTTAATGTTGATGATTATGGCTTACAGCCAATGAAATCCCAAAAGTCATTAACTCAGTAAATAAGAATAAATAGCAAAAAACACCTACAAAGGCTTCTTAAGTGTTTAAAAAGGTCCCTTAGTCTGTTTCAGTAGCTCCACAATCATGGGGAAGACTGCTGACCTGACAGATGTCCAGAAGGCAGTCACTGACACACTCCACAAGGAGGGTAAGCCACAAAAGGTCATTGCTAAAGAAGCCGGCTGTTCACAGAGTGATGTATCCAAGCATATTAATGGAAGGTTGAGTGGAAGGAAAAAGTGTGGTAGAAAAAGGTGCACAAGCAACCGGGATAACCGCAGCCTTGAAATAAATGTTAAGAAAAGGCCATACAGAAATTTGGGAGAGATTCACAAGGAGTGGACTGCTGCTGGAGTCATTGCTTCAAGAGCCACCACACACAGACGTATCCAGGACAAGGGCTACAAGTGTCGCATTCCTTGTGTCAGCCACTCATGACCAATAGACAATGAAGAAGCATCTTACCTGGACCAAGGAGAAAAATAACTGGACTGTGGCACAGTGGTTCAAGGTGTTGTTTTCAGATTAAAGTAAATTTTGCATTTCATTTGGAAATCAAGGTCCCAGAGTCTGGAGGAAGAGTGGAGAGGCCACAATCCAAGCTGCTGGAGGTCTAGTGTGAAGTTTCCACAATCAGTGATGGTTTGGGGAGCCATGTCATCTGCTGGTGTAGCTCCAGTGTGTTTTATCAAGACCAGTCAGCGCAGCCATCTACCAGGAAATTTTAGAGCACTTCATGCTTCCCTCTGCCGACAAGCTTTTTGGAGATGGAAATGTCATTCTCCAGCAGGATTGGCCCCTGTCCACACTGCCAAAAGCATCAATACCTGGTTTACACACAACAGTATCACTGTGCTTGATTGGCAGCAAACTCACCTGACCTTAACCCTATAGAGAATCTATGGAGTATTGTCAAGAGGAAGATGAGAGACACCAGACCGAACAATGCAGACGAGCTGAAGGCTGCTATCAAAGCAACCTGGGCTTCCATAACCCCTCAGCAGTGCCACAGGCTGATCACCTCCATGCCACGCCACATTAATGCAGTAATTGATGCAAAAGGAGCCCCGGCCAAGTATTGAGTGCATTTACTGAACATACATTTCAGTAGGACAACATTTCGGATTTTAAAATCATTTTTCAAGCTGGTGTTATAAAGTATTCTAATTTACTGAGATAATGACTTTTGGGTTTTCATTGGCTGTAAGCCATAATCATCAACATTACCAGAAATAAACATGTGAAATAGATCACTCTGTGTGTAATGACTCTATAGAATATATGAGGTTCACTTTTTGTATTGAAGAACTGAAATAAATTAACTTGTTGATGATATATAATTTGGTGAGAAGCACCTGTATATACATTACTATATACAGTACATTACTGTATAGAATGTTTAGACAGGTGTGGAAAAAATTCTGCAACGTAAGAATGCTTTCAAAACAGTATGAAAGCTTCACTTATAGTTAAACTTGCACACAGTTTTTGAAGGAACTCGGCAGGAGGTTGTTCCAAACATCTTGGCGAACTAACGACAGATCTTCTGTATCTGTCACTTGTGCAAATCCTTCTGTCTCTTCATGTAGTCCCACACAGACTAGATGATGTGAGATCAGGGCTCTGTGGTGCCGGATCATCACTTCCAGGACTCCTTGTTCTTCTTTCTACTGAAGATAGTGTTAATGACATTGGCTGTATGTTTGGGGTCATTCTCCTGCTGCAGAATTATTTTGACACCAAACTCATCCCTGCTGTTATTGCACAATGGATAAGTACAGTATCTGACAGCATTTCTTAGCATTGAAATTACCATTAACCCTAACCAATCCTCCTCTCCATTTGCTGAAATGTAGCCTCAGACTTGCAAGGAACCTCCAGCGTGCTTTACTGTCCCTGCAGACCATCATTATTGTGTCGCTCTCCAGTCATTCGGCAAACAAACTGCCTTCTGTTACATCCAAATTGTCATGATCCAGGTTGGATGATGACAGTTAAAAGCACATGTAACCTTTTTTTTCCTTAAGCTTGTGCTTAAGTTTGGTTTTGCCCCCGGTGGCCATTAGGATTATTACACAGTGGTGTCTTTTGTTCTAGTTTGCCCCGGTAGTGGTTAGCGTTATTACACGGGAATCTAACAGGTGTGATTCCTCTGGCTTAACTATAAAGGTGTGTCATGTGCTCTCACTGGGGTTGGTGATAGTATTCATTTCCAACCATCCTTGGTGGAGAAAGGAGCTGGAGAGAGTTCCTTGCAGCACAGTCAGAGCCCTGGTGTGGAAGGAGTCAGAGGGGATTTCCTTGCAGCTCTGACAGAGCTTGGTGGCAGCTATTCAGGAGGAAAGCTGCATTCTGGTGGTGGACTCTGTTGCTGGGAGCAAGAGCAACGGAGCAAAGCTAAGTGGTGTTTCCCTGTTTGTGCCTTTCCTTTATGTATGTTTCAGTGCAGTGGTGGGATTAGTCTCTGCACCGGCCATTTCACTAGAAAGGGGTAGGTGCAGGGCGAGCTAGGTTTTAAAGGTATCCTGAGCGGCGCCCGGTGCGGAACCGGCCTAGGGATCGGTAGGAGTGTAGAGATACTGACTCAGGGGAGTGCAGGAGGTGTATTTCTGAAATTCGCCTGCTGGAGGTGGGGTATCCGGCTGCACGTTTTATTATTTAAGTTCGCCATACTGGAGGTGGTCTATCCAGGGTCGTGTGTGTCATAAATTCGCCCTGCTGGAGGCGGTGTGTCCAGTCACACGTTGATCTTCACACAAATCTTTCACATTTTGACACATCAGTCCAGAGCACCTGCTGACATTTTACTGCACACCAGTTCCTATATTTTCATACATACTATAGCAACTTGGCTATGTTTCTATGTCGAAGATATGGCTCTCTGGATCAATAGATGAAGACCACTCTTGGCCAGACTTCTCTGAACAGTAGATGGGTGTAATTGGGTCCCTGCTGCAGCACTGCTGAACATCTTCCGATCTCAAAGGGAAGTAAGCATGATGTGTGTCTCATCTGTTGCACTATTTTGCCTTGGCTGACCACTGTGTCTACAATTCTCAACATTGTCCATTTCTTGGTGCTTCTTCAAAAGAACTTGAATATCACATCTTGAAACCCCAGCCTGCTTTGAAATCTGCCTGAGGAAGACCTTGCTGATGCAGTTGTAAGGGATATAATGACCTTTGCACTTCCCTCCTTCTAATTGTCTTTCATTTGTTGATAATGTCTATGATAAATGCCTGCGGCACTGCTACATAGAAATATGTATTATCGCTCATATTTTATGGTACAGCCACATGTGTGTATGTGTTACCATTCTGTAGAAAACTGTATTATATTGTTTTGTGTTCCTTTAGTATAGTATTGTATAATATAATGTGACTGATGTTCATGTACAGTTTAGGGTAAATATAGTGCATCCTTTTGGGGGACATTAGAGAAGGGCACTTTAGTAGATAGTTCTTATATATAGGGTAAGTGTAGTTCTGTTGTGGGCCACTAGATGGGGGGCATACTAGTGGGCCTTATAGGATGTTTATAGAGGGTTAATGGTAGGAGGGACTGTCGGGTAGTAACAGGGGAGCTTGTAGGAAGTTAAGTCAGACGGGGCCAGGGTGCCCTAGTGTCCACATGGGCTATAGGCCCGGTCAGCTTGGCAGCCACGCAACATTAAAGCGCTGCAGCCCTCGTTACCCACGGCCACTGTGTGTCATAGCAGTCGACCAGTACAAGAAAGGAAAGATGTGGCGACTTATCGCCTGGGCAGACGCTTTTAGGGCAGGAGTCGGTTGGGCAGATGAGCTGAAAGAAGTTAGAGCTTCAACGAGATCAGCACAGATGGGCCAAATGCTTTACCAGAGGCAACCAAACTTGATGACTGATGATTTCGAGTCTGGGGCGAAACAGGCAGAAGGAATTGTAGTCATGGCGAGGTCAGGCCAGCAAGGAACTGGGGAGCAATCTAGGACTGTCCGGTCCGGGTGTGGTACTGCACAGAAGTGAGAGCCAGAAAGGGAAAGATGAGGAAACCAGTAAATGTCAAGATGTACCAACTGTGGATGTAACGTTTGAACTGTGAAGTACTCAGTAAAGAAAATGTTAAAGTTAACTTAGACTGTGTCTCCACTGCTGGGGGTCGCCTGAAAGAGGGATCGTCGTCACCTGGGAAGTGCCCAGAGGGGGCAGAATCTGGAGATGCAGGTATGCTGAAGAGGAGTACAATTTTCTGTAAGGGAAAGACTGGACATAGATATTGCGGTTATTCAGGTCACGACTAAAGTCCTGTTCCACCCTTACACAGTATAACTACCTTGTGTCACCACCTTGTGTCTGGTTGCTTTACTCAGGTTTCATTAGCATAACCTGTGACATGAAATTGTTTTACACCATCTGACCTTTGCAGCAGAGTTTGTCTGTTACTCATCCAGTTTTAAGCCTCCTACAAGGCTGTCTCTGTATCAGTTAATGACTGTGTTTTAACCTACTTATGAAAATCATGATCATTACCACCTGTTTCATATAATTATTACTCATACCAGACTATAATCCAACAAAATCCATATCTTGGTGCAAGTGAACCTAGAATAATTGATGCTGTTTGGAAGGCAAAGGTTGCTCACACCAAATATTGATTTGGCTTGGTTTATTTTATATGATTTGGTCTTACTTTACAGTATTTCTTCCACACCTGCCTAAAATATCTTTGTTGGACTGTAGAGGACTGGGGAAAAGTTATTTTCTCTGATGAAGACTATTTGGAACATATGGAAGAATGATTATCTGGAGAAGAAAAGATGAGCGCTGCCCTGTGTCCTACCAATAATAAAGCATCCTGAGATCATTGATATCTGGGGGCTTTTCATTGAGGGGGCTTACTCACAATTTTATTTAATAGCACTGCCATAGATAAAAGAATGAAATGCAAACATCATACAAGAGCAAGTTCTCCCAACCTTCCAGGAGCAACTTGGTGATGCACAATGCTTTTTCCAGCATGAAGGAGACCATGTCACAAGTCATAAATGATAACTAAGTGGCTCGGTGAACAAACCATTAAAAGTTTGGTTCTATGGCTGTAATATCCATATCTCAATCCCATTGACAACCTATGATCAATATGCAAAAAGTCAGTGGACAATAAAAACAGAAATTGTGATAAATTCCAAGTAATAATTAGGTAATAATGGGTCGCCATCACTTAGGATTTGGCCCTGATGTTGATATCCAGCTGCCATAGCGAAGGGCAGAAGTCTTGAAAATAAGAGTCAACACTTCAAATATTGAGTCTTTGCATAAACTATCAATGAAAGTTTAAAAAAAGTATGACATGCTGATAATTGTCCTTCAATAACCATAGAAACATCAGACAACATGATCTAAAAACACTGAACGAACAAACTTTGTGAAAACTAAACTTTGCGTCAGTCTCAAAACTTTTGTCCACAACTGTATACAGACATAATAGCATATATACAGTGCCTTACGAAAGTATTCGGCCCCCTGGAACATTTCAATCTTTTCCCACATATCATGCTTCAAACATAGAGATACCAAATGTAAATTTTTGGTGAAGAATCAACAACAAGTGGGACACAATTCTGAAGGTGAACGAAATGTATTGGTTATTTTACATTTTTGTGGAAATTCACAAACTGAAAAGTGAGGCGTGCAATATTATTCGACCCCTTTAACTTAATACTTTGTTGCACCACCTTTTGCTGCGATTACAGCTGCAAGTCGCTTGGGGTATGTCTCTATCAGTTTTGTACATCGAGAGACTGAAATTCTTGGGTTGTGCTCACAGCCCAACACTGTGCGGCCCTCCAAAGAAATGCCACCCCACACCATTACTGACCCACTGTCAAACTAGTCATGCTGAAGGATGTTAAAGGCAGCAGATCGCTCTCCATGGTGTCTCTAGACTCTGTCACATCTCTCACATGTGCTCAGTGTGAACCTGCTTTCATCTGTGAAGAGCACAGGGCGCCAGTGGTGAATTTGCCAATTCTGGTGTTCTGTGGCAAACGCCAAGCATCCTGCACAGTGTTGGGCTGTGAGCACAACGCCCATCTGTGGACGTTGGACCCTCAGACCATCCTCATGGAGTCGGTTTCTAACCGTTTGTGCAGACACATGCACATTTGTGGCCTGCTGGAGGTCATTTTGCAGGGCTCTGGCAGTGCTCCTCCTGTTCCTCCTTGCACAAAGGCGGAGGTAGCATTCCTGCTGCTGGGTTGTTGCCCTCCTACGGCCCCCTCCACATCTCCTGGTGTACTGGCCTGTCTCCTGGTAGCACCTCCAGCCTCTGGACACTACGCTGACAGACACGGCAAACCTTCTTGCCACAGCACGCACTGATGTGCCATCCTGGATGAGCTGCACTACCTGAGCCACTTGTGTGGGTTCTAGAGTCTGTCTCATGCTACCACGAGTGTGAAAGCACAACCAACATTCAAAAGTGACCAAAACATCAGCCAGAAAGCATTGGTACTGAGATGTGGTCTGTGGTCCCCACCTGTAGAACCACTCCTTTATTGAGGGTGTCTTGATAATTGCCAATAATTTCCATCTGTTGTCTATTCCATTTGCACAACAGCATGTGAAATTTATTGTCAATCAGTGTCGCTTCCTATGTGGACAGTTTGATTTCACATAAGTTTAATTTACTTGGAGTTATACTCTGTTGTTTAAGTGTTCCCTTTATTTTTTTGAGCAGTGTATATATATATATATATATATATATATATATATATATATATATATATATATATACACACAATGGAACTTATACATATGTGTTTAGCATATCATATAATCATATAATCTCTGATTCTCTGTATTCTTGGCAATTGCTAGTTGCTGCTATGAAACGTTTTACAATGTGGAACCTGTGCAGTCCCTGCTGATACACGTGACAGGTAATAAAACAGTTGAAGTGATAAGCCTCTGGGCAATCCAGAGCCATTATATGGGACAATTGTCCATGTAAGAATGCAAACAATCCACACTGCGATCAATGTAGATCGACAGCGTGTAACACTTCTGTGTACCCCATCCTGACCATATACAGTGTCGTTACATAAACCCTACATGTTAGGTAACAGGTGACATCTCATTTGGAGGCTTCTGCTGTCACCCAGGGTTTATATGGGGCAGGCATTTCCCCTCTGCTGCTTTTTTGTCAATGACATAATTCTTTCCTTCTTAGTCTATGTTCACACATTGCATTTTTGCATTTGCTGAGTGTTTGACGCATTTTTGGTGCATTTTTTACAGCCTTTTTGTCAGGGTACATTTGTCTCTTGTTCTCGTTTAGTGCATAAAAAAAATCTGATTCAACTCCATCAGGTGTTGACACCAAAAATGCAGCAAAATCTGATACCTGTGTTTTTTTCCCCCCCAGAGTTTTTGCAGCATTTTTAGCACTACCCATTGTTTTCAATAGGGGGAAAAAGGCTGCAAAATTGCTGAAAGAAGTGACTGCTGCATTTTGCAAAAACGCAGCTCTTTGTCAAAACAGTCAGGAAAAAAAAGCAAGGTGAGTGCATGAGATTTCTGAACTCTCATAAACTTTGCTGGTACTGTGAAACGCAGCTAAAAACTAGCATTAAAAAAATTCATTAAAAAAAAATGCTGCAAAAACGCAATGTGTGAACAAAGCCTTATATAGGAATAGTTCCATTAGAATAGAAGGTGGATAGATGCTCATTCACCAAGCACAAGTGTAAAACTGCTTAAAATGCTGCAAATATTTCATTTTTTGTTCATTCGTAGTGCCTGCATGCCTATGACTGACGCACATTTATTTAGGTGGCACATGGCAGCTGAAAAATATGGCAAATTCCTTATAAGGTCCAGGACGCTTAATCATTAAAGTGTATCTTCTTCCAGGGGGCTGTTCATCCAGACCCACCATATACCAATCACCAGTCTTGATGAATTGGGGGCCTAAACATTTGCAGTAAGTAAAGTTTGTGAAGTGTCTGAAAAGGTGAAACTTTACCTGAAAATGTATTTAATATAGCAGCAGATGGGTGGAGGGTAAGAAAGTGGCAAAGGGTCACAGGCTGCACCAATAAATAACTAACATCAGATAGACGGTCAGATAGATATGGAGATTCACCAACAGCCTCCATATATATTAGATGAAAGGCAGCAAAACCCCCCAAACTCTTCAGGATCTGATGAACAAATGAACACCCAGCCATCCCGGGCATTCATGTATGTGGGAGTGGGGAAAGATAGCCGTCTGTCCAATGGATCCTCAAGTTATCTCATGTGAATGGCCCACTAAAGGCAGAGATAGACAGACAGACAGACAGACAGACAGACAGACAGATAGACAGATAATAGATAGATAGAGTTACAAGAAAAAATGGAACAGCATAATCCAAATTCTTTGGGTGCACAGGCCTCCCAAGCAATTATCCAAAAAGCCAAAATTCACATATGGAAAAACTGAAGGCAGCACTCCTTTTCAAAAGGTAAAAAATGTGGTTTTATTTCAGACCCACATGGTTGGCGACGTTTCGGCGCATGCAGAGCCTTTATCAATCAGGGCTTGATAAAGGCACTGCATGAGCCGAAACGTCGTCAACCATGTGGGTCTGAAATAAAACCACATTTTTTACCTTTTGAAAAGGAGTGCTGCCTTCAGATTTTCATAGATAGATAGATAATAGACAAATAGATAGATAATAGATAGATAAATAGATAGATAGATAATAGATAGACAGATGATAGATAAATGAATAGATAGATAACAGATAGATAGTTAAATAGACAGATAATAGATAGATAAATACAAAAAGAGAAGTAGAGCAGCACGAATACAAATTTATATAGATTGATCAATAGATAATAGATAGACAGATAAATAGATAATAGATAGATAAATAGATGATAGATAGATAGATAGATAGATAGATAGACATATTGTTGGTGTAACCTGTGCAGCCGCAGAGGGGACCAAGAGGTAGGGGAGCCCATTTATACCTCCAAAGCAGGTGTAATTTTGCATTTTTTTATTAGGTCTTTGGCTGCAAAGGGCAAATATATTGTTCGTGCACAGAGGCTCTCTTCTGTCTGTGTCTGGCAGTGGATAATAGATAGATAGATAATAGATAGATGATAGACAGCTAGATACCGTAGGAATAGATAGATAATAGATGATGGATACACAGAATTGATTTCTGCTCCTATCATATGATTAGCTATAGCACACATGAATAATAATAATAGGATATGATATGGTACATTATCATTATGTATTACATGGTATATTCTTCTTATTGATTATTATTATCATTATCCTTATATCATAGTACATTACGATGACATATAATTACTTACATTTTCTTGAATCCGATCTAAAAAATGAAAGTTATATCACACAATCTAAGTTGTGACAAGACCCCCCCCCATGCCCGGATACTCACGCAGTTCATGGGTGCCCGGGTTGTCGCTGAATTCGATGACATATAGGTGCCTCCCTTGGTGGCTTCTGCCAATACTGTAGATCTTGGTGATATAAGGGCAGGCATGGTGAACATCATACAGAGCCTGGATCAGTTCCTGGTAGCGGTGGTAATGAAAGCTGACTGGTACTGCCACCTTACACAGGAGGACGAGGAGAAGGACAGCGCACAACTTCACACTCATTCTTTCAGCTTTCTCCCTGAAGTTTCCATAGGATAGGTAACAGAGAACTCCTGTCCTGCCCCTCTACCAGTGTGAACTGCCACCAGCCTGCTCCAATTTCATAGAATAGTGCCAGCCCACTGCTGACTGCAGCCCAGTGGATGGAAGTATGTGAGGTGGACTAAGGGGGGAAAAAAAGTTACTTTTGCAGAACTCCTCCCTAGACAGCATCCTACAGAGTGACTTACAGCAGTTGATTGAGGAAACCCCCTCCTTCCCCTCTGCTCTCCTCCTCCTCCTCTCTGTGGCCCCCACCAGGTAGACCAAGCACCACTGACCTCTGCTCATTTATTAACCAGTGTGCAAACAGTTAATTAACTAGCGAAGCTGAACGATTAAACCGTCACATATTCACTGTCGTTACAGTTTACCACACTGTATCTGATTGTTTGCTACTATGTAATCGTGCTTAACACGTTTTACATCCACATCTTCAGATTTGCTTGAACCAAATGTTCACATGGATGTATCATTAATTCTTTTTTGCCATCTGTATTTCAGCAACATTACAAAAATACAGCAAAAAGACAGCACACAAAAAATGTATGCAAAATGTTGTAGAGAAACATTGTAAAACCCATAAAAACATCTCTGGAAAATTGATGTATCACACTCACATGCATCGAGCATGGGATTATTACTGGGGAAGTAAGAGCTGACAATTCCACCTCCATGGATGTAGGACCTACTGCCATGAACAGGTAATTACAACAAGTCCAGCCAACAAGTCTATGATTTGTTTACTTATACAGTGGGGAAAAAAAGTGTTTAGTCAGTCAGCAATAGTGCAAGTTCCACCACTTAAAAAGATGAGAGGCGTCTGTAATTTACATCATAGGTAGACCTCAACTATGGGAGACAAACTGAGAAAAAAAAATCCAGAAAATCACATTGTCTGTTTTTTTTTCATTTTATTTGCATATTATGGTGGAAAATAAGTATTTGGTCAGAAACAAAATTTAATCTCAATACTTTGTGATATATCCTTTGTTGGCAATGACAGAGGTCAAACATTTTCTGTAAGTCTTCACAAGGTTGCCACACACTGTTGTTGGTATGTTGGCCCATTCCTCCATGCAGATCTCCTCTAGAGCAGTGATGTTTTTGGCTTTTAGCTTGGCAACACGGACTTTCAACTCCCTCCAAAGGTTTTCTATAGGGTTGAGATCTGGAGACTGGCTAGGCCACTCCAGGACCTTGAAATGCTTCTTACGAAGCCACTCCTTCGTTGCCCTGGCGGTGTGCTTTGGATCATTGTCATGTTGAAAGACCCAGCCACGTTTCATCTTCAATGCCCTTGCTGATGGAAGGAGGTTTGCACTCAAAATCTCACGATACATGGCCCCATTCATTCTTTCATGTACCCAGATCAGTCGTCCTGGCCCCTTTGCAGAGAAACAGCCCCAAAGCATGATGTTTCCACCACCATGCTTTACAGTAGGTATGGTGTTTGATGGATGCAACTCAGTATTCTTTTTCCTCCAAACACGACAAGTTGTGTTTCTACCAAACAGTTCCAGTTTGGTTTCATCAGACCATAGGACATTCTCCCAAAACTCCTCTGGATCATCCAAATGCTCTCTAGCAAACTTCAGATGGGCCCGGACATGTACAGGCTTAAGCAGTGGGACACGTCTGGCACTGCAGGATCTGAGTCCATGGTGGCGTAGTGTGTTACTTATGGTAGGCCTTGTTACATTGGTCCCAGCTCTCTGCAGTTCATTCACTAGGTCCCCCCGCGTGGTTCTGGGATTTTTGCTCACCATTCTTGTGATCATTCTGACCCCACGGGGTGGGATTTTGCGTGGAGCACCAGATCGAGGGAGATTATCAGTGGTCTTGTATGTCTTCCATTTTCTAATTATTGCTCCCACAGTTGATTTCTTCACTCCAAGCTGGTTGGCTATTGCAGATTCAGTCTTCCCAGCTTGGTGCAGGGCTACAATTTTGTTTCTGGTGTCCTTTGACAGCTCTTTGGTCTTCACCATAGTGGAGTTTGGAGTCAGACTGTTTGAGGGTGTGCACAGGTGTCTTTTTATACTGATAACAAGTTTAAACAGGTGCCATTACTACAGGTAATGAGTGTAGGAAAGAGGAGACTCTTAAAGAAGAAGTTACAGGTCTGTGAGAGCCAGAAATCTTGATTGCTTGTTTCTGACCAAATACTTATTTTCCACCATAATATGCAAATAAAATGAAAAAAAAACAGACAATGTGATTTTCTGGATTTTTTTTTCTCAGTTTGTCTCCCATAGTTGAGGTCTACCTATGATGTAAATTACAGACGCCTCTCATCTTTTTAAGTGGTGGAACTTGCACTATTGCTGACTGACTAAATACTTTTTTTCCCCACTGTATGTGGAGAATGGAGATATACAGGGGCTTCCTCGCTTCAAAGGAATCATCTCAGACACTCTAGAGCCAGTGGTCAGTGATGAATATTGGGGTTTGCATTGATACGCTATTTATGGGAGATATATTTTCGGCATTGTTGCAAAGGTATAAACATAAGGCATTCACTCACATCACCATAAGTCCAGCCGAATACCTCCAGCTTAATATCAGGCAGATGGATGATGCTATCCAAGCCATGTTTCATCTCTATAGAAAGGTAAAATCGTGATAGGAATCATGACAAAAATATCTCCTGCCTAGGACCTCCAGGGGCGAAGATATCCTGAAAGCTGTACCCTGGACAGCGAAACGCACGTCAGCCCTCTTTTGTTGGGGGTCACCACCTCACCCCCTTCTGTTGGCACTTTTATTGGTAAGCCTGATCAATCTAACAATACATTGTTGTGATTTGGTTATTAGTGGATTCTTCTGTGATTAGGCAGCGCCTACAGATTGACTACTTGCATTATGTCTTTTCTTAATGCTTTTATTATGGAAGGGTGACCCCTTTTCCCATAGCGCTACTGTCTTGCACATCTGTCATGTCTCATTTTGTAATTGTCTTGTTCCATCTATTAATAAAATTTTGATATATTTTACTATAAAGCACTAGTAACTTAGTTGTTTTCTCTTGTTGCTTATACTTATTCATAAGTGAGTGTAGTTACTGGGGGTATTTTTCATTTTTGCCACATGGCAAATTATCCCCCTGTGGTATTACAATGAGTCTGGATTTGTATATATTATGATAGGTATCTCATAAACTTTTAAAAGACCTTGCACATCCTACGACCATCCCCCCAGAAGAGCTTATCAAGGGGAGGTATGTGGGCATGCACAACGTACAGAAGGATTTTTCCAGCGTCTCCAGGAGATAAAATAATAATTGCTTTATTGAGAATATAAAATCTTCATACCATCAGGTAAAAACGACATAAAGAGGCGTACGGAGGGGAGCAATTTCCTACGCATTTCACCCTAAGAGGGCTTAATCATGGAATGCCATGTGGGCATAACCTCGATCTAATAAAAAAAACAGAGTTTGGATTTTTGTCATTTGTCAGTCCTGGAATATACAGCTTGCTGTGGTTCTGTCCATTTTCCTAAAAAGTAGTATTTCCCTCCGCTAAGCTCTGAGCCATTTCTGTGGCACATGTTTAATACTTTTCATTTGTTATTCATTATATTTTATGTGATTGTTTATACTGTATTGTTTTGTTCCCACTTTGTATCATCTTTGTTTATTTTTTAGAAACACTGTCTACCATTTCAGATTAATTATATAAAATTTAAAAGCTTTATTCCTCTTGCTCTGTAAACCACACTCCAGGAGCCATATGTTAACTATAACGGGTGTCCAATCAGGCTATATAAACGATTGGTAGTGGCAGCTAGTAGTAGTTCGTTTGATTACTGTGGAGCTGGCAGTGATCCCATCTAAATATATATATATATATATATATATATATATATATATATATATTCAATTTGTTGGATTTGGAGGTGTATATACCATATGCTCACTGTGAGTTCCCCAATAACTTGCCTAGTAGTGGAAAGAGTCGCTGCCATCACTCGTCAGTCAATTACGTAATTGTCCTGATGATTGGAGGCAGCCGAGTTGCGTCTCCTGGCACAAAAGAAAAAAAACAATAAGTAAAAGTAAAATAAATATTGTGCGTCCATATTTACGCATCAGCATGCACAAGGTATAGAAGCAACAAAACTAGTGTCACATGAGCAGTGCTGCCAAATGTCCCAGCACAAACAATTCCCCAAGACACGTGGTAACATTAGTAGAAGCAACAAAAATGCCTTGGATCCCAATAGATTAAATCTGCTTCTCGCATGACGGAGATGATGTCACAAGGGGTATTTCATTGCACACTGAAAAGTTCTGTAACTTTCTAAAAAAACTTTATGATTTAATTCAATTCTTCAGATGTTTGCTTGTTGTAAAGTGATCAAAACTAGTCTTTTTACATCCTGGGATAAAGAAAACTGGAACACACCTGATAGGAGAGTAGATTTTGTTCTCTCCTCCTCTGGAGCAGCAATCTATGTGTCCTGATGATTTGTAACAATGTATCAGTGGTGGGTAAAATAGGAATCGGGCTCTTTAACTCACAGAGAATTGTCTAGACTGGAAAAAATGTAATGAATAAATATTAGGTTTGTGCCAATTTCTAACTTTAGAGTGTAAATATTTTCATTCTCTGACGGAAAATAGAGATCTTGAAAAATGGAGAGAAATTTTAACATATAGGGGCGAAGTCATGAAACAATTTTCGCAAGTCACAAACTTTTGCCTAATGTTTGGCTTCAGTTTGGAGCTAAGTCCAATTCAAGGAAATACTGTGATACCAGATCTAGACCAAGGGTAGGGCTGTTTTTGGAAGAAAGAAGGAAAAAAAAAATCAGCCATGACGTGCAGTTTTTGTGGGTGTTTTAATTTTTCCAGCTAAAATCAGCCGCAGATCAAAAGAAGGGGTATGCATAAAGGGCATTTTGTGTCTACTCCTGAGTTCAAGCCTTAATGGATTTTTTCTGCTAAGCCATATTTGCCAACTCTCCTCAAACATCCCCCCAAAAAAGGAGTGATCTCCTGGAAGAGTCAGCAAATCACTGGGGTGCTGATGAAACCTCCCAGATCTCAGAAAGAGAATTAACGTGGTGGGGGGCATTGGATTGACTGCTGCGCCCTCCCCTCTCTCACCCCTCTTTCCCCCAAGCTTGTCTGAGGCACACTTTGGTTCAGCTGCCCATGGTGGGAGGAGTAGGGATGGGGTGAGAGATCGTAAGCCAATCAGGGGCAGGGGTTTCAATTCACCCCTCCCTCCTCCTTACAGCTCCTATATATGCTATGGTATGATGCCTATTACTTCCTCTTCCTCCCGGCTTGAAACAGGTCCTGGAGGCGCTTGTGTATAGCGCTGTCTGTCACGTGGACCCGTCCTGTGTGACGCGACCAGCAGGCCGGTAACTAGAACAACAGGACGCGGCACGTGATACTGTCCTGTGTGACACGGCTCGCAGGCCGGTAACTAAAACAACAAGACAAAGGGAAGGGAAACAGTTACAACGGTGGGCCCTGCGATAGGGAAAGGGGACGTGGAGACCTCCTGCACTCCCCTGAGTCAGTGTACCTAACGCTCTTAATGTTCCCTATGCCGGTTCCGCACCGGGCGACGATCAGGAACCTGTCGCCCTAGCACACCCTACACCTATCCCTTGCTAGGGAGCTGGGTGGCGCAGGCACTGGCCCCACTGCTGTACTACTACACACTAAAGAAAAACACAAACAGGGAAACACCACTTAGCTTTACTCTGTTGCACTTGCTCCTGGCAACAGAGTCCACCACCAGCATGCAGCTCTCCTCCTGAGTCGCTGCCACCAAGCTCTGTTAGAGCTACAAGGAAATCCCCTATGACTCCTTTCACACCAGGCTAAGACAGTGCTGCAAGGAATGCTCTCCAGCTCCTTCCTCCACCAAGGATGGTTGAAATGAACACTATCACCAACAGTAATTGCAACACCTGTGACTCTTTTATAGCAGAGCCAGGAATCACACCTGCATTATAATCATGTGCACTTAACTAAAGAAACTAGAGTGCAATGATGCTCACCACCACCGGGGGTAAGCTTAGAAGCAACGACACCACAGTGCAATAATCCTAATGGCCACCGGGGGCAAAAACCAACCTTAAGCACAGCTTAGGGAAAAAAAAGTTTACCTGTGCTTTTTATATGTCCTGATCCAGCATGGATCATGACACTGTCTGGTTGGAAAAGGTATGGCAGACCCTCTGCTGGAGGCTCTGCGTTCTAGGAGTGAGAGGGAAGGTGAGCAATGGCTGTCTGCCCTCGTCGCAGGGCTCAGCGCTCACCCCCCGGCGCGTTGCATGAGCCTCCTCTGAATCCCCTGTCGGTCACTTACCTCCGCAGCCCACCCGCGGTCATGCCCCCGGCCCGACGGTAAATGCCTGGGGGTCAGCAGCGTCGGATACCGGGCAGGGAGGCGAGCGGTCCGTGCAGCGTTCCTGCCCTCCTAAGCGCCTCAGAGAGAGCTCTCCTGTTCTGACAGGAGGCTCACGCCGGGGCCATGACAGTAGAAAAGTCCCGCCCGTGAAGCTACCGCCTTGTAGTCAGGCGACAGGAGCAGTTACACTAGTCAGCGGCGGGAACCCTGCATCTGCGGCATCATTACCTCATCCTGCCCTCCCCTGTCAGCCCTCGCAGGGGCTTAGAGGCCCGGTTATCAGAGCGGTGACGCAGTTGCGCAAGCGAGGGGCCTGGACTGCAGTTTGGTGCCGGTGGTCACTGCTAAGGGAGGGAGGACTAGTACCCACTCCTCAGGCTCCACTGAAGAGCCAATTTCACCATTAAGTAATAATAAAAAAAAGATTACTTCGTCGGGTGTTTCACAACATAATATAACCCCTTGGTAACCTCTTTCCTAGACAAGCAGCTGCAAGGGCAGTTTGCCCCATATCTGGCCTGTCTGAGGGGGACCCTGTGATGAATGTAGATTTGCTCAAGGGGTCATCGCCTCTGAGGAGCAGCCCCATAAGGGCACACAGGGTAGACATAAGCGCAGGCGTTTCTATTCCTCATTTTCTTCATCCTTGCGCTCCCGTCATGGTCGCATTTAGCGGGCAGATGCGACAGGAGGTCCTCGCACTCAAGCTGTAGGTCCAGAAGCAGCCATCGCCATAGATCTCGCTCCTCTAGGCACCGCCCTCCTTCTTCGTTGTCAGAGAGGTCGAGCGCGTCTGCGAGCTCCGACCGCAGACATTGCCCTCCTCGTGACAACGTGAGTTGAGGGCTCATTTAAGAGCTTACAGCCTGGTCGAGCCAAGTGCACCACCGGGGCTACAAACTAAGGCATCCTATGTTACCGCATAATTGGAGCCGGAGTTCCTCCGCCAGTGGGAGTCTCTCCTCCAGCCGTGGATCATGGTGAGTGATCGTTTTTTGGTGTCTCGGATGGTAGCAATGGTTAATGCTAACAGCCTTCAAGGCTTTGGTGGAACAATTATCGTTTCGGATGGTAAAAATGTGTTACGGATGGTAACAGTGTGTTAATGGTAACAGCCTTTAAGGCCGTGGTGGAACAATTATAGTTGTTCCGGATGGTAACAGTAAAAAAAAAAATATAGAGGTGTGTGTATATGTGGGTATGTATGTTTATGTATGTGTATATGTATACGTATGTGTGTGTATATACATATATTATATATATATATATATATAAATTAATTTTAAAAAAATATAATAAATAAATAAATAGATGTGTGTGTGTCTATGTATGTATGTATGTATATGTTTATATGTATGTGTATATATACAGTCATATGTTAAAGTTTGGGCACCCCTATTAATGTTAACCTTTTTTCTTTATAACAATTTTGGTTTTTGCAACAGCTATTTCAGTTTCATATATCTAATAACTGATGGACTCAGTTATATTTCTGGATTCAAATGAGGTTTATTGTACTAACAGAAAATGTGCAATCTGCATTTAAACAAAATTTGACGGTGCAAAAGTATGGGCACCCTTATCATTTTCTTGATTTGAACACTCCTAACTACTTTTTACTGACTTCCTGAAGCACTAAATTGGTTTTGTAACCTCATTGAGCTTTGAACTTCATAGCCAGGTGTATCAAATCATGAGAAAAGGTATTTAAGGTGGCCACTTGCAAGTAGTTCTTCTATTTGATTCTCCTATATAGAGTGGCATCATGGGCGCCTCAAAACAACTCTCAAATGATCTGAAAACAAAGATTATTCAACATAGCTTTTCAGGGGAAGGATACAAAAAGTTGTCTCAGAGATTTAACCTGTCAGTTTCCACTGTGAGGAACATAGTAAGGGAATGGAAGAACACGGGTACAGTTCTTGTTAAGCCCAGAAGTGGCAGGCCAAGAAAAATATCAGAAAGGCAGAGAAGAAGAATGGTGAGAACAGTCAAGGACAATCCACAGACCACCTCCAAAGACCTGCAGCATCATCTTCCTGCAGATGGTGTCACTGTGCATCGGTCCACAATCCAGCGCACTTTGCACAAGGAGAAGCTGTATGGGAGAGTGATGCGAAGAAGCCGGTTCTGCAAGCACGCCACAAACCGAGTCGCCTGAGGTATGCAAAAGCACATTTGGACAAGCCAGTTACATTTTGGAAGAAGGTCCTGTGGACTGATGAAACAAAGATTGCGTTGTTTGGGCATACAAAAAGGCGTTATGCATGGAGGCTAAACAACACAGCATTACAAGAAAAACACTTGCTACTCACAGTAAAATTTGGTGGAGGTTCCATCATGCTTTGGGGCTGTGTGGCCAATGCCGGCACCGGGAATCTTGTTAAAGTTGAGGGTCGCATGGATTCAACTCAGTATCAGCAGATTCTTGACAATAATGTGCAAGAATCAGTGACGAAGTTGAAGTTACGCAGGGGATGGATATTTCAGCAAGAGAATGATCCAAAACACTGCTCCAAATCTACTCAGGCATTCATGCAGAGGAACAATTACAATGTTCTGGAATGGCCATCCCAGTCCCCAGACCTGAATATAATTGAACATCTATGGGATGATTTGAAGCGGGCTGTCCATGCTCGGCGACCATCAAACTTAACTGAACTGGAATTGTTTTGTAAACAGGAATGGTCACAAATACCTTCATCCAGGATCCTGGAACTCATTAATAGCTACAGGAAGCGACTAGAGGCTGTTATTTTTGCAAAAGGAGGATCTGCGAAATATTAATGTCACTTTTATGTTGAGGTGCCCATACTTTTGCACCGGTCAAATTTTGTTTAAATGCAGATTGCACATTTTCTGTTAGTACAATAAACCTCATTTGAATCCAGAAATATAACTGAGTCCATCAGTTATTAGATATATGAAACTGAAATAGCTGTTGCAAAAACCAAAATTGTTATAAAGAAAAAAGGTTAACATTAATAGGGGTGCCCAAACTTTAACATATGACTGTATAGAAATTAATGAAAAAGAAAAAAGGGTTCACACGCCAGCTGGTGTGCATAATTTTTAAAGAACAAATAATTGGTTGCAAGTTTTGCAGTTTTAACATGCGTTATGGGACAGCCCCGAAAGGGGCTCGGTATTATTCATATATCAGGATATGTTATATAACGCTTATATGGTTTGCGCAGGTCCCAGCAGACGGAGTGCAAGGACCCCGATGAACGTGGTTGCGATAGGGCCTGTGGTTAGACCGTTACCCCACACAGGATGAAGCAGAAGTCTGCGTTTTTTGGTTCATGTGGTTTTTCATTCCGTTAAAGCTGTTCACTAATTGTGCAAAGAATTTGAAATCTGCTTGGAATACTCGGGTTATCGGTCACAAGGTCAATAAGAGACTTGCGCCCGAGCAAGAATCCAGAGCTTTCTGCTTTATTCAATATCTATTACATCCAAAAGGGCTTTTGGTAAATGACTGGTTCCGCTGTGGGTTGCATTGGTGATGCATGCGTTTTTTATAGTGCGTTCGCTCTAGTTAGGGCTGTGGTCACAGAGCATGGTTAGTAAAGGCCGTTATTGGCCCTGCTTTTCGTTTATGGTCAGTGCATTCCGAGTGTTTTTTCATATAGTGGAATGCCGAATGGACTTCGAGTGCTTTACGTTCCCATGTGTTGCTCTTTTCATTTTACTATTTCAAGCGTTTTTAGTACTTGGGTGGTGAGATATGAGTCGGAGTGAAGATCAGTTACCCACTACATAGATGATTTTAATTTTATCGGCCCTGGGAACTCAGAGTTGTGCTCTGTCGCGATGAGTACGCTCATGGTCGTAATGCGTCGTTTCGTGTTCATTTGTCTTCCAAAAAAAACCAAAAAACATTTGTACGGTGTGGGTTTCACATTTCTCGGAATAAAAAATTAACACCATTGCAGTGGTATATTGGCTTCTCTACGAAAATTTCAAAAAGCAATTTTTTTCTGATCGCCGAGCTTGTTTATGTCTGTAGGGTCACCGCCTTTTGCAAATGCAATCTTTTCTGGGGTTTTGGTCTTCGCTAGTAGAATTATGCCGGTAGACAGGGTCTTTTTTGCTGCTGTGGTTATTGGCGACTTAAGGCTTTTTATGCCCATCCACAGATTGAGAGTTACGTTTACGATGAAGGCTGATTTGGAGGTGTGTAAGGTATTTTGGCTTCTTTTAATGGTTATACTAGGTTCATGTTACTTGAAACGTCAAAATCAGGAATTACGGTTATTCAATTTGGGCACAGTGCGCAGTGGTCAAAGTGCATGATTTCATTGGCCTTTTATTATAGGAGCCCTGGATTGTGTCAGGACATTTATTTTATGCGAAGTTTTTTCTATTGCATTGATCGTAGAATTTTGGGGTGCTTAGTTGTTCAATAAGAAAGTTTGTTTTGCCTTGGTGTATTGCGTTGTATAAACCTCAGGTCGTCCGTGTCACCCACGGTGTTGGGTCTTCTTCGTCGTTTAGTGTTATGTCTGATTTAATGTTTTACCACAGGTGTGGCATATGCCGAAAACAGACGACACTCTTACTAATATTATGATTGTTTCATTTGTCAAGCCATCAAAGAAGACTTTCCCGATATTTTCTGAGGAGTTTTTTTCCTTGCCCTTCTTCTCTAAGGGAAGTGGTGGTGATCTACTAATGCCTTTGGTGCGTTCTTCTGTGACTCCATAGATTTGGCAAGCATTCGGTTAGGCATGGGTAGAGTGGTGTTTACTGGTAAATAACAATCTGTTTACGTCTTGTGACCAAGCACGCTTGCAGGTTTCCATGTAGTTTCTCTTGCAGATTCATCGATGGGGTTTATCGGTCACGTATGCACAGCAGCGCTTATCTAGGTTGGCCTGTTGTTTTTTCAGTTGTTGGATTGGGCGGATGTTACGAAAATGTTATTATTCGTCAAGCTAGGAGGGTTTGCAGGAGGTTGCAACCTAGCACTGAGTGCAGGCATTCCGTCTCTTTAACTTTGCTTAGTAGTATTATAGCCTGTACTGAGTTTCCATGCAGCTCTACTTTTAAGTCCAAGCTCTTTTTTGGCTGCTTTTGGGATCGCCTTTTTGGTGCGTTTTGTTCTTGGGGTCGAAGTTTAGCTCAGTAGGGGGGTTGTTATTTGCCAATGTCGTGGTTGTACGGAATACTATTCGTCTTCGTTTCTGCAAGTCGAAGAAAGACCTGTTGGGTAAAGGAGCTTGTGAAGGCCTTACTTGTCCCATTACTTTAATTAACGATAATTTGTTGCGCAGTGCGAGGTCTAGTTTTGTCTTGTCACATGTTGTGGTTCTCTTTTCACGAGGTATCAATTCCAGTCCATATTTACGATAATTTTTGTCGGCGCTGGGCGTTGAGCCACGGGAATATGGCACCCACGCATTTGGTTCGGGGATGCGACAAAGGCAGCTAGGTGGATTTACTGGATTTCAAGGTGCAGAGATTGGGTTGGTGGCGTTTGACGTGCTTTGTTAGGTGCCTTAGGCCTGATTTCTTGTATGGTTGCCGTCTATTTTACTCGCAGGTGCCATGAGGCATAGGGTTTGGCCTTTGGGCCACTCATTTATATTCTGGGTTACCCAACGGGCTGAATGCTGTCCTGGAGGTAGAAATTTGGGCTTTGGGAGGTGAATTTTATGTGTCAGGGTATAAGGGGTTTACATTGGCCGCAATTGCTTATTGATGTCGTGTACATCCCCAGAACAAGCACTGGTACGATAATCCTTGTGCTGCATGGGGGGGGGATGACTTATGCCCCTGCAAATTGGCGGAGTTTCTGTTCATGATGCGCTCAGATGTGGACCGCTTTCGCAGTTTTTCCAAAGTTAGTCTTCGTTTGTTCTAAAATAATTTGAGAGCATTGCGGCAAGGGCAAGAGATGGAATGGCTGTTGAGTGGACAAGAAGGCTTAATGCTCGTATTTCCATATTCATTCAGGAGAGATTTGGGTTTGTCATTCGTCACAGGCAACTAGAAGAGGATAATGTGGCATTATTGAGGTTGGACGGCGTTCACCCGGCTGATATCAGGCTATAAATCTTTCCATCAGGGCTTTAAGATGGTGTTGAGCTGGCTCTGTTATTGATGGGTGGGGGTCGGAGTCCTGTATAATTTACAGGATCCTCCGTGGCGGTAAAAGAAAGAAAGGACACAAGACTGTGGCTCGTTGGCTGACTTGCCTGTGAATTGGGAACAGGGCATTGGGCGACGAGCACATCTTAATAAAATATAAGTGCCTTTTTAATGGTTGTTATTAAAAGATAATAAAGCTGTGACCGACCTTCACCCATCACTTTGTGTTATGTGCATTATTTGGTTGGAGTTTGTGTTTTGGAAAGTGTGCCAAAAGAGGGGGGTCCGGGTCCTGGCTCTGGGGTCGCTGCAGTCTGAAAACTTTTAATGCTCAGCTGGACGTCTCCATGATACCAACCACTTAAAGCTGACAAATATGCCCTAAATATATGTATCACTTATTCATGGGATGGGTAATAAATATATGATCTCTGACAGTCTGACTATAGGGTCCCCCACCATTCCTGAAAAGAGAGGTCCTAAAGTCCCCTGTGTGAATAAAGCAGTGATCTGCATTGCTCTATTCATTTCTATGGGATTGACACCCAGGCTAACTCTTTAAAGGGGATCCGTCACCCCATTTTCATCCTATAAGCTGCGGCCACCGCCATCAGGGGCTTATCTACAGCATTCTGTAATGCTATAGATGAGCCTCCGATGTAACCTGAAAGATAAGAAAAACAAGTTATATTATAGTCACCCAGGGGTTCGGTCCGGTCCGGTCCGATGGGTGTCGCGGTGCGGTCCGGCGCCTCCCATCTTCTAGAGATGACGTTCTCCTTATTTCTGTTGCGGCTCCTGTGCAGGCGTACTATATCTGCCCTTTGGGGGCAGAGTAAACTACTGCATTGTGCAGGCGCTGGGCCTCTCTGACCTTTCCAGGCGCCTGCGCACTGCAGTACATTACTCTGCCCTCAACAGGGCAGATATAGTACGCCTTTGCCGGAGCCGTGGCAGAAGTAAGGAAAAGGACGTCATTTGTAGAAGATGGGAGGCGCCGGACCGGACCGCGACTCCCACCGCACCAGACCGCGCCCCCCGGTGAGTATAATCTAACTTGTTTTTCTTCTCTTTCAGGTTACATCGGGGGCTTATCTACAGCATTACAGAATTCTGTAGATAAGCCCCTGATGGCGGTGGCCGCAGCATATAGGATGAAAATGGGATGACAGATTCCCTTTAACTCCTATAGAAGTGAATGGAGCTGTAGTCACCGAAATGTCTACAATAAATCTGCTGTATGTGAACATATCTTAACCACCTGAGGTCAGAAGATCTTTATTGATGTATGTGGCCACTAAAAGGTATTTCTAGCTTTACATAAAAGGGGTGTTATCAGAAAAACAAATTTTATCTCTTACATTTAAGGTGTTTGTTGCATTTGGGTACATGCATGATAACTTTTTTTTATGTGGTATAACATCTGTGATGGGTTTTGTTTTGTTGTGATTTTGTGACATCGATCATAATGAGCCTAATTTGTGATCTGTGTTTTTTTTTTTTCCTAAACTACACACATATGTTCTATAAGGGAAAGTGATACACATCATGTTCTCTTACCTTGACCTGCATGTCCTGTGTCCCAGTGATGTTCTGGTGTAACTCAGCATTACGTTCCTGTGGCTGGACAGAATGTTACAGATCATGGTATTTCAAAATAATATCTTTGTTTTGTTCCCACGTATAGGTACCAGGCATAAGCAGTTGTGCAAAAGGGCAAAAATTGGCCACACAGTACAGTGCAAACCTTGAAAATCTGCATTTTTTTATTTTCCATTTTTCCTCGGAAATTACATATCTAATATATAAAGCTCAATGTGTGTATGTATGTATGTATGTGTGTGTGTATGTATGTGTGTGTGTATGTATGTGTGTGTGTATGTATGTGTGTATGTGTGTGTGTATGTCCGGGATTGGCATCTGCACCGTCGCAGCTACATCCACAAAATTTGGCACAGTCACA
Organism: Dendrobates tinctorius; assembly: GCF_039654945.1. Lineage (NCBI taxonomy): Eukaryota > Metazoa > Chordata > Amphibia > Anura > Dendrobatidae > Dendrobates > Dendrobates tinctorius. The sequence continues at coordinate 2,279,470 of NW_027361863.1, read as the reverse complement.
CGTCTGGACCCCGAGAGTGTCCTAAGCTATGTTATGAGGCAAAATTTTAACCCTGAGCGTTCCAATTCACCAAACAATTTTGCCCCTATCTACATAATGGGGAAAAAGTGTGCGTGTATCAAGCCCCGCCCCTCATTATGATGTCATAATGGTTGCCATGGCGACGCTGATGTAATCATATGTTGCAAGCCCCCCCGCTCATTATGATGTCATAATGGTTGACTATGGGATGGAGGATGTGTGATGGGTATATGGGCACTTGACTATGGGATGGAGGATATGTATGACGGGTATATGGGCACAGGACTATGGGATGGAGGATCTGTGATTGGTATATGGGCACTGGACTATGGGATGGAGGATATGCATGATGAGTATATGGGCACGGGACTATGGGATGGAGGATGTGTGATGGGTATATGGGCACTGGACTATGGGATGGAGGATATGTATGACGGGTATATGGGCACGGGACTATGAGATGGAGGATGTGTGATGGGCATATGGGCACTCGACTATGGGATGACGAATATGTATGATGGGTATATGGGCATGGGATTATGGGATGGAGGATGTGTGATGGGTATATGGGCATGGGACTATGGGATGGAGGATGTGTGATGGGTATATGGGCTCTCGACTATGGGATGGAGGATATGTATGATGGGTATATGGGCACGGGCCTATGGGATGGTGGATATGTATGATGGGTATATGGGCACGGGACTATGGGATGGAGAATAATTATAATTTGCTATAACTAACCACAGTTAATTACTATGCCCGGGCAGCGCCGGGCTCTTCAGCTAGGAGAAATAGTATGGTTTCTCCAGCGATCAGTCCAATGGTGGGGTAAAATATAACTTTTATTTTTCCATTGAAAAGGTTCCATGTTTCTTCAGTAACAATTTTGCATGTAGTCAATCCCTTTTGGACAACATGTTTCGACACTACATGTGTCTTCCTCCAGGTCCAAGTGAGGAATGAATCAAAACCGCATATATAGTATGAAGCCAGGGAAAAACACCACTGAATTTCGGGGTGTTACCCTTTCTAGAAACTAGCTGGTGTGTATAGGAGATTCCAAGTGGATTTAGTTCAGCCAAATTAACCCTATAACCAGCAGTAACCCTTTGCGGTGTTGTTCCATCCCCAAGGACTTCACCAACATGGGTATATGGGCACTGGACTATGGGATGGAGGATATGTATGACGGGTATATGGGCACGGGACTATGGGATGGGGGATGTGTGATGGGTATATGGGCACTGGACTATGGGATGGAGGATATGTATGATGGGTATATGGGCATGGGACTATGGGATGGCGGATATGTATGATGGGTATATGGGCATGAGACTATGAGATGAAGGATGTGTGTTGGGTATATGGGCACTCGACTATGGGATGGCAAATATGTATGATGGGTATAAGGGCATGGGACTATGGGATGGAGAATGTTGTTATATGGGCATGGGACTATGGGATGGTGGATATGTATGATGGGTATATGGGCACGGGACTATGGGATGGTGGATATGTATGATGGGTATATGGGCACGGGACTATGGGATGGAGGATATGTATGATGGGTATATGGGCATGGGACTATGAGATGAAGGATGTGTGATGGGTATATGGGCACTCGACTATGGGATGGCAAATATGTATGATGGGTATATGGGCACTCGACTATGGGATGGCGAATATGTATGATGGGTATAAGGGCATGGGACTATGGGATGGAGAATGTGTGATGGTTATATGGGCATGGGACTATAGGATGGAGGATGTGTGATGGGTATATGTGCACTCGACTATGGGATGGAGGATATGTATGATGGGTATATGGGCATGGGCCTATGGGATGGTGGATATGTATGATGGGTATATGGGCACGGGACTATGGGATGGAGGATAATTATAATTTGCTATAACTAACCACAGTTAGTTACTATGCCCGGGCAGTGCCGGGCTCTTCAGCTAGTTTTATATAGAACAGAATCCCTTTCATGTAGGGAAATCCACTTCTCTTAAGCCTAGTATTTCAGTCCTGGGTGCGTGGTCTACGACCTTTAATTTGGTTTCTCTCAAAGATGACACAATGATTTCAATATTCACCTGGAATAGATATGTACAAAGCATCAGGCAACTAGTGTAGCAGTCATAGTCTCTAAATGAGGGCACAATCTTGGAAATTACATAGAGTAGCAAGGCACAGAGCACGTGGCTTGCTGGTTACACAACAGCATAATGGCACAGAACTTGGTGGTTATACATCAGAATTGAGGTACAGAGCTTGGTGGTTAAGAAAACAGAATAAAGGCACAGAGCTTGGTTGTTACACATCAGTGGTGAGGCATAGAGATTTTGTAGTTGCACAGCAAAGTAGAGACGCTGAGATTAACCCCTTCCCGACCAATGACGCCACATAGGCGTTATGAAAACCTGTGCTAATCTGACCAGTGACGCCTATGAGGCGTCATGATTTTATAGCCCCCCTGCGGGTCGGGTGACCGGGGTCACTAAAAGGTCACCCGACCCGCAGATACAGGGGGCTTTGCTCTTCACCACAGGGGGCGTGGCTTCACCCCCACGTGGCTACGATCGCTCTGATTGGCTGTTAAAAGTGCGATAGTAATATTTCATCAATGAAAATTGATGAAATATTACAATCCAGCCATGGCCGATGCTGCAGTAGCATCGGACATGGCTGGAGACCGTGATCCGACCCGCCCCCACGACTCACAGGGCCAATCGGCCCCCAATACCAACTGACGGTGGCAATGTGCCGCCGCCGTCATCATCTGCTCCCATCCCCCTTCTCTAGGCTCCCCCCACCTTCCGACCCCCCCTTACCCCCCGGCACCTCTGATGTCCCTCTCCGGCTCCCGGTGTCCCGCGGTCCTGCTTCATGGGCGCCGTCATGTTGGAAAATGGCGGGCGCATGCGCAGTGCGCCCGCCGGCTGCAGATTCATTCATTCATTTTGATCACTGAGATAAACTCTCACAGTGATCAAAATAGAATGAAAAGTAAATAAACCCCCCGTTTATCACCCCCATAGGCAGGAACAACTAATAAAATAAACAAATTATTTTTATTTTTATTTTTCCATTAGGGTTAGGGTTAGGGTTGGAAATAGGGTTAGGGCTAGGGTTGGAAATAGGGTTAGGGTTGGAATTAGGGTTAGGGTTGGAATTAGGGTTAGTGTTAGGGTTGGAATTAGGGTTAGGGTGGAATTAGGGTTAGAGTGGAATTAGGGTTAGAGTGGAATTAGGGTTAGAGTGGAATTAGGGTTAGGGTTGGAATTAGGGTTAGGGTTAGAACTAGGTTTAGGGTTGGAATTAGGGTTAGGGTTGGAATTAGGGTTAGGGTTGGATTTAGGGTTAGGGGTGTGTTGGGGTTAGGGTTATGGTTAGGGTTGGGATTAGGGTTAGATATGTGTTGGAGTTAGGGCTGTGGTTAGGGGTGTGATGGGGTTAGGGTTGGAGTTAGAATTGAGGGGTTTCCACTGTTTAGGCACATCAGGGGCTCTCCAAACTCGACATGGTGCAACCATTGATTCCAGCCAATTTTGCGTTCAAAAAGTCAAACGGTGCTCCCTCCCTTCCAAGCCCCGACGTGTGATGGGGTATCAGTGTACTCAGGAAAAATTGCACAACAACTTTGGTGGTCTAATTTCTCCTGTTACCCATGGGAAAATAAAAAATTGGGGGCTAAAAAATTATTTTTGTGGAAAAAAATGATTTTTTATTTTCATGGCTCTGCGTTATAAACTTCTGTGAAGCACTTGGGGGTTCAAGGTGCTCACCATACATCTAAATAAGTTCCTTGGGGGGGTCTAGTTTCCAAAATGGGGTCACTTGTGGGGGGTTTCCACAGTTTAGGTACATCAGGGGCTCTGAAAATGTAACATGATGCCCGCAGACTATTCCATCAAAGTCAGCATTTCAAAATGTCACTACTTCTCTTCTGAGCCCCGACGTGTGCCCAAACAGTGCCCCCCCCACATATGGGGTACCAGCGTACTCAGGACAAACTGGACAACAACTTTTGGGGACCAGTTTCTCCTGGTACCCTTGTGAAAATAAAAAATTGCGCACTAAAAAATAATTTTTTGAGGAAAAAAAATATTTTTTATTTTCACGGCACTGCTTTATAAACGTTTGTGTAGTACTTGGGGGTTCAAAGTGCTCACTATGCATCTAGATAAGTTCCTTAGGGGGTCTAGTTTCCAAAATGGGGTCATTTGTGGGGGTGCACCAATGTTTAGAGACACAGGGGGTCTCCAAACCTGACATGGTGTCCGCTAACGATTAGAGGTAATTTTTATTTCAAAAATTCAAATGGTTCTCCTTCCCTTCTGAGCCCTGCCGTGCGCCCAAACAGTGGTTCCCCCCACATATGGGGTATCAGTGTACTCAGGACAAACTGGACAACAACTTTTGTGTCTAATTTCTCCTGTTACCCTTGTGAAAATAAAAAATAGCGTGCTAAAAAATCATTTTTGAGGAAAAAAATGATTTTTTATTTTCACTGCTCTGCGTTATAAAATTCTGTGAAGCACTTGGGGGTTCAAAGTGCTCACTACACATCTAGATAAGTTCCATAAGGGGTCTAGTTTCCAAAATGGTGTCACTTGTGGGGGGTTTTCACTGTTTAAGCACACAGGGGCTCTCCAAACGCGACATGGTGTCCGATAACGATTGGAGCTAATTTTCCATTCAAAAAGTCAAATAGCGCTCCTTCCCTTCCGGACCCTGCCGTGCGCCCAAACAGTGGTTTATGACCACATATGAGGTATCTGTGCACTCAGGAGAAATTGCCCAACAAATTTTAGCATCCATTTTATCCTGTTGCCCATGTGAAAATGAAAAAACTGAGGCTAAAAAAAAATTTTTGTGAAAAAAAGTACTTTTTTTTCCGATCAATTTCTGAAGCACCTGGGGGTTCAAATTGATCACTATGCATGTAGATAAGTTCTTTGGGAGGTTTAGTTTCCAAAATGGGGTCACTTGTGGGGGACTTCCAATGTTTAGGCGCACAGGGGCTCTCCAAACGCGACATGGCAACCGCTAAATATTCCAGCATGTTTTCCATTCAAAAAGTCAAATGGCGCTCCTTCCCTTCTGAGCCCTGCCATGTACCCAAACAGTGGTTTATGACCACATATGAGGTATCGGTGTACTCACGAGAAATTGCCCAACAAATTTTAGGATCCATTTCATCCTGTTGCCCATGTGAAAATGAAAAAACTGATGCTAAAAGAAAATTTTTGTTGGAAAAATTAAAATGTCCATTTTTTCTTTCCACGTTGCTTTAGTTCCTGTGAAACACCTGAAGGGTTAATAATCTTCTTGAATGTAGTTTTGAGTAGCTTGATGGGTGCAGTTTTTAGAATGGTGTCACTTTTGGGTATTTTTGGTCAACTTTTAACCCTTACAACTTCCTAGCAAAAAAAAATTGCTTCCAAAATTGTGCTGATGTAAAGTAGACATGTGGGAAATGTTATTTAGTAGCCACTTTGGGTCACATAACTATCTGGTTTAACAGAATAAAAATTCAAATTTTGAAAATTGCTAAATTTTCTAAATTTTTGCCAAATTTCTGATTTTTTCACAAATAAACGCAAAAATTATCAACCTAAATTTACCACTAACATGAAGCCCAATATGTCATAAAAAAACATTCTCAGAATCGCTAGGATCCGTTGACGCGTTCCTGAGTTATTACCTCATAAAGGGACACTGGTCAGAATTGCAAAAAATGGCCTGGTCATTATGGTCAAAATAGGCTTGGTCATGAAGGGGTTAATGGTCCCACATCAGTTTAGAGGCAAGGAGGTTGGCAATTACATATATTAGTTGAGAACTTGGTGGCTGCACATCAGAGTTGCAGAAAAGAGCTTGGGGGTTACAGATCAGAGCTGAAGCACAGAGGTTGATGGTTACACATCAGAGTTGAGGCACAGAGCTTGGTGGTTACACATCAGTGTTGATGCACAGAGCTTGGTGCTTACACATCAGAGTTGAGGCACAAAGCTTAGTGATTACACATCAGAGTTGAGGCACAGAGCTTGGTGATTACACATCAGAATTGAGGTATATAGCTTGGTGGTTACACATCAGAGTTGAGGCACAAAGCTTGGTGGTTACACATCAGAGTTGATGCACAGAGCTTGGTGCTTACACATCAGAGTTGAGGCACAAACTTGGTGGTTACACATCAGAGTTGAGGAACAAAGCTTGGTGGTTGCATATCATAGAATCATAGAATCGTAGAGTTGGAAGGGACCTCCTGGGCCATCTGGTCCAACCCCCTGCTCAAAGCAGGATTCGCTAAATCATCCCAGTCAGATGTCTGTCCAGCCTCTGTTTGAAGACTTCCATTGAAGGAGAACTCACCACTTCTCGTGGCAGCTTGTTCCACTCATTGATCACTCTAACTGTCAAAAAGTTTTTTCTAATATCTAATCTGTATCTCCTCCTATTCAGTTTCATCCCATTGCTTCTAGTCTTTCCTTGTGCAAATGAGAATAAAGTTGATCCTTCTACAATGTGACAGCCCTTGAGATATTTGTAGACAGCTATTAAGTCTCCTCTCAGTCTTCTCTTTTGCAAACTAAACATTCCCAAATCCTGCAACCTTTCCTCATAAGACAGGGTTTGCAGACCGGTCACCATTCTGGTCGCTCTTTTCTGAACTTGCTCCAGTTTGTTGATGTCTTTTTTTTTTTAAATGTGGTGCCCAAAACTGGACACAATATTCCAGATGAGGTCTGACCAAAGAGGAGTAGAGGGCAATAATGACTTCACGTGATCTAGACTGTATGCTTCTGTTAATACATCCTAGAATTGCATTTGCCTTTTTTGCTGCTGCATCACATTGTTGACTCATATTGAGTCTGTGATCTATTAGTATACCCAAGTCTTTTTCACATGTGCTGTTGCTTAGCCCTATTCCTCCCATACTGTATATGCTTTTTTAATTTTTATTGCCCAGATGTAGTACTTTGCATTTTTCCCTGTTAAAAACCATTCTGTTAGTTGGTGCCCACTTCTCCAGTTTATTTATATCTTTTTGAATCCTCTCTCTTCTCTTCTCAGAGTTGAGGCACAGAGCTTGGTGGTTACACATCAGAGTTGAGGCATATAGCTTGGTGGTTACACATGAGAGTTGAGGCACGAAGCCTGGTGGTATCACTTCAGAGTTGAGGCACAAAGCTTAGTGGTTACACATCAGAGGTGAGTCACAAAGCTTGGTGGTTACACATCAGAATTGAGGCACAAAGCTTGGTGGTTACACTTCAGAGTTGAGGCATGGAACTTGGAACGTACACATTTTAGCTGAAGTTCAGAGCTTGGTGGTTACACATCAGATATAAGTCACAGAGATTGATGGCTTCACATTATTTGATGCACAATGCTTGGCAGCTACAAATCAAAACTGAGGTATAGAGCTTGGTGGTTACACACAAGTGTTTACACATAAAGCTTGGCAACTGCATTTGTTATTATAACCACAAAGCTTGGAGGTTATACATCAGAGTTGAAACACAGAGCTCTGTAGCTACAAATCAGAATTGAAGGTCAGAGATTGGAGATTACACAATTGAGTTGAGGCACATAAGTTGGCAGTTACACATCACAATGGAGGCACAGAATTTGTTAGTTACCCATCAGATTTAGGGCACAGAGTTTGACCGTTACACATCTTAGTTGAGGCACAGAGCTTGAGTCATGAAGCTTGGCAGCTGAACAACAGAACTGAAGCACAGACCTTGTCAGTTACACTTAGGATTTCGGGCACATAGCTTGGTAGTTAAACAAAAGATTACAGACAGTATTGACAGAGCTTAGCCGTTACACAGCTACTCATAAAGTTCACCTAGTTATAACAGAATTATCGACAGGTTCAATGATTAGGTGAAAATTAGAATCCACCCTTACGGATTCAGGGGCATATTACAGAAGTCAGGAAAAGTACAATTTGCCATTTTTACTTAATGGCATTTAGTTTTCAGATAATTCAGAGCAGCAACTCAGCTCAGCACTATTCATGGGTTTGTTTGATCAGTTAATAACTGGAACGGCGCTGACGGCATTTACTACTACACACCACAGCGTTTATTTCTAGGGTTCCCAACCCATGGTATGTGTAACATCAGGAGATACACACTATGTCGTTAGGGATTACTCACACGGTTTTCAATATTTAGGTCTTCTCCTTGAAACCTAAAGCCATATTCATGCTAAGCAGCCTGTTTCATGAATCTCAATCCTGCCAAAAGTATTAGGACACATACAACAGCAGAGCAATTACAAATATTAGAAAAATGTACCTGGGCAGATATATTGACAGTGGTCCACCCGTGGGGGTCTGTAATCAACAGGCACTCTTTTTTAAGGCACGTAACCAATATTTATTAGATTTGATTTGCATAATTCAAAATATAACATTGTCTCTGGACCAAGGTCCTTTCTCTTCCAGGTGCCATCACCCTGGGTCCTAACACCAAAAAGGACATGAGTGAAATGAGTGGTGAGTAAATGCCATGTTCTGTATTTATGTTTGGGTTTAGGGGCAGGAACTAAGGGGGTCTGTTCTGAGGCCCAAATTAATTTTGGGGTTTGATGTCTGAATTATGAGTATTGCTGGCTGTGTCCCAGATTTTTCTCTCTTGGCCTCCACAAGTTATTGTGAGTTGGAATGGGATAGACCATTACGTTCGAGTCAGGATACCCCTTGACCTTCATCGAAAAGTAAAATTCCCAGGTGCACCCTTGGGTCAAAATCTATGGATTCAAAAATTAATAAACTTTTTGAGTAAAATGTGAGTCTATGTACCATGATTGAGGTTAAGCCTAACATCTATCATTCTGAACTCCTGAAAGGGTGGTGGGACACTTTGGAAAAACTAATAATCCTGCCATGGGTAGCAAGAGAACTTGTTCCACCACTGTGGCTGTGTCATTTCTGATAATGGTCTCAGTAATTACATGGCTGGCAACATCTGAAGGATACAGTGAACATTGCTGCTGATACAGTCCTCCTTTCCAGGAAACCTTGATGAGTTTAACTTTCTGACATAACCCTCTTCTTGGCTTTTGAACAATGATGCTACAGAGAAAATATTGCACTATAACCACACTGGCAGAGCCTCGATACCTCAGTTGAACTTGTCCACTCAGCATACACAACGTAATAAAATGCCCACTTTACCACCTGGACAATGAACCCTGGCCAGAACTCACTACAGCACTGCTGTAAATAAGGCATTGCAGAAACAGATCTGTTAACAGGTGAATATATCATGTGGGCATCTGCCAGAAAGTGGGATGTAGGGTTCGCCACCTCTGTCCTATATTTAGGACACTAGTAGACTAGTAGACTGAAAAAAATCACTGACCTCGTTGAGCAGATGCACAGATGCCAGATGTCCATGGTCCATTTTTTCTCTGTTGCGATATAGCTCAGTAGACTGGCACTGTGTGCATTTCTGGAGATCTGATCCACCATGGCTTCATTGGTTGTATGTTAGTATAAGATAAAGGAAATTTTGCACTTCTCGCTCACACAAAATGCAAAGTGTTCACAAAGGTTCAAAAACATTTTTTGACCTGTTCCATACATAATACCGAAGGGCGTAAATGCCATAGAAACTTTCAAGATGACTGCTAGGGTGTCCATGAAAGAAGAAGGCTCGTAGTCTGAAACTGTACTCTACTTATCCACTAAAGGGACCTCTACAATACCCAAAACAGAAGGAGAAAGAAACCCAGGGGCCAGAAAACTGCAATAGATAAGAAGGACCAACAAGCAGCACGTTAATGGTACCAAGATGGAGCAGCGACATGAGTAACCATCAGGAGGGAATCTAATTATGCTCTTGCCTTGGAACTTACTTTCTTTCCTATTTTCCTATGGTTAGGAATTTGACATAAGTAGTCTGACATGTAGACTGGACGATTTCAGTAGGTTTTATCAGTTGACCCGTGTTGGGAATCGGTCTTCTAAGCACCAGTTTCTCCTAACACATGAGCGCAGGGTCTGACACAGTAATAAACCCAAAGGTCCAGCAGAAGACAACCTCATGTGAGGCCGGTCACTTGCCACTAGAGTCTGTTTCTTATGGGATGCTTCACAAATAACCTATTCGGTTATATTAATGATATAAACAAGGTTTATGATGAAATAAAAAATGGACAAGCCCACATATAGATGGAAGGTGGGCCACGGAACCATGACTTCTGGAGGAAAGATGAAACCTCACCCAACATTGTCTACATTAGTTTCTTTTGTGCCCCTCACTAAAGGTCTGGAGATCGCAGTGATAGAATACAAGCCTACTTATTTAGACCCACTACAGAAATGGTCCTACACCAATTGCTTTCTACCTGCTGCAAAACTACAACTCCCAGCATGCTTCGGATTGTAGTCTCACAATAGCTGGCGGGCTACAGATTGGAAGCCACTGTTGTATAGGGTAAATATTGTAACAATTATAATTAGTATTTCCCAAAACACAAAAACAAGAACAATCTAACCAGAAATGTAACAAAATGAGTATCATCATAAGCAGCTTTGTACGAAGGGTCTTATTAACATGGAAGAGTGGAGCCTCCTGTGGCAAATGATGATATTACAGCTATGAATTGAAGACTAGAAAATGCAAGTAAAACTGCCAGTTTGCTTAGGAAGTTGTTGGGTATTCAGTGATCTCTGTACTTTCAGAAAACTTGATCCCATTTGATAGATCGTAGACAATCTGCAAATCGCTATATTTAAAGAGGTCTTGTCACCAAGTCAGAAGTCGCCCACTCCTATTTTATTTCTGCTGCCATATGGTTCCAGAGACATGGGCCTTTTTACTTAATGCATATTATGGCAGGTGCAATGTAAGATGGAAAATGAGAGAAACAAGTTCCAGCATCTATAGTACTGGGAGAATGCAATAATCAGGAAGAATGGATAGCAAGTTACAGAACATGAGAATCGGGACAGATCCTGGACGTAATAGGGTATGTTTCCACGGTCAGGATTTGCTGCGGATTGGACACTGCGTACAGCCGCAGTGTTCAATCCGCAGCGTCCAGATGTTACAGCATAGTGGAGGGGATTTTATGCAATCCCATCTCCAATATGCGTTCAAAGACGCAGGTGGCAGACCTGTGTAACCTGACATGCGGCGCGTCTTTCTAGACCGCAGCATGTCTAATTATCTTGCGGAGTTGCTCATTCTCCGCAAGATAAATATCACAGTCTAATGCATAGGTGTCATGATCCAGACTGGGTTTTGAGTCCTGTTTTTCCATCTTCCCGGTCTGGTCATTTCAGGGGTTATCTTTTCTCAGCCTCAGTCTGGTTTCAGATTTGATCTTTAGCTCCGCTACATCCTGCAGGTGGTGTCAGCTATAGTTCTGCCTTCAGCGTGTGTATCTGACCCTGGCATATCCTGATTTGTCCTGCTTTGATCCCTGACTTGCCCCATGTCTGTTTATTCCCTCTGTCTGTCCTGACTCAGTGTTTCCCTGTAAGTTTGTTGACTCCTTGGTTTTGACTTGGCTTGCATTCGGACCTACTTCTGTCTTTTGTCTTTGTCTTATCCGCTTCAGTCCGTTACTGATCCCCTGGCTTGTTTCTGACCACGTGTACTGCTGTGACCTCTGTTACTTCTGCTCCTGACTGTTTCAGACTCGGCTTGTCTAACCACTCTTTCGCCACCTGGTGGCACTTGTGCTGCTGCTCAGTGTTGCTACGCTGTGTGTGTGTGTGCAACCTCTCTTCCCTCACCAGCACCCCCTTGTGGAGGGTGCGCTCTACTGCACTGCAGTAGCATGACAATAGGATGCTGTGATTCCACATGTGTTCAATGAACATATGCGGAATCACTGCGCATACAAAAGCTGGCAGCGCTTTGGGTGGAGCGGGCAGGTGCTGCGTCCAAAGTGCTGCCATTTCCTGAACGTGGAAACATACCCTTAGAATGGACTGTGCACAAAAAAAAACAGTTTAAACTTTGAATCCCTATGGTATGGTCAACTTAACAAAATAATTTTCTTTCTGGTCACCATCCAGAAAATGCAATACTTATTCAGCTTGGATCACTATAACTCTGCAGTAACTGATTTTATGACATATTGGACAAAGGCCTACCAAGCAGTCTAATGGAGGTTCTCTCACATCATTATTATCACCACACTTTAGTCACTTTGAAGCTTTTCTTATCACGAACAAGACATTTCTGATGCTTTTCACTTACTGTTTCCTGAAAATTCTTCCATATCAAACATTCTCTACTATTTTTATTTGGATCGGCCATTTCACAGGAGATACTGCGACATAATTCACAACCTTTGACTGTCTACTTGTCTATTTTGATAACATACAATTATTGCTGTATGTATAGATTGTCCAGGTTTCTGTATAGTTTAATGCTTTCTGTATCTTTGGCTCCATCTACTGGCCAAAGTCATAACTGCAGTGATATTCTATTTACTTTCATTTTCGCTTCTATATTTTCCCTCCAATCCACGATGTATTCTGGGTAAGTTTGCAAAGCATCATGGCCTATTCCAGCCCCATTTTTCTCTCCAGTCCTCCATTTTCTATCAAGCCTGCATTTTGGGAACATCTCATTCCTCTACTCCTCTTGTGTCAGCATCGGTGGTATGTAAACATGCTCCCTGTGTATGATTTTTGTCTCATATTAGCCAGCTTAGTTACCTCCCCCCGCTCAGCTAGTAGTGCAGATTGTGTATGCTATGTATATTGTGCAGTACTGATTCTATGTATCTGTTTCTGTTTGTAGTTTCACCGGCCCAATATACCCTACGTTTAATAAAATACAGATTCAACTACAGTCTCCCTTATTGGACCCTGGTATAGCGGTTTAGCTGCTTGTTAAGCTACATGAACCCAGGTTCATTTAGTGAGGATGTTACTTGTTACAGAACCACTCAGCACGCAGAATATGTTGTGCAGTTATATGTATGTATAATAGGTTCTATGTGAGATGCATGTCCCTAATGCATCAGTTCACAGGCTGCACCCCTGGGCACAGGGGACACGATATTCTCCTTTTGTCCGCCCTCCCCCCACCTTTGTAATTCCCACAGTAAACATCAGTAGGCTCCAGCCACCTGCGGCTTTTGTAATGCATGTCTGGCCTGCCGCTTTTCTATTGGCCGGCCCTCTGTATCTGTGTGATATATTCTGTGTCCTGTGAGTAAAGTGTTGTCAGACTGGAAATACGTGGAGAAGCAGTGATCTTTTATATGCGCCCATGTAACCAAGGAATTGCAGCCAGCGTCATTCATTCAGACTCTAGCCAACGCAGAGCGGACCTCCGAAAACACAGGGTGGTACTGAAAGAGGTACCCCAGCTTGGGTAGACCCCGTTACACTGGTGGCAGACAGCGGGATTTGATACCCCTTCTACAGGAGGAAAGGAATGTGTTACGTGTTACAGAACCTCTCAGCACCCAGAATATGTTGTGCAGTTATATGTATGTATAATAGGTTCTATGTGAGATGCATGTCCCTAATGCATCAGTTCACAGGCTGCGCCCCTGGGCAGAGGGGACACGATATTCTCCTTTTGTCCGCCCTCCCCCCACTTTGTAATTCCCACAGTAAACATTGGCAGGCTCCGGCCACCTGCGCCTTTTGTAATGCATGTCTGGCCTGCCGCTTTTCTATTGGCCGGCCCTCTGTATCTATGTGATATATTCTGTGTCCTGTGAGTAAAGTGTTGTCAGACTGGAAATACGTGGAGAAGCAGTGATCTTTTATATGCGCCCATGTAACCAAGGAATTCCAGCCAGCGTCATTCATTCAGACTCCAGCCAACGCAGAGCGGACCTCCGAAAACACGGGGTGGTACTGAAAGTGGTACCCCAGCTTGGGTAGACCCCGTTACAGAGGACATGGCACTAATATCAGTCCTCACAAGAGACATTTTGGACCCAACTTAGCTCCAGCGAGTGACTGCAAAACCTGCATCGGCCAACTGTATTTATGCCTCAACTTCCGAGAACCAATATATCTACTCTATAACAATAATTCTTCCAAAATTTGGTATCTATTATACAAGTATCCCTGATGGTGATAAGGAATCCTCATCTTCTATTAGTCTGTAAGAGGTGAAATGATCACATAGTCCTGAGCGGCCCTGGATGCAGTCTATACATGGACTGATATGTGATGGTGCACATGTTCTATGATTTCACATATTCAAGGGCTGCAGATAAAAACTTGCATCCGGGCACTGATGCTTCAGGGATCTCCTATGCCAAGACGATTAGTGATGAGCGAGTATACTTGTTGCTCGGGTTTTCCCGAGCATGCTCGGGTACCCAAGCAACAAGTATACTCGCTCATTACTAAAGACGATGCCATAATTGCCACAAATAGAAGCTATAAATGGGTGCAAATTTTTTTACCATCATGAATGGGAGTTTATTCCCCTGACTTATGTATTTATTTTATAACTTGCTGTAAATGCATTTGTTCTTCTGATTCTGGTGTGATTTTTCTTTTTTTTCTACACCTCTCTGTTTTCGAGATATGGCATTCTGTTTCTGGACCTCAACTCTTCTTTAGTGGGTGTCTTCTTGATGGCCACACCCACTTGGCTAAATAGACTAGCTCTATATACAGTGAAGAGGGGGCCATATCTCAGGAATGGAGAGGAGTATGAACAAAAGAAAAACAACGCCGGTTTCGGAAGAACAGCGACATTCCAGGTAGAAAAAAATTGTATTAAGTGACAAGTCCCCCTTTAAGGCTTAGGTCAGAACAGAAATAGGTTCTCTCTGGAGGTCTCAGCACAATGCATTACGTGGACCGCGCATTAAGAATTGGAATGGTAATTGTGTAATCCTTCATTTTTCCAGAGGCACTTCAGAGGAATTGAACACTTTCTACTTGGTTTTCCCCCTATTAGTTACTGGGGATCCCTATAGCGGCATTTTCTGTTTTCAGTTTATCGTTTTGGAACTTTTTTTTAAAAAAAAGGAATGTCTAATGTGAAGAACCTCTTCACTTTGGAAATATATTCAAGGCATGACTGGCATGCAACATAAATCTTCAGATATTTTCATGGATTACTCTCCTTGGAGATTCCATAGCAGGAGGTTGGATGGGGACATTGCTGGAGAAACCTTTTCGACCTAATATTAGCTCACGTGCACAAGGAAAAGAGAAAACAGAGAAAACATAGAAGCGAATCATACTACGGAAGGACTACATACACACGCTAGGCTCGGGACTGAAGGACATAAAAGCTCCGGCCTCCTGCTCTCCTTGGTGTGCAGCTGATGGGCTCTTTGAACCTCATTTCCCAGAAGTTTTGGGCTTTGATCTCTGTCCAGCAGTTTTGAGTCTTTGTTCTGCGTGTCAATTAAATACTAAAACCAGCAATACCCATACAGCTAAAAGTATACAACAACAATCATCCTCAATGAACTGATGGACATCACCGGCGTTTTACTCAACAGAAAGAACAAAAAAAGAAGAAAACAAACTCAATATGATAAATAAATGAGCCAACAGGTTAATGAGCCGATCCAAGAGACCATTTCCTAACAAAGGGCGTGTGGCTCCAAAAAGGATGGCAGGCCCCAATTAGATGGTCAACTTTATGGCTAATTATCGTCATCAGGCTGAGCCAGCAATTTACTCTCGAGGGTTATTTTGGCATGGTTAAATAATTTGTCCACTTTTGGATTCTGGTCACTTTGAAAATGTTAAAATATTAAAGTGGTTGGTGTAAGATTAGAAAAAAAAAATCTAATGTTTTTTTTCCCCCTTATGTAGCGCCACCTCTTTCCACAGGCTGTGTCTGGTATTGCAGTCTTCAAGTCATCTGCAATTCCAGGCAGAGCCAGGGTGGCGCTGTTCATGGGGCGGCACGGTGGCTCAGTGGTTAGCACTGCAGTGCTGGGGTCCTGGGTTCGAAACCCACCAAGGACAGCATCTGCAAGGAGTTTGTATGTTCTCCCCGTGTTTGTGTGGGTTTCCTCCGGGTACTCCGGTTTCCTCCCACATTCTGAAGACATACTGATAGGGAATTTAGATTGTGAGCCCCATCAGGTACAGTGATGATAATGTGTGCAAACTGTAAAGCGTTGCGGAATATGTTAGCGCTATATAAAGATTATTATTATTCCTGGAAAAATACTGAAACTGCGTTATGCTATGTTTAAAACGACTTTTACCTTAGAGTTGTTAAAGTGAAGGCTCCTATTTGGGGGGATAGGCGTGAATATTATTTACAATAATGATATAATTTAGCCTTAAAAAGGGGTTGTTTATTCACAGACAATTCCTTTAATTTAAGGCTCTTGGGAAAGCAGCAGATTTCAAGTGAATAGCTGTCAATGTAATAATTAGACATACTGGGTCTGATGAAGCGAGAAACGCTTCTTGAAAGTGGGCTCTCAACCAATTGGAAATGCCCATCTGAAGTCAAAATGCCCTGGAAAGAGCACACTTAAAAGGGTTCCATATCCATTTTTTATCGATGTTGTAAATGTACTTACGACAAAATATCAAGTTCTGCCGATAAATGGAAGAAATGTGTTTGTTAAAGGGAACCTGTCAGCAGGATTGTGCACAGTAACCTACAGGCAGTGTCAGATCGGCACCGTTATACTGATTACAATGATACCTGGTGATGACATTTTTTTTTTTTTACAATAGAAAATATTCACTATGTAAACTAGGGGGCAGGTCAGTGAAGGATCAGTGACCTGTGAGAAGCCATACAGATGAATACCTAATCAGAGCACCACATGAAAACCCCCCACAGGCCGCCACGGAGCACGAGCATATCATTAACTCAAAACTGAAAATAAAGATTAAATAACCACAAGGCGGATTTCATCACCAGGTATCATTGTAATCAGTATAACGGCGCACAATCCTGCTGACAGGTTCACTTTAAAGTCCATTTTACAAAAATGACATGGTATTCCCTACTGTAGGACAGTTGGCACCCCCAGTGATTAGAATAACAGTCAGGAATCCAAGAACAAGGCTCTGCAAAGAACCTAAATTTAATGGAGTGGAAGTGTCATGTGTAACCTCTGCCATATTTATTTTCTATGGAACTGCTGAAGAAATATTTCTGGCAGTCCCATAGTCAATGAATCGACCTGTGGTTGAGCATGGCACCTCCTCATCCTTAAAGATTGGACTCCTTCTCGGATTCTGGATCACCGTTCTTGGGATCACTGAGGTCCCATCTGTCCTACGGATGTAGGATAACTTGTGATTTTTTGAAAATTCCCTTTAACAAACACATTTCTTCTATTTATTGGCAGAACTTGATATACGGTTGTGTGTACAGTTGCCACACAAGTGAGGTCTGTGCTATTGTTTTTGAAAACATCAGACACATGGTGGGATTCCTGGGTTCTGGAGCCCCACTCTTGGAACTTCTGAAGATCTCTTCTGCCCTATGAATAGGGGATAGCTTGTAATTTTGGGAAAACCCCTTTAATAATTGCTTCATGTCTGCAGCTTTATCAACGCTTGTCCGTAGCAGTCATCTGTAACATGCCAAGAGTTCATTATTGACCTCACTCTGTCTATTGCCCAGTAGTGCCACAGTTATGGAAACTGTGGGGGGGGCTCAAAACTACCCTCTGCCACAATGGAAAACATCAGTGTTATAAATGGCATATGGAAAGTTGAGAGACCAGAAGCTTCAGGTCACACCTCTGGACTATTATCTATCTCTTGCTGCATGGTATCTGATGAAGGAGTTGGATCAACTCCAGAAATTACATCTACTGAATGGGAGGAATAGAACTAAGCAACAGCACTTGTGAAAAAGACTTGTGTATACTAATAGATCACAGACTGCACATGATTCAACAGTGTGATGCAGCAGCAAAAAAGCAAACACAGTTCTAGGATGTAGTTGTCATGATCCAGGATGGGCTTTGTCTTTGGCCCATCCTGGTCAGACAGGGGTTAATTGTTTCTGCCTCTCTCTGGCAGAGGGCGGCTATTTAATGCTCACTTGACCTAGGTCCGGTGTCAGTTATACTCCTGCCCTCGACTGAGTTAGTTGACCTCGTGTGTACATGTGCCTTGTGCCTGATATCTTGCTTGCTTGTTTGGTTTTGATCCGGTTCTGTCCCTGTTACGAGTTCTGCCTGTCCCTCTTGTACTGCGCTACCTCTCTGTGTATGACCCTCTGCCTGTGACTTGACTATTCTCTGCTCGTCCCTCTGGTACCGCACAGCCCTCTCCGTGTACGAACCTTCGCTTGTCTGACCTGCGTTTTCCTCTCCTACAGTTTCCCTGCAGTAGGTACATTATATCATCTGCAGCAGTAGGACGCTAAACCCCACCCCCTGCAGTCACATGATCTAGGTCCTGGGACTCTTTACTATTTTCAGTGCCGCAGGTCCTGTCTGCTTGAACCGTCACTACTGTATTGGACCCCGCGCTCTCCCACAGTGGGGGTAAGTCGCCCTGCTCGGCGTGGCAGTTTGCCGACGCTGACATGGTCCTGACATTTGAGTCCTGACAGTAGTAAGAGAAGCATAGAGTCTAGATTACGTGAAGTCATTATCCCCCTCTACTCCTCCTTGGTCAGGCCTCATCTGGAATACTGTGTCCAGTTAGATAATAGAAAAAAACTTTTTAACAGTGAGGATGATCAATGAGTGGAACAGGCTGCCATGAGAGATGCTGAGTCCTCCTTCAATGGAAGTCTTCAAACAGAGGCTGAACAGACATCTGTCTGAGATGGTTTAGTGAATCTTGAACTACACTGAGTAGGGGGTTGGACAAGATGACTGTCATGCTCGCCATGTCTGTCATGTCCGCCATGTCTGTTTTGCCTCAAGAACCCCTGGAGCGGTGTGCACGCGCATCTCGTGTCTGCTATCCTGCATGTTCCCTAGAGCAGTGTACACACTCACCTCATGTCTATTGAGCTGCAGGATGCCTGCATTTCTGCTCTAGAATCCCTGATCATGTGTTCTTCCTATGTTCCAGCATAGGCTGGTTCTGCATTCATCTCTGCATGTCTGAAACCCTGATCATATGACCTTTCCTAGGATCCTGCACTGTCTGGTTCTGCAATTGTCTCTGCATGTCTAGAAACCCTGATCAGGTGACCTTTCCTAGGATCCTGCACTGTCCGTTTCTGCAATCATTTCTGCATGTCTGAAACCCTGATCATGTGACTTTTCCTAGGATCCTGTACTGTCCGGTTCTGCAATCGTTTCTGCATGTCTGAAACCCTGATCATGTGACCTTTCCTAGGATCCTGCACTGTCCGGTTCTGCAATCATCTCTGCATGTCTGAAACCCTGATCATGTGACATTTCCTAGGATCCTGCACTGTCTGGTTCTGCAATCGTCCCTGCAGGTCTGAAGCCCTGATCATGTGACCGTGCTCTGTGATCCTAGAGGACTGAACTGGAAGCTCTTCCCTGGTCCTGACCCGGAAGTGGAGGTGCTATGCCCTATATCAGACCGCCCCTTCCTATGCTCAGGGCCTGAGTATTGTGTTGCTTCTCTGCATGGCCGCTTGGTCTGTGGGGTTGCTCCCTCTATTCCGTGCCCTTGCACTCTGCTCTGTAGTGCGTCTCTGCACACGCTCCGTGCTCGTATTCCGTCTCTTGTCTCTTGCCTTGTCTAGTGTTTGTCCTTCGTGTTATGCTTTGTCTTTGCCCTGCTTTGCCTTGTAGTCCTTGTTTGCTCTGATTCTGTTCCGTGTTTCTTTCCATGTTTCCTGTCTCGCTTTGCTTTGTGGCTTCAGGTACCCCTCTCTGTACCCTGTCCCTGACGTGTCTCCCTACACGTGCAGGCCTCGTCTCTGTACCCTGTCCCAGGCGTGCCTCTCTGCACATGCAGGCCTCCGCTATGTACCCTGTCTAGTCCCAAGGTTCTCCCTTGGCCCGGCTCTGGGCTTCGGCCTACGCTCCGCTGCTAGACTCTGTCCCTGTCCCTGACGTGTCTGTGTACACGAGCAGGCCTCCGTTCTGTGCCCTGTCCCTGGCGTGCCCCTCGGTACGCGCAGGCCTCGCCTTGTACTTTGCCCCTGGCATGTCCTTTGTATGCGCAGGGTCCTGTCTACTACTCTATGCCTTGCGTCTGATACGTCGTGCGCTCTTGCACTTTTCGTACTAGGCTTTGCCGTGCTCTCTGCACGCGTCTCTGTCCTGCATCTTTGCCTAGCCCTGCCTTGTGGCTCCGTGCCTCCGTGCACGTGCCTGGTCGCCTGTGCCTGTCTGTTGTGCCTCAACCGTGCCGCCTCTAGCCGTGCTCGCCTGTGTGCCTCAGCCGTGCCCCCGTCCAGTGCTATAGTGGTTACCGGCTGCGTGGCCGCAGCTGTGCCGCCTCTAGTCGTGCCCGCTTGCTTATGTCATCGTCGGTACCACCTGCCGGTGCCCCCAGCTGTGGTCTCCATGCTCTTTTGCACGCACGCTGATTCTCGCACTGTGCCTTTTCGTGCTTCTCTTGCACAAAGTCTTTTGCTCTCTTTGCTCTGCTCTGAACCCAAGTTTGATTTAAAAATAATGGCAGGTTCACTCTGGCCATGGGGAATTCCGTATTCTGCCGACCGCTGCCAGAGGTCCGGACCTAGATGACTGCGGCCTGATGTCCGGAGCTGATGTCCGTAGCCTGATTCCTGGACCCTGTCGGTCGATGCCAGCACCCCGGATTCCGATGCCATTGAACCCTTCCCTGGCGTGCCCTCGCACGCGCAGGTCTCCGTCCTTGTACCCGTCCCTGGCATGCCCCTTGGCATGCGCAGGCCTCCGTCCTGTGAACCCGAACCTGGCGTGTCCGTTGACAAGCATCATGTCGTTAACCCTGTCTTGTTTCCTTGCATGGAACCCTGGCTGACTTTCGGATGTCCGGATCCTGATGATTGCCTACAGAGCTTCAGAACCTGATGTCCCGGTTGATCTTCGCTTGCTGTCCGGAGTCTGATGTCATCGTGCCTCCGCCTACCACCTGCACGTACCATGCTTGGACTTTGGCGTGCCCTTGCACGCACTTTGCTATGTTGTCCCTGTTCTGGTTATGTTTGTACCTAATGTTATCCCTGAAGCCTTCCTTAAATGAAGTTTCTTTGACCTAACGTCTCGTTTTGCACCTGACACTCCCTGTATAGGGGGTGGTTCTCACTAGGTTAGCTCGCCCTAGGTGGGTGGGTGCCACGGCCCAGAGGGTCCACTCATTCAAAGAAGAAACGACTCAGCGTAAGCTGACGCTCGTCACAATGACCCTTGAGGTCCCTTCCAACTCTAATATATTATAATTGTATGAAACGCATTGGAAGACTAAAATTTTTTCTTATCCATACGGTCAGTGACAATCCTTTGCAGCTCCCGAGAGCCCTCAAGTGTTTATCCTTGACAGTTTTGCTGGATGGTGACATCTCAGCTGCCGTATGATCTTGACCTTGGCCTCTTCTGAAACCTTCAACCTTGGTCTACACATAACCTCACCTCCTTCTGGTGGTTTCTATAGTGCAATTCTCCACCAATAAAATACTATTTCATAGACAGGCAATATCCCACAGAAAAGACCATATCTTCAAGAAGAGAAAAAGGAGTATATAAAATAAAGACATAACCCCAAGTGAGGATCGCTGGATGTCCCAAGGGCCAGATCACCACCATCGATCAAAATATCCTATGGCATATCGTAGCGATGGTAAACTCCTTTAAGGAATATAATTAACCACTTCCTGCTCTCGTAACACTTTATTTTGGGGGTAACTTAATAAATTAATTTAGCGGCAATTGACTTTTAAAAAAAAAACCATCTTGTTCACAATAAAGCAAGATTGCAATAGTAAAAAGAGAATGAAAAGTGACAACCGCTTCCGAGAACCAGACAAATGTTCTGAGCAGTAGTCACCTCCCTTCCTCCACACCCCAAGCCAGCAAAGTTGACTTCTCAGCAGGGGGCGACCATGAGCAAAGGGGGAAAACCCTCCCGACCTAAAAAGAGCATGAAGTTTATGCAACAACCTACTAACATGTGATGTGACTTGCTCTTTAAGATACATCATACCTTACTTCTGAGCCTAATAACCAAAGATTTCACGAGCTCAGGCTGGATTATTCCGTACACATCAGCATTTAGAGAATTTGTTAGAATTTTGTAACCTGTAGAGAAAATGACTATTATAAATGAGCTGACAGAATGGATGGGGGAGGGATGCAGCTCCGCAAGGAGAGGGGGTGCGTTGGTGACTCACAGCACTTGGCTTTCGCGCTCAGCTTTGTTTTGTATGCAGTAATGTAATATGGGCACGTTCCGTCGGCTTTCTGTGAAAGTTTATATTTAAACTCTGGTTAGCATCTGCTAAGTCGAAAAATGCTACCTACAACAAAAAGATCTGTTGGACAGAAGACTGCCATATCGATGGGGAATAGCTAGGCACCTGCTAATTGGTGGATCACTGCCCATTAATGATGAGCGAGTGTGCTCGGATAAGGCGTTATCTGTGCATGCTCGTGCTTAATCGATTACCTTTGAAGTGCTCGAAAAATATGCTCGAGTTGCTGCAGCTGCGTATAACACAGCTGTTTGACAGCTACAACACATGCAGGGATGGTCTAACAAACAAGGCAATCCCTGCGTGTGTTGCAGCTGTCGAAAAGCCGCACGACATGCAGCCGAGATGACTCGAGCATATTTTTCGAGCACGCAGAAATGCTCAATTAGCACTCGAGCATGCTCAGATAATACCTTATCCGAGCACGCTCGCTGATCACTACTGCCCATCATGTATGACCCTAGCCACCAGTTATCACTGAAAAACCAACAAGACCAGATTCTAATACCATCACCTCCAACCACTATCATTTCTCCGCAACACTTCGAGAGCTGGACAATAAGTAACATAGTCAACCAAGAAGGCTCAGGATCAAAGTTCTGATCCAGGGCTGTTCTCCATGGCCAGAGTGAACCTACCATTATTTTTAAATCAATAATTTTTTATTAAGTTTTCCGAAAATTTTGAACACACAAAGGGTCAAACAAAACCCATAAACACATACAATAACAGAATACATTAATGAAAAAGAAAAAAGATGATCAAAAGGCCAAAATTTCAATAATCAATATAATTTTTTTTATTTAATTATAACAATTGTAAAAAATCCATAACACCAACATTAGGAGAGACAAAATGGAAAACACTTGCTAGTGCAGTTCCACATGCACACACAAAGGAACGCTCTCATCTAGGCATAGATATGTTAAATCTCACATGAGTGCCTCAGCCTATCTTTATATAAATAAAGTAGTTTTGAACAACATTTAAATATAGGCTTACATATGTATCCTCAGATCTATTAATAGGGCATAATGCCCAAAATTCCCATAGTTATTCCTTTACAAAAGCATATTAGCATATACATGGAAAGAGGATCCCACCACTAAACTACCGATCTCCCATAGCCTTATCACTACCCACAATGGGAAGGGACAGTGCCCGATCAAAATATATAATTACCCATGGATGTCAGCAGGTAGTGGTTATATCAATGCCCAGATGGAGTGTCTGCCCCGACGCGCGTTTTGGACCTTCCTTTCTCAAGGCCACTTCAAAGTGCCCTGGATAAAATTTCACCTCCTATATATAGAACAACACAACACAGATGGTGACAACCCTGGCACACCCTGCAAACACGTTTCCTGCAGCGGTGCTCCAGGTGCGCCGAACGTCTGCGGAGAAAATCCAATCTACCAGAAGATTTCATGCATTATAAGTTTATGCTTAGAACATACATCACTTCACTGTCCAATAACCCTAAACGTCTCTTTGACACTTTTCATTCTCTACTCAACCCAAGAGTGCAGGCCCCAACAACGGAGCTTTGAGCTGATGATCTGGCCAATTACTTCAAAGAAAAAATTGACCAGATCTGACAGGAAATTATCTCCCAATTCCCTCATACCATGCATTTTCCTTCCTCCCCCACTACATCTAGCTCACTCACTGATTTTGAACCAGTCACAGAAGAAGAGGTAAGCAGGCTCCTTGCATCTTCTCACCCAACCACTTGCACCAGTGACCCATTTCCGTCACATCTCCTCCAGTCCCTTTCCCCTGCTGTCACCACACACCTAACTAAAATATGTAACCTCTCTCTTCCGGTATCTTTCCTTCCTCATTTAAGCATGCCATCATACAGCCATTACTTTAAAAAAATCCCTTGACCAAAACTGTGCCACTAACTATAGACCTGTCTCTAATCTTCCCTTTATCTCTAAACTCCTGGAGTGCCTGGTCCACTCCCGTCTTATCCGCTCTCTCTCAGATAACTCTCTTCTCGACCCTCTCCAATCCAGTTTCCGCTCTTTACACTCTACTGAAACTGCCCTCACTAAAGTCTCTAATGATCTACTAACAGCTAAATCTAATGGTCATTACTCCATGCTAATTCCCTTGGATCTCTCTGCAGCATTCAACACTGTGGATCACCAGCTCCTCCTCACTATGCTCCGCTCCATCGGCATCAAGGACACCGTTCTCTCCTGGTTTTCCTCCTACCTCTCTGACCGCTCCTTTACTGTATCTTTTGCTGGCTCCTCTTCCTCTCATCTTCCCCTTATTGTTGGGGTTCCTCAAGGATCGGTTCTAGGCCCCCTCCTCTTCTCTTTGTATACTGCCTCTATTGGTCAAGCATTCAGTAGATTTGGGTTCCAGTACCATCTCTATGCTGATATAAAAACTAAGGAAAAAGAAAAGCGCAATAGGGTCTTATCTGGGTGGAAAACGGAATAAAAACTGATGAAATCTACTCACCCTTTCCGGGAAGGATATAGGCATATAAACCAATGTCAGCTTGCTGCACGCCCGAAGGTCCACTCCGTGACCACCAATATAAATCCTTATGGATAAAGTATCTATCTCAGGCTTACTGTGCGCTGCTTGACCCGGATAAAAATACTACCACATGAGAAGTTTAACCATTTAATTCCCGACGCGTTTCAAAGTGTAAACCACTTCTTCCTCAGGGGATGACATGTAGTCGCCCTACATGTCATCCCCTGAGGAAGAAGTGGTTTACACTTTGAAACGCGTCGGGAATTAAATGGTTAAACTTCTCATATGGTAGTATTTTTATCCTGGTCAAGCAGCGCACAGTAAGCCTAAGATAGATACTTTATCCATAAGGATTTATATCTCTATGCTGATGACACCCAATTATACACTTCTTCTCCTGACATCACGTCTGCCTTTTTAGAAAACACCAGCGATTGTCTAAACGCTGTGTCTAACATCATGTCCTCACTATATTTGAAACTGAACCTGTCAAAGACTGAACTCCTTGTGTTTCCTCCCTCCACTAATGCACCTATGTCCGACATTGCCATTTCCGTGTGCGGTTCCACTATTACTCCCCAGCAACATGCCCGCTGTCTTGGGGTCATACTTGACTCCGAACTTTCATTCACCCCCCCACATCTGGTCACTGGCTTGCTCTTGTTATCTGCACCTCAAAAACATTTCTAGAATTTGACCTTTTCTTACTTTCGACTCTGCAAAAACTCTTACTGTTTCTCTTATTCATTCTCATCTGGACTAATGTAACTCTGTTCTAATTGGTCTCCCTCTTACCAAACTCTCCCCCCTCCAATCTGCCTTGAATGCTGCAGCCAGGATTATATTCCTCGCCAATTGTTACACCGATGCCTCTACCTTGTGCCAGTCCTTACACTGGCTACCCATCCACTCCAGAATCCAGTACAAACTTATTAGCCTCATCCACAAATCACTCCACAGCTCAGCACCACCCTACATCTCCTCCCTCGTTTCAGTCTACCACCCTACCTGTGCCCTCCGTTCTGTTGATGACCTGAGGTTAGCATCCTCAATAATCAGAACCTCCCACTCCCGTCTCCAAGACTATACACGTGCTGTGCCAATTCTTTGGAATGCACTTCCCAGGTCAATACGATTAGTCCCCAATCCCTACAATTTTAAGCGTGCCCTAGAAACGCATTTATTCAGACTGGCCTACTGCTTCAACACATTAACCTAACTATCCCTATGTGGCACAGCCAAAACTTTTACCATAACCAGGTTCCCCGCATCATGTTCTGACACGCCCCCAGAGGCCGTGGGATAGTCGGTGCCGGGCCCGTTGACTTCAATGGGAGATGTCACAGTGGCAGTGACCCGGTCCGTGGCCTCAGGCTGTCAATGTAAAAAGGGTAGAGTGATGGGGATAAAGTTGTTGAGATGATTCGTGACGCCACCTGTGGTTTCTGGTCAGTTTGACCAGCGCTGCAGGGTTGCTTCTCTGGGACAGATGGTGTGGTGCAGCAATGATGTTGAAGCTCCCCACAGGTGGAGCTGTAGTCTCACGGCAGAGTAAATGAGGTTGGTAAATGGGGAGATGGTGTAAAGAAGTAGATGTCGCAGAGCCGGGTGCAAGGAGCAGGAATAAGTGGAGGACACAAGGGCATGTTGTTCCAAGGCTTTACTCACAGTCTGGTGCACACAGATGCCCGCTTCGGTGCCGTGTCCTCCAGGTCAGGGGCTCAGCCAACTCCCAGGCAAGGTAAAGTACACCTTTCCAGCACTCCTCCAACATGTGCCTTCCCTGAAGGTCTCCACACTAGCGCCTAATCTGAAGTACTTGTAGTTGCGTATTAAACTCAAGTTCCTCCTTCTTGATGTTACTTAGAACTCTACTTGTACGGCAGACAGCTGTTGCCTGCTTCGGAGACTCCTTGCTATCATGTCCCGGCTCACCCATGTTGCTGTTGTGCCCCCAAGTCTTAAGGCCCCGTCACACATAGCAATCTCGCTAGCGAGATCGCTGCTGAGTCACAACTTTTGTGACACAACAGCGATCTCACCAGCGAGATCGCTGTGTGTGACAGCGATCAGCGATCGGCCCCCCTGCCGGTATCGCTGATCGCTGCAAGAAACCTCTGGACATTTTTTTCGTCACTGGTCTCCCGCTGGCCAGCACGCATCGCTGCGTGTGACAGGCGGGAGACCAGCAATCAGCTGTAAAATAATAAAAAAAATAAAAAATATTGTTATTCTCACCTTCCGGTGTCCCGCACAGTCTTCCCGCCTCGCTCCACGCTCCCGGTCCCAGTAATCCTTTGCAAGAATGACCACGAGACTTCGCGATCCCGCGAGAACGGACGTCATCGCGGTAATTCTCGCAAAGGATTACTGGGACCGGAGCGTGGAGAGAGGCGGGAAGGCTGCGCGGGACGTCGGAAGGTGAGAATAACAATATTTTTTATTTTAATTCTATTTTTGACATGAATATGGCATCAGCGCTAACGAACACAGCGATGCCGCGCGCTCGGCGTCGCTGGTGCTGATCGCTGGTGAAGCTGTCTGTTTGACAGCTCACCAGCGATCACATAGCTACTTACCAGCGATCCTGACACGTTGATATCGTTGTCGGGATCGCTGGTAAGTTGCTATTTGTGACTCAGCTTTAGGCTAGTTTCAGACTAGCGCATTTTACATGCAGCGCACGGCGCCGCTAAGCCCCGCCCCCTGCCCACCCCGTCCGGTCATTTCCTCCTACTATCGCACACGGCTGCATGCGATCTGCACACCCTATCTTTAGCATAGGGTGCGCAGACCATGCGCTAGTAGGATTTTTGCGTGCGCTGCGCACTTTTGAAGGTGCGCTGAGCGCACCCAAATGCAACATGGTGCGTTCGGCGCACACCAGCGCACGCAAAAATCCTACTAGTGCACAGCCAGCGCACGGTCTGCGTACCCTATGCTAAAGATAGGGTGCGCAGATCGCATGCAGCCGTGTGCGATAGTAGGAGGAAATGACCGTAGTAGGAGGAAGTAGGAGGACCGTAGTAGGAGGAAATTCCTGCTACTACATGTGGGGACAAATGACACCGCAAGAAACGACCTGGAAACCATCTGCAGAGACTTTGAAGACTTAGGCAAGAAAGTGAAAGAACTGGGAGCGCAGGTGGTCTTCTCTTCCATCCTCCCAGTGGATGGCCATGGAACAAGGAGGTGGAATAAGATTCTGCAGGTGAACAACTGGCTACGTCGATGGTGCCATCAGCAACGATTTGGATTTCTGGATCACGGAGTGAACTACTTATACGATGGACTACTTGCTAGAGATGGGGTGCACCTTACGAAGACTGGAAAGCAGGTATTTGGAAGTCGCCTTGCTACACTTGTAAGGAGAGCTTTAAACTAGAACAACATGGGAAGGGAAGCAAAAGGCCAGAAAAAGCCATACACCTGACAAATGCTATTGAGAACTCTGCTATTAGAAGTGGAAAGGAAGAACAAAGACGAAAGAATCTAATTAATAAAAATATTGGAGAAAGAGAAACCAATCACAAACTAAAATGTTTCTATACTAATGCACAAAGCATGGGCAACAAACAAGGAGAATTGGAACTACTAACACAGGAAAAGAAATATGATGTCATTGGAATCACTGAAACTTGGTGGGACAATACACATGATTGGAATACAAGACTAGAAGGATACAACTTATTTGCAAGAAACAGACTTGATAAACGAGGAGGGGGTGTCGCATTGTATGTTAGAAATGCGTATATCTGCACAGAGATTGAAGCTTCAGAGACTGGGAGTTCTGTGGAAACTGTTTGGGTAAGAATACAAGGACAGAACAATGGAAAGGACACCATTGTAGGCATTTACTACAGGCCGCCTGTGCAAGCTGAAGATATGGATGAACTCTTTATGCATCAAATGGCCAAGTTCTCCAAAAAATATGACATAGTTGTCATGGGAGATTTCAACTATCCAGACATTTGTTGGGAATCTCTCTCAGGCAAAACTAACAGGTCAAGGAAATTCTTATCCTCTCTTGCTGACAACTTTATCTTCCAAAAGGTAAAGGAGAAAACAAGGGGAACTGCTACCTTGGATCTAATCCTTATAAACAGGGAGGAAATGGTTGAGGAGGTAAAAGTGGCTGGGACCCTAGGAGGTAGCGACCATGCTATTTTAGAATTTTGGATAACTAGAGGCGGAAGACCTGTGAAGACTCAGACGTCAAGGTTAGATTTCAGAAAGGCAGATTTTAAGGGATTCAGAAAGAGAATTGGAGGGATCCAATGGCTGGATATCCTTAAAGACAAAAATGTCCAGGAAGGATGGGAAATCTTGAAAAATGAAATTCTCAAAGCACAGTTGTTAACAATTCCGAAAAGAGGGAAGAATAGGAAGCATTTAAGGAAACCAGGATGGATGAACACAGAACTTAAGCACATGCTAAAAAGGAAGAAAAAAATGTTTATAAAATGGAAAGAGGGAGGCATATCTAAAGAAGAATATAATGCTGTCTGCAGAACCTGCAGGGCACAAATCAGATTAGCTAAAGCTGAAAATGAATTGAGGCTTGCAAGAGATGTCAAAAGCAATAATAAAGGATTTTGGGGATATGTCAAAAGTAAAAGAAAAGTCAAAGATGCTATAGGATTTTTACAGGATGAAAATGATGAAATGGTAAGACAGGATGTTGAGAAGGCTGAACTTTTAAATTCCTATTTTGCATCTGTTTTCTCTCAGAAAGGAAATGTAACATCAACTGTTATTCACTGTCCTATTAAGGGAATAGAAGAATCCAGGATATCTATAAACAGAAAGATAGTGAGGAAACACTTAGCTAACCTAAATGAATTCAAGTCTCCAGGTCCAGATGAATTACACCCCAGAGTACTGAAGGAGATAGCAGAAGAAATTTTTGAACCCCTCTCCATAATCTTTGAAAATTCTTGGAGAACAGGAGAAGTGCCAGAAGACTGGAGAAGAGCAAATGTTGTTCCTATCTTCAAAAAGGGGAAGAAGGTGGACCCAGGCAACTATAGGCCGGTGAGTCTGACTTCTATACCAGGAAAGATCTTTGAACAAATTATTAAACAACATGTATGTCAATACCTGGATAAGAATGAAGTGATTAAACAGAGTCAGCATGGGTTTGTAACTAATAAGTCATGTCAGACTAATTTAATTTCCTTCTATGACGGTATTACTGATTGGGTGGATCAAGGAAATGCTGTAGATATAGTATATCTTGACTTCAGCAAAGCATTTGACAAAGTCTCTCATACAATCCTTATTGAAAAAATGACTAAGTATGGAATGGACAAGGCAACTGTTAGGTGGATTCATAACTGGCTTAGTGATCGGACCCAAAGAGTGGTCGTAAATGGCTGCACATCCAGTTGGAAGAATGTCTCAAGTGGGGTACCACAGGGCTCTGTCCTGGGCCCTGTATTGTTCAACATCTTTATCAACGATTTAGATGAAGGAATTGAGGGTAAACTGATTAAATTTGCTGATGACACAAAGCTAGGAGGGATAGCTAATACTAGAGAAGAGAGAGAGAGGATTCATAAAGATTTAAATAAACTGGAGAAGTGGGCAGCAACTAACAGAATGGTTTTTAACAGGGAGAAATGCAAAGTACTACATCTGGGCAATAAAAATGAAAAAAGCATATATAGAATGGGAGGAATAGGGCTAAGTGACAGCACATGTGAAAAAGACTTGGGTATACTAATAGATCACAGACTGAATATGAGTCAACAGTGTGATGCAGCAGCAAAAAAGGCAAATGCAATTCTAGGATGTATTAACAGAAGCATACAGTCTAGATCACGTGAAGTAATTATTTCCCTCTACTCCTCTTTGGTCAGACCTCATCTGGAATATTGTGTCCAATTTTGGGCACCACATTTTAAAAAAGACATCAACAAACTGGAGCAAGTTCAGAAAAGAGCGACCAGAATGGTGACCGGTCTGCAAACCCTGTCTTATGAGGAAAGGTTGCAGGATTTGGGAATGTTTAGTTTGCAAAAGAGAAGACTGAGAGGAGACTTAATAGCTGTCTACAAATATCTAAAGGGCTGTCACATTGTAGAAGGATCAACTTTATTCTCATTTGCACAAGGAAAGACTAGAAGCAATGGGATGAAGCTGAATGGGAGGAGACACAGATTAGATATTAGAAAAAACTTTTTGACAGTTAGAGTGATCAATGAGTGGAACAGGCTGCCACGAGAAGTGGTGAGTTCTCCTTCAATGGAAGTCTTCAAACAGAGGCTGGACAGACATCTAACTGGGATGATTTAGCGAATCCTGCTTTGAGCAGGGGGTTGGACCAGATGGCCCAGGAGGTCCCTTCCAACTCTACCATTCTATGATTCTATTCTATGATTCTATGATTCTATGACCGGACGGGGTGGGCAGGGGGCGGGGCTTAGCGGCGCTGTGCGCTGCATGTAAAATACGCTAGTCTGAAACCATCCTTAGATGGGAATAAAGTGGTGACGACTTCTATTCCTCCGGTTTCTAATACAGGAACATCAGTATCCATACAACCTCGGGGACCGGACCGCGGCCATGCGCTTCAAACTTGAGGAAGGGCTCTACTCTGACCCTAGTCCTTAATTCTCTTCTTCTCCTTACGTTCTGTACTAAACTATCTTCCATCTGAAGAATCAGGCTTTCTATGGCTCTTTCCTGTGCCAGCAGCTCCAGGTCACAGGAGTCTGCTGCAGCACCTCCTCTTCACTCCATCCCTCTCTGGTGATCTTCTCTCACAGACTGCCCTTTTCCTAATATTTTCCCCTCTCATGTGCAGTCTAAGCTCCACCCACCTCCCAGCACTCTTCGTGTTCCAAGCAGGGAGCCACTAAGGTTGCTCTGCTACACTACTGGTGTGCGTGTGGGATGTGAGTGTTGGAGTGTGATCAGGTGTCTCCACCTTACCTGGATAGTGGGGTACCACACCTCAGGAGGAGGTGTAGTACCTCTGTGGTGACCGAACCCTCAGGGTTGCCACAGTTCCCACATGCTTTATGCATCTATTAGCCCTCTGTGTCTGTACTGTTACACACTTAACATTATGGCTGGTCCGAACAATGAAGGCAACTGTTACCTCCCACCTTTTCGTGTCTACCTTCTATCCTCATAGATTGTAAGCTTGCGAGCAAGGCCCTCATTCCTCTTGGTATCTGTTATGATCTACAGTATGTGGTTATTGTTATGCTGTAATGTCTATTGTCTGTACATGTCCCCTCTGAAATGTAAAGTGCTGCAGAATATGTCGGGGCTACATTATACTATATAAGGGGTTGCATTATATTCTATGGGGGGCTGCATTATACTCTGTGAGGGGGCTGCCATATATTCTATGGAGGGGCTGCATTATATTCTATGGGGGGTTATATTATATTCTGTCGGGTGGCTGCATTATGCTCTAAGGGGTGGCTGTATTATACTATAAGAGGGGGGCTGCATTATATTCTATGGGGGGTTACATTATATTGTATGGTTGGGCTGCATTATAGTCTGTGGGGTGGCTCCATTATGCTCTATGGGGTGGCTGCATTATACTATATGTGGGCTGCATTATACTATATCAAGGACTATGGGGAATACATTGTACTATGTGAAGAACAATGGGGTGCATTATACTATGGGAAATGAATTGTACTACATGGATGACTGGTGGTGCATTATACAATATGGAGCACTATGAGGAGTGTATTATACTATATGGAGGACTGAGCAGTGTATTTTAATATATGGAGGACTATGAGGAGTGTATTATATTATATGGAGGATTGAGTGTATTTTAATATATTGAGGGCTATGAGGAGTGTATTATACTATATGGAGGACTATGAGGAGTGTATTATACTCTATGGAGGACTATGGGGAGTGTATTATATTATATGGAGGACTATGGGGCACATTATATTATATGGAGGACTATGGAGTGTAAACTGTAGATGTAGATGTGCTGCTGGCATGATACCGTATGGGGACAGATTGATCCATTTGTGATCGTTCTATCCCCATCATTGTTTCTCAGATGGTGGAAAGAGGCCGGGAAACAAGTGTTGAACGACTTCAATATTTTCGATCACACTCGTTTAGCGGCCTGAACTCAGCGCATGTAAATACAATCTAAATGCTTCTGTGTGATGTACAATATGTTAGCATTTGGGGCCCCATTTTAAACTTGGCCTAGGGCCCCACTTTGCCTAAAACCGGCCCTGTATGTGATGCTATACCATATGCAAATAAACCAGGTAGGATCAAATACACATAAAGGATGAAATATTACCAAATAATATAGGAATGAAACTAAGTACAAATAAGCAGGTCGTGATGCGTTATCCGCTTATCCTCTTTCATTGGAAGTGCGAGTCCCGGGCATTCAGGCTGAATAATAGATAGTAGTAAGACACTGACATTACTGCCAAGAAGCAGTAGGTGGCAGCTGAACACACCAGATTGCCACTAGCAAACATCATCGCTCGTCCAACTAAAAGGGAACAAATATTTCTCAATAGTCATTGTTCAAGACAAGAGCATTATTTATTCCTGACGTCACCTACTGAACTCAACGGTCTGACACTTACTGTCACTATATGAGATAGTGAGCAGAGGCTGAGGGTAGTACGATAGTCACATGTTGGGTTGGCGGGAGGAGGGGTTGAATATTTTTTCATTTTAATTCATTATTTTTCAAATTCATGTTTTTTAACTTTTGTTTAGTACTCCAGAGTAGAGATCTCCTGCTCCACAGGCAAAGCGGGCAAGTCTTCCACAAATGGCTGTTTTTATCTACTTCTCAAAGTGGCCCAACTTTTGTTTTAACAACGGTCAAACAATATGATGGCTTTTTGATTTCCGCTAGGAGTTTCAGTTATAATAATTCTGTTATTGTTTTTAAAGCTCTCAATTCGCTTTGTCTGAAGGCGGGGAGTGTGAAGCCAGCGCTGATTGGTCTCAGGGTTCACATGACACCTCAAAGTCACACAATGCCCAGGACGGCCAGTGCCGATACCACTGGAGGAGAGTATAGTTATTATTATTTTACAACTAGCTGAAGAGCCCGGTGTTGCCCGGGCATAGTAACTAACTGTGGTTAGTTATAACAAATTATAATGACTATATTGCACATATAAACATTTCACATCATATATTCAACACTACAGATTTGCAACACAAATTAACTAAACGATTACCTAAGTATTGATAGTATTTTATTTTCAACTCATTCAAGAGCCTATAAATAAACAACATTTTTGGTTTTTCCTTTCGGTGCAAAGATGAACAGATTTTTGGCAGTTCCAACTCTTGAACAGGCCAAGTAAAGTTGACCATGAGAAAAGCATGGAGATTGCAAATCGATCCATACTACTTTCAAGGACTGTCCCTGAGCCATGTTAATGGACATTGCAAATGCCAGTCGAAGTGGAAACTGGAGGCGTTTAAAATCAAAAGGCAAATCAAATGGAATGACTGGAATTCTTGGAATGAAAATGTTCTCTCCTTTGGCACATCCTGTTGCTGAGCTGTGTACCTAATCCTATGTGATACTGTTTACTGAGCTGTGTATCTAACCCTATTCTGTGGCATACAGTCTACTGAGCAGTGTACCTAATCCTATCATGTATGATACTGTTTGCTGAGCTGTGTGTCTAACCCTATCCTGTGGCATACTGTCTCCTGAGCTGTGTACCTAGTCCTATCCTGTGTGATACAGTCTGCTGAGCATCTAATCCTATCCTGTGTGATACAGTCTGCTGAGCCATATATCTAATCCTATCCTGTGTGATACTGTCTGCTGAACCGGGTATCTAATCCTATCCTGTGTGATACTGTCTGCTGAGCCGTTTATCTAATCCTATGTGAGACTGTCTGCTGAGCCATGTACCTAATCCTATGTGATACAGTCTGCTGAGCCGTATATCTAATCCTATCCTGTGTGTGTTAGGCGTCGAGTTTCCCCTACTGCACAGGGGGAATCTCAAGCCATGTCCTCTGCGGTCTCCCATTCCTCTGCAGCCGCAGAGATTCCTGCTCAGCAGAGGCGTCACTCCAGGCGTCTTGCCCATTCCAATGCTAGGCATCTGATTGCTCCTTCAGGCTCTGCTGTAATACCATGCTTGAATCAGCAGCAAGAGCAGATGCTCCAGGGACCAAGTCCTGTATTTTGCCTACTGAGCATGCCAGAGGGATGACGTCTCATTGGAGGTCGGAGGTCACACGCGCAGGTCCCGTTCCTGCTCTGAATGGTCCACTACTGGGAAGGTCCAAGAAGAACGCCGCTATAAAAGATTCGCATGGCCGCTCGGCCATGCACTAGTATAGTCTCTTATGCTTAAAGTGTGTACGATGATGGATGCATGTATCTAGTGACTGACTTATTTGAAACCCCTACCCTTGGTTGTGCTTGTTGTTAGGGTTTTGTGGTTAGAGTCAGCGCCCGTCAGTGGCTGTGCTCCCCCACTGTGCTCCTGAGACTCAGCACACACTAGCGTCCGACTGTGCCTCCCCGCTCAGGGCACTATCGTACCACGCCAGGTAACAGTAGCCACCAGTGCGGCGCCGTGAGCAACTCTAGCGCTTTCCTCCCCACTCTGGGTGGTTAGTGGCATCCGCCAGAGTGGTGCACTGCACACTGGTGTGTTACCTCTCATTTGGTTTCTTGCTGGCTCCGCTGCAGCAGCACCGAGCGCTAGTGGACTAGAGGGACTCTAACCTCGTGTCCTTGGGGTAGAGTCCTGTGTCTGTATACTAGCGCTCACCCGGCCGAGCTCTGAATTTAACAGGCTTCGGCATCTACATGGTGCGGCACCGCGGTTCTGTGAGTTAACAGAACTCGCTCCTGTACACACTGGGTGACGCTGGCTGCTGGCTGAGTGATTCCCCTCTGAGTGGGCTAAGGTGGGATTCATCATTTCCCTTTTGGCTGGTAGGGCTCTGGAGTGGGCCACCCCACTGAGGGAGCGTGGTGACCCCGTAGTACAGAGAGCCTCTCAGTTCCTAGTCTCTCTGAAGCAGGTTTTTCTGGGGCGACGGGTCACACACGATACCATGCTCCAGTTGATGGCTCTGACACAGGGTTCATCCCCGGTCAGCCAGTACGCCATCCATTTTCGGACGCTGGCTTCCGAGTTTGAATGGTAAGACAAGGCACTTATACCAGTTTTTTGGAGGGGTTTGGCTGACCACCTTAAGGACGCCCTGGCCACTCGGGAGGTTCCCGTCACTCTGGAGGACCTTATTACCATCTCCACCAGCATTAATCTTCTCTTCTTAGAGCAAGGGTTGGAGCGCTCCCAGTCCAGACAGATGTTTAGGTTGGCACCAACTTTCTCTAAACCTCTGGAACTAGAGTTGAGCGAAACGGGTCGGTCAAATTCATAAGTCGCCGACTTTCGCTAAAGTCGGGTTTCATGAAACGAAACCAGACCATAGCGTGAGGTCGGCCATGAGGTCGGCGACCAGAGCGCCAAAGTCGCATTTCAAATTATGCTTCCAGCTCCCTTTTTCAGCCAATGATGGAGGACGCACACTGTGGGCAACGCGATGACATGGGCAGCGGTCACCACCATCTTTGAGAACGGCATGCAAGTGATTGGCTTGCTTTGTGTGGTGTCACAGGGGCTATAAAAGGGCGTGCACGCCGACCGCCATCTTACTTCTGCCGATCTTAGCATAGGGAGAGGTTGCTGCTGCTGATTCTGAATAAGGGAGAGCATTAGGCAGGGAAGAAGAACAAAAAAACTGCTTCTGCTGTTAGCGATTTTCACTGTACAACACAACACTTTGTGTGCAGTGACAGGGGAGGCTCTATTTTTGTGCCTCAGCTCTGTTAGTTATTAGGCTGCCTTATAAGGCTCCCTGATAGCTGCATTGCTGTTTGCACACTGCTGTGCAAACTGCTTTTTTAAAAGCAAAAATACTTTTCTTCCTCTTTTCTGCACAGTTACCAAGCGTTCATTTTTCCACACTTTTGTGTGCAGCAGTCCTGCTTATTAGGCTGCCTGCTGCCATACTTGGACTGAGAGCATCATTGTCAGCCTCCTAAAATCTCTAGGGAGATTCAAATTCTCCCCAATACTATATACACCTTGTACCTTGTCATACACCAGTCTATTTCAGCCTGTTAAATTGAGGTGTAATCTATAGTGGGCCTGAGATAATTGTTCAGCCTCCTAAAATCTCTAGGGAGATTCAAATTCTCCCCAATACTATATACACCTTGTACCTTGTTTTACAGTATCATATAGCTGGTGGTATTTTGGGTACATTTTCCCAAAAATGAGGAAGTATGGTGGAAGAGGCCGTGGAAGTGGCCGGGGCTTGCCAGCTGGTACTGATGGTGGTGGTGGTGGTGCATCTGCTGGTAGTGGCAAAAGCACAATAGCACCTAAGGCAGGAGGTGTTGAGCCTGCGTCATCATCTGGCTCCACAAGGCCTCGAAGGCTCCCTTTTCTGGGAGTAGGTAACCGGCTTTTAAAGCCAGAGCTTCAGGAACAAGTTTTGGCTTACATTGCTGACACAGCCTCCAGCTCTATCGCCTCCTCTTCTGAAGTTTCAAAAAATAAAAGCACTGAGTCGTCAGTGGAGGCTCCTGGTCAGGAACAACACCTTTCCTTGTGTCCTTCACCCCTACCAAAAGTGAAGGATGCGGCAGGCCACACTACAGATTACTCCATGGAGCTCTTTTCACATACCATGCCTGGGTTATCAAGTCAAATCGTGAATTCCTCAGTCCAAGATGAATCTGACATGGAGTGTGGGTCGCCAGCCAGGGCAGTGTGGTTAATCGGTACCGGGCCGGTGTCTCAGAAAGATGTGTCACGGTGGTGGTGACCCGGTCCGTGGCCCTGGGCATCCATGCAAAGTGGTGAATAACGTTTATAGGTGAATGATACGTGACGCCACCTGTGGTTTCTGATCAGATTGACCAGCGCTGCAGTGTCGCTTCTCTGGGACAGATGTTGTGGTGCAGCTAAGATGTAGAAGCCCTGCAGGGTCGCAGGGCAGATGAAAGAGTTGGTAGATGGTGTGCAGTGCAGGATGTAGCAGAGCCATGCGCCAGGCGCAGGAGAAAGATGACAGACACAGTCGTGCAGTTCCTTTACCTGTACTTGGTAAGTGCCGTCCAGGACCCAGAGTACAGATGGAGGAGTTGGTCAGCCTGGAAGCAAATTAGGAATTCTCTCTCTGCAGATAGGTAGTATGGCCTTTGTTCTAGCGTTTATCTGAGGTACTCGCAGTACTGAGTTCACTGAAGTTCCCCCTGTTGACTCTCTTTTGGAGCTTTCTCGTATGGCAGGCAGCCGTAGCCTTTTCCTTCTGGCTCACACACGTCGCTGCTGGGGCCTCCGAGCCTTAGTTGGGAACAGAGCATTTACAGCTGCTACTTCCTCCGGTTTCTGCTGCAGGACCGTCAGTGTCCCTACAAACTCGGAGACCGGAATCCAGACCATGCGCTCCAGCTAGGAGTGAGCCTTAACTCTGCTCATCCTCCAGCTCCCCTTCTCTCGTCTACACACTTACCCTTCCCTTCACAGACTGTCTTAACTTCCATCCTCCCGACCACAGAGAGCAGCTCCTCAGCAGTCAGGTTCAAAGCTCTCCCTGCTGGCCTGGAGTGGGAACTGTGTTGTGTGTTGGTTTAACTGCTAGAGAGATCCATCGTTGCTCCCAAGCATGACATCACACTCCCTAGGAGGAAGGTAATGCCACTGTGGCGACCGTACTCCTGGGGGCGCCACAAGTGCACTGATGCCCAGCCACTGCTAGATGATTCTGCTGGTACATTGACCCAGATCACTACATTCCCCTCGCACTCTACACAGCCAGAATCTGACCCTGATGAAACTCAGGTTCCCCTTCCCACATACTATACCACCTAACACGGTGACAAAGAGGAAGGTGCAGATGAAAGTGCAGGTTCCTTGAGCAGGTGGGGGGCATACTCATGGGCGACGGCACTGGCACAGGGCCCCTCATAGTACGCAAAAGTGTCTCTGCCGGTGGGAGGGAGGGGAGGGAGGGGAGGGCCCACCCGCCGTCAGACACACTGCCGTACTTTGTGGGGCCCTGTGCCAGTGCCGTCGCCAACGAGTGGGCCACCCCTGCTTGCTCAGGATCACAGCACTTGCAAAGTTGAAATACTTACCTCTCCCTGCTCCACCGCCGTGACGTCTTCTGCGTTTCCTGACAGTGACATTCTTGGTCAGAGAGCACGATGACATCACGTCTGTACGCCCTCTGCCTAAACAGTCCAAGTGCAGAGAGATGGAAGATGGGGACAACGAGGAGTCCAGAGTACAGGGATTCCCTAGCGAGGAGACTTATTTAATTGTTTTAAAGGTTGGGAGCAATTTTTGGGGAGCACAATACTCTGGAGAATGATATATGGGGCCCACCATACACTGGAGCATTCCAAAGGTTGACATCAGACACTGGAGCAGCATTTACAGGGCCCATTATACACTGGAGCATTAGAAATGGGGCCCATTATATATGGAGCATTATTTGGGCCCATAAGACAGTGGAGATTCATCCATGGGGACCAACATATACTGTAGCATTATGTGGAGCTCATCATATACTGTATCGAACATTATATGGGACCAATGATTCTGTATGGAGAAATATATGGGCCTCATTACTCTGTATGGCGCACTATGCGGTGGCCATAATACTGTATGGAGTAATATACTGTCCGTTTTTGGAGCTATTGGAGAATTTAAAATGGATATCAGTCATGAGATGTAAGAAGTGAAGTATTTTTCATTGTACTATACTGCTATTTCTCTGCCGTATCAGAGGATCATGAATTGTGGCATGTGTTAAAGGAGC
Source organism: Dendrobates tinctorius (assembly GCF_039654945.1). Lineage (NCBI taxonomy): Eukaryota > Metazoa > Chordata > Amphibia > Anura > Dendrobatidae > Dendrobates > Dendrobates tinctorius. The sequence continues at coordinate 2,239,798 of NW_027361863.1, read as the reverse complement.
CCAGTGACACTCTTTGACCCTGGGCCCACGAAAATCTGGAGCCAGCCCTACTCCCCCACAACTTTAGCCAAATAACCCCCAGTTTTCAATGCCTAACTATTATTATAAAGTAAATTAACTTTGACAAGCTTAAGTAATAAGAATTGATGTTTTTGGCATTAAAATGGGCACTGTAGGTGTGTTTCCTGTCCACTCACTGCCGACTTTTCTTCCCCATTGACTTGCATTGGGTTTCGTGTTTCAGTCGGCCTTCGACTTTTCACAATAATTGGCCGATTGCGTTCAACCCGACTTTTGTGAAAGTCGGGTTTCATGAAACCCGACTCGACCCGAAAAAAGACAAAGTCGCTCATCTCTATCTGGAACCACCCGATCGCGTGTCCGAAGCGTCGGTGGCTATGGAGGTGCCTCGCACGGGCTCTAAATCCCGCTCCGCTCGAATCTCCACAGCCCGTTTCCATTGCCGACAGTCTGGTCACTTAGCCAATAGGTGCTCACAGCACTCGGAGAAATGCCTGCGTCTAGTGGCAATAGGAGGAGGCCTACTAGACACCACACCATTCTCCTCCAAGCTAACCTTCAAGGGGATGCTAGAGTTCGGCTCCTCCACTCTGGCAGTAGAAGTTTGCGTAGATTCCGGAGCGGAGGGTACGGTAATTTTATGTCCTCAGCCTTCGCTCTTCGGCACGCAATCCCCTTTGTTATGCTACCTCAGCCTGTCACCATCAGAGTGGTGAACGGCTCGATACTACCCTCGCAGATTATGGGTCGCCCTCCCAGGGCCGTGGGGTACTCGGTACCGGGCCGGTGTTAGGGGAATGTGTCACAGCAGCGGTGACCCGGTCCGTGGCCCTGGGCACCCGATTAATGGAGAATGCAGTTAATGAAATGGAATAGTTTGTGACGCCACCAGTGGTGTTCGGCAAGGGAGGTGTTAAGCCGACGCTGCAGACAGCTCTGCTGGGACAGATGGTGTGGTGCAGCATTGATGGTATAGCCCTCCACAGGCAGGGCTGATGTCCCAGGGCAGTGTAGTTGTAATGGTTGTGGGGAGGCGCAGGCAGTGTAAAGGATGATACCCAGATGTAGCAGTGCTGAGCGGGTTGGAGCAAGAATGAATGGAGGTCACCGAAGCTTGCAGTTCCAAGGCTTTACTCACAGTCTGCGGTACACAAGGGTGCCTGCTTCCGAGCCGTGTCCTAAGGGTCAGAGACTCAGCCAACCTCCAGGCATGATGAAAAGCTCCTCTCCAACACTCCACCAACATGTACCTTTCCTGAACGACTCCTCTATTGCGCCTTAAAGTGTGAAGTTCTCCAGTACCGTGGTACTCTGGAGTTTCTCCTGTCAGATGTTCCCAAGAACTCTACTCGTATGGCAGACAGCTGTAGCCTGTTCGGGGACTCCCATACATGGATGCATGTATCTGGTGACTGACTCATTTGAAACCCCTACCTTTGGTTGTGCTTGTTGTTAGGGTTTTGTGGTTAGAGTCAGCGCCCGACCGTGGCTGTGCTCACGCCACTGTGCTCCTGAGACTCAGCACACACTAGCGTCCGACTGTGCCTCCAAGCTCAGGGCACTGTCGTACCACGCTAGGTAACAGTAGCTGCCAGTGCAGCGCCGTGCGCAACGCTAGCGCTTTCCTCCCCACTCTGGGTGGTTAGTGGCGTCCGCCAGAGCGGTGCACTGCACACTGGTGTGTTACCTCTCATTTGGTTTCTTGTTGGCTCCGCTGCAGCGGCGCCGAGCGCCAGTGGACTAGAGGGACTCTAACCCTGTGTCCGTGGGGCTGTGTCCTGTGTCTGTATACTAGCGCTCACCCAACCGAGCTCTGTGAATTTAACAGACTTCACAATCTACATGGTGCGGCACCGCAGTTCACTCGCTCCTGTACACACCGGTTGACGCAAACCCGCGTGTGTTCATTTATTATTTGCCGTATAGTCTCCGCCATTACTTAGCAGCAGTATTTCACCTCTGCACGGTGAACCCCAGGCAGCAAACGCACCTCATTATCATTTTATTATTTAGTGCGTTCTGCCAGCCTAACAGTGTGATACTGTCTGCTGAGCCGTGTATCTAATCCTATCCTGTGTGCTGTCTGCTGAGCCGTGTATCTAATCCTATCCTATGTGATATGGTATGCTGAGCCGTGTTTCTAATCCTATCCTGTGTTACTGACTGCTGAGCTGTGTATCTAATGCTATCCTGTGTGATACTGACTACTGAGCTGTGTATCTAATCCTATCCTGTGTGATACTGTCTGATGAGCCGTGTATCTAATCCTATCCTATGTAATCAACGCTAAGGAAAAAAAGGGGCGCAATAGGGTCTTATCTGGGTGGAAAGATATAAAAGGTGTGAAACAAAGCTACTCACCTTTTCCAGGGAGGAAACACGCATATAAAGCAACTGTCAGCCTGCTGCACGCCCGAAGGTCCACTCCGTGACCGCCAATGTAGATCCTTATGGATAAAGTTTTTTTCGGGTTTAATGTGCGCTGCTTGACCAAGATAATTTCCCACACATAAGAAGTTAAGATTGTTTTAATTCCCAACGCGTTTCAAAGTGTAAACCACCACCAGCGAATCCTGCTTTGAGCAGGGGGTTGGACCAGATGGCCCAGGAGGTCCCTTCCAACTCTACGATTCTATGATTCTATGATTCTTCCTCAGGGGAAGTCCTATCCTATGTGATATGGTAGGCTGAACCGTGTATCTAATCCTATCCTGTGTTACTGACTGCTGAGCTGTGTATCTAATCCTATCCTGTGTGATACTGGACTGTGTATCTAATCCTATCCTGTGTGTTACTGTCTGCTGAGCCGTGTACCTAATCCTATCCTGTGTGATACTGGGCTCCCCCTGCAGTCTGTCAGAGGGTGAAAATCCAATAAAACTATCCATAAAAACACAATCGATGTATAATAGCAATAATTTTACTAAAAAATAACCAATGAGGACACAAAATCTCAATTCACAGAATAAAAACAATATTTTATTAATAGTAAGCGGGAAAGTGAAACGCGAGTTGGAGTAGTGTGCGGGGGCATAACGGCGCCAGCTCTGGTCGGTAACATACTTTTTTTTTACCATGGGCTATTACACCATTTACTGATGGGAATTCCCTGGCTCAGACTTCTGAGCTGAAGCTCCCCCTGCTCCCTCCGGTGGTTACTGGAGGTAGTGGAGCTGGCCTGATTGACAGAGGTCTGCCACCTGGTGATGATGATGACGATTGGAGATCTGGGGTTACCGATTGGAGTATTTAAGTCTGCAGACTTCCCGCAATCCCTGCTGGTGATTGCTTTCCTGTTCATTCAGAGGTCTGATGTCTCCTGCCCTGATCCTGCATTGTTCAGCTAAGTGGTTAATTTTCTAATCCTTGCATCTGATCTGGTTTTGTTTCTCTCTGCTTGCTGTGCGGGTTCAGCTTGCTCCTCTCGGGGCTTTGCTGGATCACCACCCATATGTTACAGCCTGAGTTAGTTTGTTCAGTCCCCTGTTATATTGGTCTCTTTTGCTTTGCTGCCAGTTCATACCTGAGTGCTGATATAGTGGGGGCGAAGTCGTGTGACTTCAGTGTTTTTTTGTACATCAGACATGTTGGATTTTTCAGGGTTGTTGCGTGATTGCAGACAGTGGCTTTCCTTTCCTATCCTGTCTAGTCAGTTTGGGCCACATCGTTTGCTCAGTCTATTTCTCTGCCTGCGTTTGTGTTTCATCTTGTCTCACCGACAATATATATTTGGGGGCTATCTATTCCTTTTGGGGTCTGCTCCAAGGCAGTTTAGATTTAACCTTTCTTGCTTTAGGCTTAGTTAGTCCTCCGGCTGTGCCGAGGCATCTAGGGCATCGTAGGTACGCTCCACAGCTACTGCTAGTTGTGTGGATAGGATCAGGGGTCTGCAATCCACTTAGTAGCCAACCTCTCTGGTGTTCTGGTGGCTTAGCCTGTTCCTGCCATCCTCCTCGGTGACCCATTCATAACAATTTACCATCATTGTGGGGTCTGCATTGTGGATTATTTCATATTTTAAATTAATGGTCACAGTGTTAACGGCTGTGAAGCGATCACTTTGTGCACTTTATCTATGCAATTTTCTATATATACAGTGGGGCAAAAAAGTATTTAGTCAGTCAGCAATAGTGCAAGTTCCACCACTTAAAAAGATGAGAGGCGTCTGTAATTTACATCATAGGTAGACCTCAACTATGGGAGACAAACTGAGAAAAAAAAATCCAGAAAATCACATTGTCTGTTTTTTTTTCATTTTATTTGCATATTATGGTGGAAAATAAGTATTTGGTCAGAAACAAAATTTCATCTCAATACTTTGTGATATATCCTTTGTTGGCAATGACAGAGGTCAAACGTTTTCTGTAAGCCTTCACAAGGTTGCCACACACTGTTGTTGGTATGTTGGCCACTTCCTCCATGCAGATCTTCTCTAGAGCAGTGATGTTTTTGGCTTTTCGCTTGGCAACACGGACTTTCAACTCCCTCCAAAGGTTTTCTATAGGGTTGAGATCTGGAGACTGGCTAGGCCACTCCAGGACCTTGAAATGCTTCTTACGAAGCCACTCCTTCGTTGCCCTGGCGGTGTGCTTTGGATCATTGTCATGTTGAAAGACCCAGCCACGTTTCATATTCAATGCCCTTGCTGATGGAAGGAGGTTTGCACTCAAAATCTCACGATACATGGCCCCATTCATTCTTTCATGTACCCGGATCAGTCGTCCTGGCCCCTTTGCAGAGAAACAGCCCCAAAGCATGATGTTTCCACCACCATGCTTTACAGTAGGTATGGTGTTTGATGGATGCAACTCAGTATTCTTTTTCCTCCAAACACGACAAGTTGTGTTTCTACCAAACAGTTCCAGTTTGGTTTCATCAGACCATAGAACATTCTCCCAAAACTCCTCTGGATCATCCAAATGCTCTCTAGCAAACTTCAGACGGGCCCGGACATGTACAGGCTTAAGCAGTGGGACACGTCTGGCACTGCAGGATCTGAGTCCATGGTGGCGTAGTGTGTTACTTATGGTAGGCCTTGTTACATTGGTCCCAGCTCTCTGCAGTTCATTCACTAGGTCCCCCCGCGTGGTTCTGGGATTGTTGCTCACCGTTCTTGTGATCATTCTGACCCCGCGGGGTGGGATTTTGCGTGGAGCACCAGATCGAGGGAGATTATCAGTGGTCTTGTATGTCTTCCATTTTCTAATTATTGCTCCCACAGTTGATTTCTTCACTCCAAGCTGGTTGGCTATTGCAGATTCAGTCTTCCCAGCCTGGTGCAGGGCTACAATTTTGTTTCTGGTGTCCTTTGACAGCTCTTTGGTCTTCACCATAGTGGAGTTTGGAGTCAGACTGTTTGAGGGTGTGCACAGGTGTCTTTTTATACTGATAACAAGTTTAAACAGGTGCCATTACTACAGGTAATGAGTGGAGGAAAGAGGAGACTCTTAAAGAAGAAGTTACAGGTCTGTGAGAGCCAGAAATCTTGATTGCTTGTTTCTGACCAAATACTTATTTTCCACCATAATATGCAAATAAAATGAAAAAAAAACAGACAATGTGATTTTTTGGATTTTTTTTTCTCAGTTTGTCTCCCATAGTTGAGGTCTACCTATGATGTAAATTACAGACGCCTCTCATCTTTTTAAGTGGTGGAACTTGCACTATTGCTGACTGACTAAATACTTTTTTGCCCCACTGTACTTATGATTATTATTCAGATTAAAATTATAAATTGCACTTTATATCACTAGCTAAGAATTTATTTATATGAAATTATTATATATATTGTGTTGATTCTCACCAATTATTTTATATTCATTAATCATAAATTATTCACTGTCATATTTTACACTAACTAGGCAATTATTTATTTTTGATTTTTATGGATTTGAAATTTTTATAAATTACATATTTTTTTTTATGTTTCACTCCTTTATGCAGTTTACCCCCTTTGTATAGATTTTTAGCTACGGTAGTTATTTATGTCCATCTGGCTTTTGTCTTGCTGCCGCACACACAGTTGTTGCTGATTTTAATTGCTATTAATAAAATATTGTTTTTATTCTGTGAATTGAGATTTTGTGTCCTCATGGGTTATTTTTAATAAAATTTTTGCTATTATACATTGTGTTTTTATGGATATTTTTATTGGATTTTCAGCTTTAGTATTGGTTTCCATTTTTTGTATAAAATACTATTTTTACTTTTGGTATCTCCACTTCTGTATAGGATTTTGTGTCAGAGGGTGGTCTGTGTCGGCACGGTAATAAATTGTTATTTCCAGCTTTACAGAAGGACGATAACACCATAGAAATGATAAGAATAATTGGCCTCAGCTACCACAACTGTCTACACAGAAAACTGTTGCTGATAGCGACCAATCACAGCTCAGCTTCTTTTAAAGGGAACCTGTCACCCCTTTTTTGAGATATCATATAATGATATCATTCAATTGTGTGTTACATAAGGATTCTATTAGTACTTTTGCTTCCCCCTGACCCCGCACCTTTCATGCATAAATACCTTTTTTATATCGGTTCAGATGTATGTAAACTGCCGCTGTCCGGTCTGCTGGGCGGGGCTTATTCAACTGCTCCCCCCCCTCCCTGTCTTGCTCTATGCATTTCTTCTTGTGTTTTTTCATCCAATTTTAATGTGGATCCCCTCAAATGAAAGATGAAAATCTGAACTTCAACTGCATCTGAATTGCTTTGTTTAAAATTCATTGTGGTAATGTCTAGAACCAAAATTAGAAAAATGTTGTATCTGTCCAAATATATATGGACCTAACTGTTGTGGTGTAGTAACCACTGTGTCTGCTAGGGGGCGCTGTGTGGAGGTCCCAAGAGAACGGATGAGTGGCAGAATCCTGAAGGATGGTTATATATCTCAAAGTGGGTGGCTTTGAGATGGAGACTTGTGTATGTGTGATCAGCAATATCATTACTGAGGTGTTGTTTCTAAGTATAAGGGAGAAGTCTCCAGGTAACTCGGGAGTTGGGCGGGCCGGTTACCTACAAACCCACCCAGGGGTGTGTGAAAACGCCTGTAGTAAAAGGCTATGTGAGTGTGTGAAGGACCTGTGTTGAGGCCATAGTCACGTGACCCGGTGGACGTGGCTATAGACCATATAATGTGGCCAGGGTAGGTCACATGTGGTGAATACAGGGACCTGGTTGGTCCAGAGCGGAAGGTTCCGTGCGCAGGATTGTCTCCTGGCTAACAGCCTGTGTGTGGCTGTGTGTAATGGCTGCCAGAGCCTGAAAGTTCCCTGGAGGGATATGGACGTCTGCAGCATGAGTGACGGAACCATGTGGAGATTCTGACGTGGGTGAGATAAATGAGGCTGCCTATATGCTGGACATTGAGCAACCTGTGTGAACCGAGGGAAGCTATAATGGACGCTCTGCTGTTTATGTGAAGTTTTGTTGATTGCTTTTATCGGTTTATGCTGCATAATAAACCGCATGGACTGGTATGTTTGATGGAAAACCCGTGCCGGATGTGTTTTGTTCGCTGCCTAGCAAGAATTCCCCAAGTAAATGACAGCGCTACCTCAGACTGTGTATATATATATATATATATATATATATATATATATATATATACACAGAGAGAGTTGTGGCCAAAAGTATTGACACCCCTGCAATTTTGTCTGATAATACTCAGTTTCTTCCTGAAAATGATTGCAAACACAATTTCTTTGGTATTATCTTCATTTAATTTGTCTTAAATCAAAAAACACAAAAGAGAATGAAGCAAAAAGCAAAACATTGATCATTTCACACAAAACTCCAAAAATGGGCCAGACAAAAGTATTGGCAGCCTCAGCCTAAGGCCTCTTTCACACATCAGGTTTTCGCCGTCAGGCGCGATCCGGCGCTTTTGACAGAAACCGGATCCGGCGAAATGCAATGCCGGATCCGGTTTCCCCCCCATTGACTTGCATTAGAGCCGGATCGAGCCGGATGGCCATGCGTTTCATCCGATTTTCGCCGGATCCGGCAATGTGACGCGATCCGGCGTCTGGAAAAAACGGCTACTGTAACGTTTTTTGTCTCCGGTGAAAAAGCCGGACACGCCGGATCCGGCGTGTCCGGCTTTTTCATACAATGAAAGCCTATGAGCGCCGCAATGCGCCTGATCCGGCGACAGCCGGATCAGGTGGCCGGATCCGGTTTTTTTGGTCTGAGCATGCGCAGTAGCTCTGCCCACAAGACATATATAAAAGCAAGACAGTGGGACCCTCAGCCACACCCAACATGCCACCCAAGACAGCAACCAGGCGCAGGAGAAGGCAGCAGACATCTGCAGCAGCAGCACCATCAGCACCACCCCAAATGGAGCAGCATGCTGAACAACGGGAGGGGAGTCCAGCAGCAGATGAGAGACGGTAATTATCAAATCGCCCATTCCTCCAAACTAGGGCTATTGAATATCAAGATATTCATTGGCCCTTTGTTTCTCTTTATTCAACAGCCGCCCAATAGATGCAGCAGCAGCAGCAGCAATGGCAGCAGCTGGAACACCACCCACAGCCATGGAGCCTGGCCACCAGGAAGACAGCACATCTTCTTCTGGGAGCCCTCCCTCGCATCGTCAGCGTTTGACGGTAAGTTTTTATTTCCAAAATCCATCATCTCTGTAATATATGTCTATTCAATGCCTTTTATTTCAAAACAGGAATCACAAGATGAAGAGGAGCTCCCAGAAGAAGGAAGGGATGGACAGACACTTGGAGTGGGCTCACAATTGGTAAGTTTTTTGCATCAAACGCAGAAACACAACATCACACTACACACAACACATAGAAAACAATGTTCTGCAGACCACACACAGCAAACAAATGCCTACATCCAAAGACATAACATTTTTTGTTTTCTTCTCTAGTCTTCCCAATCTGGTGCTCGGCCAAGAGGTCCTCGCAGTGCCTCCCAGGGTCGTCGGCGACAGCAACGCGGCGGTCACCAGCGTGTAAGTATAAATATTTTTGCTTTGTTTTTTTGCACTTTTTATTTCATTTCTTTTGTGGAGGCTAATTATGTTATTTTTGTCTTTTTCTTTAACAGCCTTCACAGCGTGCTCCCGACTCTGACGGTGAGGATGGAGGACTCGATGTGGACCACCTCATCGATCTCGTCAGAGAAAGGGAGCCGCTCTGGAATATGGCTGACCGCCGCCACGCTGACCTTATCGTTACCCGACGACTCTGGGAGGAAATCTGTTCGCTCCTTGTGGACCGCTGGGAGGACCTCGAAGCTCGGGCCCAGATTAAAGAGCGTAAGTATATACAGTACCGGTTGCTTGATTTAAACCAGTGTTTCCCGAACTCCAGTCCTCGTGGTCCCCACGGATCATGTGTTCAGGATTTCTATTTACTTTGGAAATCCTGAAAACATGACCCCTGGGGACCATGAGGACTGGAGTTTGGGAAACACTGATGTTGTATACTAACCACTTTGTCCTTTCTCGTTTCAGGGGAGAGAATTGTGAAGCGGTGGCGGTCTGTGAGGGATCGTTTCAAGAAGGAGTTCAATAAAGAGATGCGGGCCCCGAGTGGATCTGGAGGACGCAGGAGCAAGTACAAGTACGCACGAGCCCTGTCGTTCCTCCGGGAAACAATGCTCACCAGAAGGTAAATATTACACACCACATGTGACAAAAAAATGTTTAGATGTAACTTTTTTTTTTCAGCCAGGGCCATACCATGTCACTATTTTAATTGTTTTTTTTTTCTCTTTATTCCACAGCACGGTGAGCAGCACTCGGGAGCCTGCACAATTGGACCCTTCTGAGGCAATCCCTGAGGAGAAGGGCACCGAGGGACACTTCGACCGCCCCGGTACATCTGCACCTTCCCAGCCTTCCCACACATTCGACCCATCTGTCCCATCCACCAGCACAGGAGCATCGTGGCCGCCTACATTACATGAAGCTGCTGGTGAGGAGATCGCTTTCCCTTTACCCCACCCTTCTGCCCCTGCCACCTCTAGTACACCTGCGGGTACTGGGCGGCAGAGGGGTCAGGAAAAGAGTTATGCGCCAGAGTTCTTGCATCTGAATGCATCTTTCCAGAACTGTCTAAAAGTCTTGTCAGAGCAAATCTCCGCAGGCTTTCAGCAGATCAACTCCAGCATTCTGGAGTTGAAGACACTTCTGCAAACCATGCATTCAGAAGCAAGATCTTCGCCAAACCACACCTTTTTCAGGTCTGTTGTGGAGCGCATGGCAACACTATCTCCTACCCAGCAGATGCATGTAATGCATTCGTGCCACGGTGCTCTACAGCAGGTTACCTCCCAACCTCCACCTCCCACCACTGTAGTTCCTCCACCTGCACCCCCTCCAGCCACTTTCCATCCTCCCCCTCCTATTACATCTGCACCCCCTCCAGCCACTTTCCATCCTCCCCCTCCTATTACATCTGCACCCCCTCCCGCCACTTTCCATCCTCCCCCTCCTATTACATACCAGCAACCTCCCCAGTACCAGCAACCTCCCCAGTACCAGCAACCTCCCCAGTATCAGACATCTCCCCACTTCCAGCAACCTGCCCCGTACCAAACTCCTTCCCCGTACCAAACTCCTTCCCCGTACCAAACTCCTTCCCCGTACCAAACTCCTTCCCCATACAACTTTCCATCAACATCATCTGCTCCTACAGTCCCTGCCCAACCCTCCACTCCACCGCCCACCACTTCTTCTGCCTCCCACATGTCCACCCATTCTGTAGCTTTTTCCACACCATCACCTCTAACTGTTCCTTCCCCACCACGATCCCAGTCCTCTCTCCACACTCCCATTGTCGAAGTGTCCCGCAGCCCCTCCAGCAGTATTTCCACCCCACACTACACAGTTATAATGTTTTTTTTGTAATAAAAATGCCCATTTGGTTGGTTTCAAACCTTTATTAAAAAAGTTTTTTTAACTTTAAAAACAGTTTACAAAAAAAAAATATTTTAAATAAAAGTTAAATTATTGTTTACACTGGTTGTCTGTCATTTCTTTCTGCGGCGAAATATGTTTAAAAAAAGGTTAAATACAGGGTATTTAAAAGGTAAAAAGGTATTCAAAACCAGGTATATAACTGTGGGTAAATTTTAGCTTTTTGCCACAGTTGTGTTCCTGGTTGTGTTTGAAGCAAAGTATTTCACCTGAAAAGTTGTGTTTATTGTTGGTGATTTCCTAACAATGTACACAACTTTTGTTAAAAGGTGAAATACTTTGCATAAAACACAACCAGGTACACACCTGTGGCCTAAAGCTAAAAATAGAGACCATGACAAGATAGCCAACTTTGGTTGGCAAAGGTATATACTGTTGGTACAGAAGGTACACAAGATTGGTTAGGGCACAAATCTTTCACACTCTGTCATCCTGCCAGTGTACTCTGCCTTGAGGTGACATAAAGTATAGTGCAAAATTGTCCCTCATTACTGAAACCGTCACAGAACTTCTAGTGGTAATGTCATGGTAATCTTGCAAGGTGGTTTCTTCAGAGGTGTCCTCAATGGAAATGGGTTCCTTGCAGATAACAAAATTGTGGAGTACCACGCACGCTTTGATCACCTCGTCCACAGTTTCTGTCTTGAGGTTGATCGCAGTCAATAGGACCCGCCATTTGGCTGTCAGAATACCAAAGGTACATTCAACCATTCTTCTTGCTCTTGTGAGGCGGTAATTAAAAATGCGTTTTGGTCTTGTCAATCCTCTGCTAGAGTACGGTTTCAAAAGGTGTTCTGACAGCTGGAAGGCTTCATCCCCTACACAGACAAATGGCATAGGTGGACCAGATGTTTGCGGCAGCGGTCTAGGTGGTGGGAACTGGAAGGTGTTTCCATACAGTTTACGCCCCATGGCAGTTTGAAAACTTGAGAGTCATTGGAGCGGCCATAGGCCCCAATATCAACCGCAATAAATTCGTATTCCGCGTCAGCGATGGCCATGAGGACAATTGAAAAATATTTGTTGTAATTGAAATATTCCGATCCCGATCCGGCTGGCTTTACAATGCGGATATGTTTCCCGTCCACAGCGCCCAAGAAGTTGGGAAACTGACATATCTGTTGAAACTTGTCAGCAATTTCAATCCACCTCTCTGTTGTGGGCTCTGGTAAAAACTCTTCAGCTAAGGAGTCCCACAGTGCACGGCATGTGTACTTCACAATTCCAGATATGGTGGAAATCCCGAGTCTGTACTGGAAATGCAGTGACGAAAGGGATTCTCCAGTTGCAAGAAATCTGTGGGGAATTAAAAAACAATAAATAGTTTTAAATCACAGCATTACATACCAAAACTGAGCTATAACACTTGGAGATACAAACTACCACCAACAAGATTGCAGTGAAAGTGTGCTCTGATGCGATCACATCCAATAAATGTGGCTTACCTTAAAGTCACCATCAGACGCTCTGCGGGTGAAACAGAGAAGCGGCAATAGGTGTCCGCTTTTCTTATGAGGTGTGCAATGCACTCCACCAAGTAATCAAAATTCTCCATTTTCATCCGAACATATCCAAAAAATTTATCCGGGTTTCGTCGAAGGTCCATGCAGAGTGTAGAATAGACCCCACGCGTCATTCTCTTGGCTGTGATGGGGTGGATCCACAAACGTCATCTACGATGCCTGATGCGCTGCTGTCTCGCTCTCTCCTTCTCCAGAACAATCACCCTCAAACGATTCACCTCCGCTATAAAATCCGCCAAATTCTTCAAAATATTTCCAATGACAACATCCATCTTTGCCAGTAACTTGCTCTTCTCTCCAACCTGCACTTTCTCCTCTACAACCTGTCAAAGAAGGGCTGTAGGAACATGCTATATATAGTTTTCCAGTAGCCAATCCCGTTCGGAAGGCCACAAGGGTCAATTTTAAAAACCGGATCCGGCGTAATCCGTCGAAAAACGGATAGAAAAACGGATGAACCGGATGAGACGGATCCGGTTTTGTCTGTCAAGAACAAGACGGATCCGGCAGAAAACCGGATCCGGCACATCAGGTTTTACAAAACATTTGCCGGATCCGGCATTCCGGCACGACGCCGGATCGCGCCTGACGCTGAAAACCTGATGTGTGAAAGTAGCCTAATACTTGGTTGCACAACCTTTAGCCAAAATAACTGCGACCAACCGCTTCCGGTAACCATCAATGAGTTTCTTACAATGCTCTGCTGGAATTTTAGACCATTCTTCTTTGACAAACTGCTCCAGGTCCCTGATATTAGAAGGGTGCCTTCTCCAAACTGCCATTTTTAGATCTCTCCACAGGTGCTCTATGGGATTCAGGTCTGGACTCATTGCTGGCCACCTTAGAAGTCTCCAGTGCTTTCTCTCAAACCATTTTCTAGTGCTTTTTGAAGTGTGTTTTGGGTCATTGTCCTGCTGGAAGACCCATGACCTCTGAGGGAGACCCAGCTTTCTCACACTGGGCCCTACAGTATGCTGCAAAATTTGTTGGTAGTCTTCAGACTTCATAATGCCATGCACACGGTCAAGAAGTCCAGTGCCAGAGGCAGCAAAGCAACCCCAAAACATCAGGGAACCTCCGCCATGTTTGACTGTAGGGATCGTGTTTTTTTCTTTGAATGCCTCTTTTTTCTCCTGTAAACTCTATGTTGATGCCTTTGCCCAAAAAGCTCTACTTTTGTCTCATCTGACCAGAGAACATTCTTCCAAAACGTTTTAGGCTTTTTCAGGTAAGTTTTGGCAAACTCCAGCCTGGCTTTTTTATGTCTCGGGGTAAGAAGTGGGGTCTTCCTGGGTCTCCTACCATACAGTCCCTTTTCATTCAGACGCCGACGGATAGTACGGGTTGACACTGTTGTACCCTCGGACTGCAGGGCAGCTTGAACTTGTTTGGATGTTAGTCTAGGTTCTTTATCCAACATCCGCACAATCTTGCGTTGAAATCTCTTGTCAATTTTTCTTTTCCGTCCACATCTAGGGAGGTTAGCCACAGTGCCATGGGCTTTAAACTTCCTGATGACACTGCGCACGGTAGACACAGGAACATTCAGGTCTTTGGAGATGGACTTGTAGCCTTGAGATTGCTCATGCTTCCTCACAATTTGATTTCTCAAGTCCTCAGACAGTTCTTTGGTCTTCTTTCTTTTCTCCATGCTCAATGTGGTACACACAAGGACACAGGACAGAGGTTGAGTCAACTTTAATCCATGTCAACTGGCTGCAAGTGTGATTTAGTTATTGCCAACACCTGTTAGGTGCCACAGGTAAGTTATAGGTGCTGTTAATTACACAAATTAGAGAAGCATCACATGATTTTTCGAACAGTGCCAATACTTTTGTCCTCCCTCTTTTTTATGTTTGGTGTAGAATTATATCCAATTTGGCTTTAGGACAATTCTTTTTGTGTTTTTTCATTTAAGATAAATTAAATGAAGATAATAATACCAAAGATTTGTGTTTGCAATCATTTTCAGGAAGAAACTGAGTATTATGTGACAAAATTGCATGAGTGTGAATACTTTTGGCCACAACTGTATATATATATATATATATATATATATATATATGGAAACATAAGAATTGAGAAGGGCTTGTCCTAGTAGTATACAACCCCTTTCAGTAGTTAAACAGAATTGATCAGGTCTGGCTTTCAAGACAGGAGTCAGCTGTGTAACACAGGGGGCACCCACTGTGTATGAGGCTGGCTCAGTTCCTGAGCAAGCATACCAGACATCCTCTGGATATTTCTTTTGCTCCAATTAAAACTAATTTTTCTTTTCACAACATCAAAATTCTAGAATATTTTTTGGTTTGAATTCTGCTTTTAGACATCCCTCAGTTATTTCTCTTTGAAATTTATAATTGCATTTACAACTGGGTATTACCATTAAACCTTATGGCTGGGGCATGTCTTTACACAGTCTTACAAATATGTCTGAATCATAAGTTTCTAGGAAAAATATCATAGAAACGCCCAATACTTCAGGATTGTTATTTCAAAAGAGGAATACAGTTATTTACTAAAACTGACATATCTGGATCGGTAATGGGCCCTTTTCTGTGGATGGCCGCTGTTTAAGTCCAGTAGGATGCAGATATTACTGTTGCTGATTTTGATCTACATATGGTTTTCATGATAACACGTTTTCTTAAAAAGATAACTATTATGTCCCAATCAGAAAAAGGCTGAAAACAGGAAACAATAAATTCTATTCAACCATTCAGAAATCATGCAGTATGGTTGTCTCAAGGTATGATACAGGACCAGGGCCGGACTGGGACTAAAATTTAGCCCTGGCATTTGAAGTTACACAGGCCCACTAGTCACATGGTGACTATATAATATCTTTGTACACTTGTAGTTTACAAGAAGTGAGAGGAGATTAACACAACTATATAACATGTAGTCAGAGCTGTGCCCAGTATTTCAGCTCAGTCCTATTTATTGCGTTTAGGTACAGTACACCTCCCAAAGCTCTGTCCCCCTTTGTATGCATGGTGACAGAATTCCTGGCAGAACTGCTATCCATTGGGCAACCAGACCCCCTGGTCACAGCCGCCCCTATCATACCTCCCAACCTTTGAAGAAGGGAAAGACGGACAAGGAGTGCGGCGCGGGCAAATTTTGGCCACGCCCGGCCACACCCATTTCATAACTAGTCACACCCATGTCCACACCTAATCGCACCCATTTAGCACTGCTGATCACACTGACTGGTACTGAGGGCACAGTGGCTGGCATTATGGGCACATTGACTGGCACTAAGGAAGAGAGAAAACAGAGAGAAAGAGAGAAAGAAAGGGGAAAGAAAGAAAGAAAGAACAGTGAGAGACAGAGAAAAAACAGTGAGAGACAGAAAGAACAGAGAGAGAAAGAAAGAGGGGAAAGAAAGAACAGAGAGAGACAGAGAAAGAACAGAGAGAGAAAGAAAGAAGAAAAAAAAGAGGGGAAAGAAAGAACAGAGAGAGAAAGAAAAAAGAAAGATTAGAGAGAGAAAGAAAGAACAGAGAGAAAGAAAGAACAGAGAGAGAAAGAAAATGAGGGAAAGACAGAACAGAGAATGAGAAAGAAAGAACAGAGAAAGAAAAAGAGAGAAAGAAATAAAGAAAGATTCTATAAAGATACTATAGCAGCCCAGCTCCCATTGTAGTGCCCACCTGAGCCTCCCGATGCAGGAAATATCATGATCCGCTCACATGGCCGACATCCTTGATTCCAAGGTGATCCTGCTGTCTGCGCTGTCGGAGGAGGACACGGTGATGGATCTGAAGCATTCCTGGTTCCGTCACAATCTCCTCAAGAAATTATCTAATTTCCGGTCAGCTTCCAGCACATCACTTCAGGTGGAACGTCGTGTGTGTTTTAAAATGCTCCTCGGGGCTCCGCCGTGTACTCCTGTGTCCGTGGGAAAAGCCCACTTTGTATGCTTCGTACTGTCACGTCACCGCCAGACTCAGGGCCTGCTGTCCCGGCCTCAGCCAGTAGGAGGCGCCGGACTATCACATCGCCGTCAGACTCAGGGCCTGCTGTCCCGGCCTCGACCACTAGGAGGCGCCGGACTGTCCTATCACCGTCTGACCCGTGGCCTGCAGTCCCGGCCTTGGTCTCTGGGAGGCGCTGTGCTTCAACCCCGAGTGGTGGCGGCGATAGTCATGAGGCTCCTGCGCAGGCGTCCGCTGGACGCAGGCTTCGCTCCTCGGTCAGTCATGAAGGGGCTGGTGCATCACCATCCAGCCTGGTCCTGGGGGCGGTCCGGATGACATCATCAGCCCACGGGCCTGTGAGGGATGACCTGATCCCTCAAATACCTTGGGACTGCTCTTGCAGGCCGCCGGATATATTCTTGGTTCCCCTGCGTGTTACTGTGTGTATTACTGTTGACTAACTCTGACTTTTGCCTGGACTTCTGACCCTTCTTCTGCCTAACGATTCTGTACCTCTGCGACCCCCCTGGTTTATGACTCTGGCTTCGACCTGGTATCTGTCTTTGCTGCTGTCTACCGTTTTTATACCTTTTCTGCCTGACTGGTTTAGTCTCGGATATCATTGCCTTTGTGTCCTGTGTTGGAACACCTGTCTGGCGACCGTCCTGCTCTGGTCATTGCTCCTATTCAGACAGCACCTCCTGGGCTCTGCTATAAATCCAGATCCCTGTATAGGGGTAAAGGGTATCAGTGTTTCTCGGGGTGTTGTCTGGCTGCAGCCCAGACCGCAGGCAGACGTCACACGTATACACTTGGCTCCACTCCGTACATCCCGTACACATATGGCTCCACTCCGTACACACGCGCGGCTCCTCTCCGTACACCTCGTACGCACGCGGCTCCTCTCCGTACACCTCGTACGTGCGTGGCTCCGCTCCGTACACCTCGTACGCGCGTGGCTCCGCTCCGTACACCTCGTACGCGCGCGGCTCCGCTCCGTACACCTCGTACGCGCTCCGCTCCGTACACCTCGTACACGCGCGGCTCCGCTCCGTACACCTCTTACACACGCGGCTCCTCTCCATACACCTCGTACACACACGGCTCCGCTCCGTACACCTCGTACACACACGGCTCCGCTCCGTACACCTCGTACATACACAGCTCTGCTACATCCATACTGTAAACACCTCCTGACCCCACACATACTTACCTCAAGCAGTACCATGACAACAGCAAAGCAGTCTTGCAGACACCAAGAGGCAAGACTGAGCGCACAGGACCTGTGATGAGGTCACAGGAGGGGCGGAGTCAGGGGTCACATGATCAGGGGTCTGGACAAAGGCTCCTGATCATGTGACCCCTGACTCCTCCCCTTCTGTGACCTCATCACAGGTCCTGCGAGGAGGACACGGTGATGGATCTGAAGCATTCCTGGTTCCGTCACAATCTCCTCAAGAAATTATCTCATTTCCGGTCAGCTTCCAGCACATCACTTCAGGTGGAACGTCGTGTGTGTTTTAAAATGCTCCTCGGGGCTCCGCCGTGTACTCCTGTGTCCGTGGGAAAAGCCCACTTTGTATGCTTCGTACACACTTGGCTCCGCTCCGTACATCCCATACACATATGGCTCCACTCCGTACACACACGCGGCTCCTCTCCGTACACCTCGTACGCGCGCGGCTCCTCTCCGTACACCTCGTACGCGCGCGGCTCCGCTCCGTACACCTCGTACGCGCGCGGCTCCGCTCCGTACACCTCGTACGCGCGCGGCTCCGCTCCGTACACCTCGTACGCGCGCGGCTCCGCTCCGTACACCTCGTACACGCGCGGCTCCGCTCCGTACACCTCGTACACGCGCGGCTCCGCTCCGTACACCTCTTACACACATGGCTCCTCTCCATACACCTCTTACACACATGGCTCCTCTCCGTACACCTCGTACGCGCGCGGCTCCTCTCCGTACACCTCGTACGCGCGCGGCTCCTCTCCGTACACCTCGTACACGCGCGGCTCCGCTCCGTACACCTCGTACGCGCGCGGCTCCGCTCCGTACACCTCGTACACGCGCGGCTCCGCTCCGTACACCTCGTACACGCGCGGCTCCGCTCCGTACACCTCGTACACACATGGTTCCTCTCCGTACACCTCTTACACACATGGCTCCTCTCCATACACCTCGTACACACACGGCTCCGCTCCGTACACCTCGTACATACACAGCTCTGCTACATCCATACTGTAAACACCTCCTGACCCCACACATACCTCAAGCAGTACCATGACAACAGCAAAGCAGAGTCTTGCAGACACCAAGAGGCAAGACTGAGCGCACAGGACCTGTGATGAGGGCACAGGACCTGTGATGAGGTCACAGGAGGGGCGGAGTCAGGGGTCACATGATCAGGGGTCTGGACAAAGGCTCCTGATCATGTGACCCCTGACTCCTCCCCTCCTGTGACCTCATCACAGGTCCTGCGAGCAGAGAGAGCAGGCAAGCGACACTGTGAGTGGCTGCGGGGGGGGGTCTCATGCTAAGGCGAGGATGGGGTGCGTGGCAGCTTATCTCCCTGCAGTGTGGGAGGAACTTGGAAACTATCACCGCCGTGCCCGCAGAGGGCCGGCGGCAGGAGCAACAGTGGCCGCAGCAGCTGGCAAGCGGCCAGATGATCGGCCGCTGCCGCCCGTGGCCCACGTGACAGCGGCCCAGCGGGAAAATGCCCGGTTGGTTATATTGCCAATCCGGGGCTGTACAGGACGAGCAGCAATAGCCAGGGGCAAATATTTATAAAATAAGTCTGTTACACCGCTCCGCCATACTTACCCGGCATCCGCTCCCACGCCGCAGCCTCTCTCCACCCGACGGCCGCGGCGGTCACCTGAGACAGACCCGCGACCGATGCCTTCCCTGCATGCTATGCGCATGCGCCATAGGCCGCGGCCGCGCCTCCTTGCTGCTTCTTATGCTCCGGCTGTGCCCTGACCCGGAAGCACATTTGGACCAATGGCTGACCAGACGGGGCCATATCAGGCCGCTTCCCCCTGAGGGAGGCGCCTGATCGTTGTGTTTCCTGACACTCTGGCCTCGCTCCATCGTGCACGCTCTGCTCCTGCAGTTCCTGCCTCGGCTGCTCCTCACAGCAGCTTCTCAGTCCTGCTACCCGTGTTCCTGTCGTCCTACTCCAGTCCTGCCTTCACTGTTCCTGTCGTCCTACTCCAGTCCTGCCTTGTGTTCCTGCCGTCCTACTCCAGTCCTGCCTTCACTGTTCCTGCCGTCCTACTCCAGTCCTGCCTTGTGTTCCTGCCGTCCTACTCCAGTCCCGCCTTCAGTGTTCCTGCCGTCCTACTCCAGTCCTGTCTTCAGTGCTCCTGCCGTCCTACTCCAGTCTCAGTCTTACTCCGGTCCATCCTGAGCCGCCCCTCTCGGTACCGGCTACCGTGGTACTCGAACCCCTGGGCCTGCTCCTAACGGTCCCTGTATAGGGGTCGGTTCCACCTGGCAGCTCGCCCGGGGTCCCTCGGTGCCACGGTCCAGAGGGTCCACTCTCGGAGCTCCCGCTCCTGACCACCCACGCTAACAGTGTCTATATGAAAATTTTCTATTTAGATTCAATTTTGCAATAGCACTTTAAGGAGAAAAGTCTCTGTTCTTTATGATCTGCTCCTAGAACTAACCTACAAAAAAAATGTGTCTGCCAGCGCCAGGTGTTAAATATCACAGCTCACTGTCATTGGGATGGAAAAGATACCGTAGATTTTGGAAATATACAGGTTAGTGGTCAGCGCTGGGTAAATTGGGTCAAAACCCACAGTAAGATCAGACATAAGGAATGCTAAAGAGAAAAGAATACAACTAATGGCACGCGAGCGCGCTCGGATCAGGAGCAATCCGAGCATGCTCGTGTCTTCATCGAGTGTTCTTGAGTCGCCACGGCTGTTCGGCAGCCAATATGGTATTTGCAGGTACGCAGGATGCAGTGACGAGTTGCGAGACAGTTAGGTGCTTTCTATATTAACGTTTATAAGACTAGAGGGAACTTTCCTCAGTCCCGGCCTGATCACCAAAAGGGGTAACACGGGTCGCCCTCGCAGGGGGTTCTATACAAGCACACACAAACGGGTAGAACACGACTACTTCGGGCAACAGCCGGTCACTATAGGGCCGCGGTATGGCCGACTACAGGTCCTTAATTATAAAGTCAACTTAGCTGTCCAGACGTCCCTCGCCGTTCGGGTTGGTGGTCTTTAGGCGTAGTTGCTGGGCCCAGTTGCTGAGGCGATGATGAAGACTTTGCGCACTCCAGCGCGCAGATGACACTGGAGCCCCACATGTTGTGAGTTCATTTTCCCATTCACTACTGAGGCCCGAGGAACTCCCTCTTCTGGTGAAGAAAGGTAGTGAGCCTGATTGTCAAACACCTTGGGCTGATGATGATGACTGGCTGAGTGGAGTTAGTGACTGGATATAAGGCTGCCGACGCCCTTCTGGCCTGCGGGTGATTTCTCTGTGGACTTCTAGGAAACCAGTCTGATTCCGGCTCATCTAAAGCTAAGATTTCTGCTTTGCCTTTTTGCATTGTGTTTTGTTTTCCTTGCTTTTCTGGATTCTGCCATTCCCTGCTGGGGTGAGCGGAATCTCCTTTTGCCTGTTGCTCTGTCTTCTGAATATTCCTGAGTACTGACATAGCCTTTTTTGAAGCCTAGCGTCTTCAGGGCTTTTTTTTACTGTCAGTTTGTTGGCTCTTATTTTCATAGGGTTTTTTCACGGATTGCAGACAGCAGCCTTCCTGTCCTTTCCTATCTAAGCTAGCTTGGGCCCCGTCTTTGCTCAGTCTATCTTTCTGTCTGTGTGTTTTTTCATCTTGCTTCACCGTCATTATATGTTGGGGGCTGCCTTTTGCTTTGGGGTCTGCTCTGGGGCAGTTTAGATTTCCCTTTCTGTCTTTAGGCTATGTAGTCCTCCGGCTGTGATCGAGGGGCCTAGGGCATCGTAGGAGCCCCCCACGGCTACTGCTAGTTGTGTTGATAGGTTCAGGGGTCTGCAATCCGATAGCTGCCAACTTCTCTGGTTTTCTGGACTTAGCTAGCATTTCTATTTTTGCCTCCTACGGTGACTCAATCATAACACCCACAGGCTCCGGCGTAGTCCTTGGACGGTCGGGCCGCAGCCCCTGGCCTGGGGCAAGCGGCAGTGAAGTGTGGTGGCTAATGACAGGCCACCTGCGCAGCTAACGGCTGCGACAGGGAGTCCGCGGTCAGCAGAGGCCCTGCCCCTGCTGCGGACCGGAGCGGGACTGTGGTGGCCGCCGGCGGTACTGTACTTGCCGCGGCCACTGGTGAGAACAGGGTGGCTGCAGCTGGCTTGGCACAGGCCGCAGCCGCGAGCTGGAGCAAGACGGCAGTGGCCGAGATTGACCGCGGGTAGGCCGCAGCCACGGGCTGAGGGGAGGCAGCAGCGGCCGCGGGTTGAACTGGGGCCGCAGTGGCCGCGGGCTGGAGCGGGGCAGCAAGTCCTGGATATTCGCCTCGATACCGTCCCTCTGGAGTCCTCGGTGAGCGTCCTCCCTGGCACTGGTGAGTCGCTCTCGCTTTCAGCCGCTCCCACGGTCTCCTGCTGTCTCTAATAATAATAATAATAATACATTTTATTTCTATAGCACCGACATATTCCGCAGCACTTTACATTTCAGAGGAGACTTGTACAGACAATAGACATTACAGCATAACAATAATCACATAGATCATAATAGATACCAAGAGGAATGAGGGCCCTGCTCGCAAGCTTACAGTCTATGAGGAAAAACAGGGAGACACGAAAGGTGGGTGGTAACAATTGCCCTGATTGCATGGACCAGCCATAATGTTAAGTGTGTAACAGTACAGACACAGAGGGCTAATGGATGCATAGAACATGTGGGAACATGATGCGGGGAACCTGGTTATGGTAAAAACTTTTGGCTGTGCCACATAGGGATAGATTAGGTTAATGTGTTGAGGCGGTAGGCCAGTCTGAATAAATGCGTTTTCAGGGCACGCTTAAAATTGTGGGGACTAATCGTATTGACCTGGGAAGTGCATTTCAAAGAATTGGCGCAGCATGTGTATAGTCTTGGAGACGGGAGTGGGAGGTTCTGATTATTGAGGATGCTAACCTCAGGTCATCAGCAGAACGGAGGGCACGGGTAGGATGGTATACTGAAACAAGGGAGGAGATCTAGGGTGGTGCTGAGCCATGAAGAACTTTGTGGGTGAGGTAGAGGCATCGGTATAACGATTGGCGAGGAATATGATCCTGGCAGCAGCATTCAAGAGAGATTGGAGGGGGAGAATTTGGTAAGAGGGAGACCGATTAGAAGGGAGTTACAATAGTCGAGACGAGAATGAATAAGAGAAACAGTAAGAGTTTTTGCAGAGTCAAAAGTAAGAAAAGGTGAATTCTAGAAATGTTTTTGAGGTGCAGATGACAAGAGCGAGCCAGTGATCGAATGTGGGGGGCAAAGGAAAGCTCGGAGTCAAGTATGACCCCAAGACAGCGGGCATGTTGCTGGGTAGTAATAGTGGAACCACACACGGAAATGGCAATGTCGGGTATAGGTACATTAGTAGAGGGAGGAAACACAAGGAGTTCAGTCTTTGACAGGTTCAGTTTCAGATATAGTGAGGACATGATGTTAGACACAGCGTTTAGACAATCGCCGGTGTTTTCTAGAAAGGCTGGCGTGATGTCAGGAGAAGAAGCGTATAATTGGGTGTCGTCAGCATAGAGATGGTACTGGAAACCAAATCTACTGATTGTTTGACCAATAGGGGCAGTATGCAAAGAGAGGAGGAGGGGGCCTAGGACTGATCCTTGAGGAACCCCAAAAGTAAGGGGAAGGTGAGAGGAGGAGGAGCCAGCAAAAGATACAGTAAAGGAGCGATAGGATGAGAACCATGAGAGAACGGTGTCCTTGAGGCCAATGGAACGGAGCATAGTGAGGAGGAGCTGATGATCCACAGTGTCGAATGCTGTAGAGAGATCCAAGAGAATTAGCCTGGGGTAATGACCATTTGATTTAGCTGTTAGTAGATCATTAGAGACTTTAGTGAGGACAGTTTCAGTAGAGTGTAAAGAGCGGAAACCAGATTGGAGAGGGTCGAGAAGAGAGTTATCAAAGAGATAGCGGATAAGACGGGAGTGGACCAGGCGTTCCAGGAGTTTAGAGATAGGTCTATAGTTAGCGGCACAGTTTTGGTCGAGGGATGGTTTTTTAAGTAGTGGATGTATGACGGCATGCTTAAATGAGGGAAAGATACCAGAAGAGAGAGGTTAAATATTTTAGTTAGGTGAGGGGTGACAGCAGGGGAAAGGGGCTGGAGGAGATGTGACAGAAATGGGTCACTGGTGGGGGCGTGGCCTGGATCTCACACAGGGAGGATGTGTTTTATGGCAGCTCCCGCTCCTAGCCACAAAATTGCCTTATTTGGCCCAGATAAAAGCGGCATAAAAGCGACAAAAAAGATTTTTAGAGTGCCCCGGGCTTGGGGAAGAAGATGAGGGGTGGTGTGTAGACGCGGCACCGGAGCGCTGAGCGGCCTCGTGGAGAGTGCTGCGGCGCTGGAGGAAGACGGGCGCCATCTTTATATATCCCCCTGAGTACAAGACCCGGAGATCCGGACCGCAGGAGGCCCTTGGTGGAGGTGTGAGACCGCAGAGCAGGGAGCGGTCTCGCCTGTTGGAGCACAAGGCGGTGAGAGGAAACCCCCGGTGTGCTGTCTGTGTGGCCTGCGGGGATTGCTGTCGCTGCATGAGCTGCATGAGGGGGAGGAGGGTGCTGGCTCTGGGCCAGACAGGTTGTTGACGGCCCCCGGCGTTGCTGAGACTTTCTGCAAGGCCTGAGCGGGGGATATCGCTCCCCCCACATAGAAGTGCTGCTGTCTGCTGATATAAACGCAGCAGTGGAGAGTTGGCGCTACCCTGTCTCTGCCGGCTCCAGCGGATCCCCGCGGATGTTTCCAACTTTTAACCCCTCACCCTCCAAGTTACATGGGGTTATTTTTATATAGCAAAATGCTGTACTAGACTTTTCTTGACGCACGGGTGGTAAATTTTAGGCACGCTTCAATTGAGCAAAATGGTCAAAACTAATAAAGAGCGTGCAAAACCGCTGACTGCGGAGGCGCATCGAAGCAAACAAGGTGAAATGGATAAATTTTTGAAAAACAAATCTGCTACGTCTAAGCCTAATGCTAAAAGGCTCCCTGTAGAAGTTGTGGAGGAGGAGCATGCCGAGGACTCAGATTCCAGTGACGATGCTTCTGGCAGCGATGTCACTCAATCAGACTCTGGGAAACTTTCTAGATCGTTTTTTAAAAAATTATTAGCACAGGCTATGAAACCATTGGTTAATGAAATATCTGGTATGAGAGCGGACTTGTTACACATTGGTAATAGAGTGGAGTCTTTGGAGTCCTCTCAGTCCTCTATCATTAGCCACTCCAATGCTATGAGAGAACATCTAGATTATCACAGAATACAGCTTAACAACTCTTTTCTGGCCCTTGAGGATCAGGAAAATCGGAGTCGCAGAAAGAACATACGGATAAAAGGCTTGCCTGAAAGTGTTTCCACAGAGATATTGGAAAAAGCTACTAAGGAGATCTTTGCCCTCTTAATTCCACAAGAAACATGTGACCGAATTGTAATAGAAAGGGTGCATAGATCTCTTAGACCAAAGCCGAAACCAACGGAACCTCCGAGGGATGTGATTTGCGGCCTACTGAGCTATTTGGATACCAATGCTATTTTGTCCGCTTCAAGAGACATTAAAAATCTTTCTTATGAGGGATCTGCTATTCATCTTTATCAGGATGTTGCGCCGTCGACCCTTGCAAAAAGAAGAGTCCTAAGGCCCCTCCTGGAGGTGTTACGCTCGCGTAAAATCTTATATAAATGGCTGTTTCCGTTTGGTATATCTATACAAGGAGATGGTAGGCAAATAATGGTTCGGACCCCTGAAGATTTACCCAAAATATGGGACGCTTTTGGCATTGCCCCTATGGACATTCCTTCCTGGCTTCCTCTAGACATGGATCATCGTACGCCTCCCCCTGTTCATGCTTTTACTGGAGGACAGGGGGACTGGGTCTTGGGAAAGAGACGCTCGACTCCCAAAAGAGGGAAATCTGGAACGGAAAAGGAGATACCCCCCTGAGCTTTCTTGTGCTTCTCCCGGTTGTATTTGTTTTTTCCACACTGGAGCCGGACCCCTCGGCCCGTTCGGACATGCTTTATCCTATTTTAGCTTGCTAAGTTTGACATTTATTCAGGTGTTGATATCATTCAATTGCCGTATAAGTTAACATATGCCACTCGTGTGTCAGAAATGTTTTTTCCTGTTCTGTTATGGGAGGTATTTTTGACCCCCTGCCTCTGCCACAGACAGGTAGTTGGTTCTTGTTGTATTTCTCATGTTTTATCTTAATAATTTTTAGGTTTTTTGTTATTTTTCTTATCTCTTTGTTTTTTTCTTTTAATTTCTGTGGTTTGATGACGGAGGAATCCTTTTTATTACCTTATTTAACAAATTATGGGTGATAAGGTGAACTTAGCCACTATAACTGTGGCCTCGTATAATGTAAAGGGCTTACGCTCTCCGAATAAGAGAAGCCAAGTGATGAATCTTTTGCACTCAAAGAAATCTAGTATAGTTTTCCTTCAGGAGACACATTTTAAAAAAGGGAGAGTCCCAGATATGTCTAGATCTCGCTACCCGACCTGGTATCACAGTACGGGCGGTTCAGCGTCGGGTGGAGTGAGTATTGCTATAAAGAAAAATGTTCCTTTTATTTTGAGCGATTGTTTATCTGATTCAGAAGGCAGGTACATTATAATTAAGGGCTTTTTGGCTAACACTAAGATTACCTTGTGTAACTTATATGCCCCAAATAGGAACCAGATAGGTTGGCTGTGTAAAACATTGAATGTTCTGGAACTTTTTACTGAGGGTCTGTTGTTGGTGGGAGGGGATTTTAATGTATCTTTGAACCCAGCCTTAGATACTTCAACGGGCAGATCGGCTCTTTCTCAGAGGGCGCTGAGACGATTACACCTTTCATTACAAAAATTGCATCTGATAGACCCTTGGAGAACGCTTTTTCCTTCGGGCAGAGATTACACTTTTTATTCCCATCCGAATAATAGCTATCACAGAATTGATTACCTACTGGTACAAACAGCTAATCTCCAATTAGTTAGAAAAGCTAATATAGATATCATTTCTCTCTCAGATCACGCTCCCATTTTTCTTGACATAGAGATAAAAACTCTACCACGGCCGGCTGGGTCGTGGTCACTGAATGAAACTCTTTTGGACTCGGATTCTCACATTGAAAAACTGACAAGTACTCTTGACTTCTTTTTTCAGAATAATTTGCACTCAGGCCCGCCCTTGCCTATGGTGTGGGAATCTCATAAAGCAGTAATGAGAGGGGAATTTATAGCCCTAGGCTCATATTTGAAAAAGGAGCGATCAAAAAAGGTTGTGTCTATTCTACATCAAATCAGTTCCTTCGAGAGGTTACATAAGAGATCTCAGGTAAATAAAATATTGTCAGAACTGACAGATCTGAGAACCTCATTAAAAAACCTTTTAAACATTAAATCAGCAAAAATTTATATGAGAAGTAGACAGAAGTTTTATCTCCATGGCAATAAGAGTAGTAAGCTTATGACATCCCTACTTAAGAAACAAAAGGAAAAGACGTTTATTAGACAACTTAGAGCTTTAGATGGCTCTTCAATTCTCGGGACTGCAGATATTGCCAGGGAGTTTAAAGACTTTTATGAAAATTTATACAATTTAAATACACCTGATAGCATGCAGGAGCCAGTCACAGCCTTAGCAAAAATGAAAGAATTTTTGACCTCGTTACATCTCCCTAAAATAACTCTTGAAGGTCAGTCCTTATTGACTGCCCCAGTTACCCCTACAGAGATTTTAGACATTCTTTCTACTATTCCGAACGGAAAGGCACCGGGCCCAGATGGTCTTCCCATTATCTATTATAAAAAGTTTATAAAACCACTGTTACCTCACCTAGTGTCTTTGTTTAATTCCTATTTAGCAGGCCAGCTCCCCCCTAGACAATCCTTGGAGGCATACATCACAGTCCTCCCTAAGGAGGGTAAAGATCCCAATCTGTGCACTAGCTACAGACCAATATCACTGCTTAATGCAGATATCAAGATGTGGGCTAAAATATTAGCGGGCAGATTAAGCAATTTCTTACCTAAGCTAATTTATGCAGACCAAGTAGGCTTTGTAAGAGGCAGGGAGGGGAAGGATAATTCTACTAAAGTCATTCAGTCTATAATGTTTGCTAAGACTCGGGGTATGCCCTTGATGCTCTTGTCGACGGATGCTGAGAAGGCTTTCGATAGAGTGAGCTGGAGGTTTATGGAACAAGTAATGATTAAGTTTGGCTTCCCTCCTCAATATATAACAGCAGTCCTCTCGCTTTATTCACAACCGACGGCCAAGGTCAGAGTCAACGGCACCCTGTCAGATAGTTTTGGGATTAGCAACGGGACTAGACAGGGTTGCCCCTTGTCGCCTTCTTTGTTCATTTTAGTTATAGAAACTTTGATACAAAGCATCAGACAAGATCAACGTATAGAGGGGTTGACGGTGGGTCAGAGGTCACTTAAGACTCTAGCTTTCGCAGACGATTTGCTTTTCCTTATCTCCAATCCATCCCAGGCCTTTCCAATTATTCTTCAAGCCTTTCATCATTTTGGTCTCCTTTCTAATTTCAAAATCAATTTGTCAAAATCTGAAGTGTTAAACATTGGTCTCCCTCACTCTCAGACCTCCACCATTCGTACGCAGATTCCATTCTCTTGGGCCACTAATTCTATTAGATATTTGGGAATAATGATAACTAGAGACCCCACTAACCTATTCCATGACAATTACACTCCTTTAATTCAAAAGGTCAAAAACCTGATGCAGAAGTATAGCTTACCCACTTTATCCTGGATGGGTCGTATTAATGTGTTTAAGGCATATATAATGCCCATTATACTATATACCATGAACATGGTTCCGATTCGGATTCCCCTGACATTTTTTGGAACATTAAAATCCCTTATTGGAAAATTTATATGGAAAAATAAAAGGGCTAGGTTACCTTATAAGTTTCTTTCTCGTCCTCTCTCTTTTGGAGGGTTAGGGGTTCCAGACCTTCTTTTATATTGTAAGGCTATCCATCTCAGTAGATGGTTAAAGGTGGTGTCCTGTGCTGAAAGGGAGGAGGGGGATAGTGTTGACTGGGCTTTACTGGGCCCGAGAGGTTTGCCGTATCTCTGGACTAGGGCTAAGCCGCCGGCCTCTCTTAGGTTGGATGATGTAACTACAACTACGTTGCGTATTAAAAGATTGGTAATGGGAGAGTTCCCGGAAGATACTTTCCCCTCCACATTGACACCGATTGGCTCAATTCCCTATTTGTTAGAGCAAGACTTTCAGGATCCATACAATTTATGGTCCAACCTCCCTAGAGAAACGTTAAATAGTTTTTATAGTAATAACACTTTGCGGGAGGGATCTTGGCCACAGGGGGCATCGGTCCAACCAACAAATTTTCTCCAGAAACAACACATCAAACGCATACTTTTACAGTTTGGAAGGAGATTCCCGTCTAAATCTAATTGGTCCTGGCTAGATATTATGATTAAACTTCCATCCCCACGGCAGAAAATTATATCCCGCATTTACTCACATCTCATCTCTCCGAATGTACATTCTAAACCCTCATTTATACACTCGTGGGAAATTGAACTTAATATCACGTTTACAGAAGATCAAATATCTAAAATGCTGTCAAATGCTAGGGGTTTTTCTAGATGTGTACTTTTGCAGGAGAATTCTTATAAAATATTAACTAGGTGGCATTTAACTCCAGCTAAGTTGTTCCAGTTAGGCCTCGTGGATAATGATGATTGCTGGCGATGCCTCAATCCTAGAGGACATCATATGCATATATTCTGGGAATGTCCTAGATTGCGAATTTTTTGGGAGGGAGTTGAGTTAGTTCTCAAAAAATTAGGATTAATAAAGGTGGATCTTGGAGCCACGGAAGCTCTCCTTTCATGCCCGTCAAAAGATTTTTTACCAAAAAAACATGGGCTTCTTCCACTGATGTTGAGTGCGGCGAGACAGTTGATAGCTACCCATTGGAAGGATGTAGCTCCTCCCATGTTGGGAGAATGGTATACGAAAATAAATCAGATTTATCGTTTAGAGGAGCTGTCTAGCTGGGAAATTTATAATCATAAAGCTTTCGTGTCGACTTGGGCCCCTTGGAATAGGTACTTAGAAGACAATCCTCTTTAGGAACATTCTGGAGTTTTTTGTTTTGTTAGGCTCTACTGAATTGGGTGGCTTCTGCTTTGGGGCTCCTGGCCTTACTACCCCATATTAGATAGCTCAATTGTAATACATGGAGAAGCGTTATTTTTTGAAGTGCACCCATGCAATGATTGTGCTCATGTTGTCAACCACATGTTGTTATTGTTAATGTTGTTGATATTGTATATGAATATGTTCCCTTTTCCCCTTCCCTTTCTTTTTTCCTTTCCTCCCCTACCTATTTTTTTCCTTATTTTCTCCTCCCTTCCCGCCCTAAACCAGACACTATTTAATATGTCGCCAACTGTACCTGAGAATTGGTGTTGTGTTTAATGGTGATGTTCAAAAACTTAAAAAATTCTAAAATAAAGAATTTACAAAAAAAAGAAATAGGTCACTGGTGCAAGTGGTTGGGCGAGAAGATGCAAGGAGCCTGCTTACTTCTTCTGTGACTGGTTCAAAATCAGAGAGTAAGCTAGATGCAGTGAGGGAGGGAGGACAGTGCATGGTATGAGGTGATTGGGAGATAATTTCCTGTCGGATCTGGTCAATTTTTTCTTTGAAGTAATTGGCCAGATCGTCAGCTTGAAGCTCCGTGGTTGGGGTCTGTACTCTTGGGTTGAGTAGAGAATGAAAAGTGTCAAAGAGACGTTTCGGGTTATTGGATAGTGAGGCGATGAGGGTGTTGAAATAGGTTTGTTTGGAGAGGTGAAGGGCAGTGTTGTATGTTCGAAGCATAAACTTATAATGGATGAAATCTTCGGGTAGGTTGGATTTTCTCCACAGACGTTCGGTGCACCTGCAGGAAACGTGTTTGCACCGTGTGCCAGGGTTGTCGCTGTCTGTGTTGTGGTGTTCTATGTATAGGAGGAGCAAATTCATCCAGGGCACTTTGAAGTGTTTCATTGTAATGCTTCAATGCAGAATGAGGACATGAGAGGGAGGAGATAGGGGCCAATGAAGACTGTAAGTTCTTCATAAGTTTCTGGGTGTTAATGGCCTGTATGTTTCTATAAATATGGACAGTGGGGGTGACCTGAGCAGCCTGGCAGTTCTTGATAGAGAATGAAAGAAGGTTGTGGTCAGAGAGCGGGAGAGGGGAGTTTGCAAAATCATCCACTGCACAAAGCCGAGAGAAGACCTAGTCGAGGGAGTTTCCGTCTTCATGCATTGGAGAATTAGTAAGCTGCAAAAGGCCAAATGAGGAGGTTAGAGATAAAAGGGGAGTAGCAGATGGGGAGAGGGGAAGAGCAATGGGGATGTTGAAATCGCCCATGATGAGGGTAGGGATGTCACAGGAGAGAAAATGTGGAAGCCAAGTGGCAAAATGATCCAGGAACTGATGGGAGGGGCCGGGAGGACGATACACTACCGCCACTCACATGGAGAAGGGGGTGTACAGTCTGATGGCATGGACCTCAAAAGAAGGAAAGACAAGGAAAGAGAAGTGAGGGTACTTGAGGGATAACCTGAAAGGTACATTTTGATGATCGGAGCATACCAATGCCTCCACCTGCTCTATTGTCTAATCTTGGGGTATGAGAGAAGTGTAGTCCACCATATGAAAGAGCAGCAGCAGCGATCGTGTCTGACTGCTGGATCCAGGTTTCAGTAAGAGCCAGAAGGTTAAGAGAATTAGAAGGGAAAAAGTCATGAATGAAGGAGAGTTTGTTACACACTGAGCGAGAATTCCAAAGTGCACAATTAAGAGAGACAGATGGCATGCAGGGAATATTAACAAGATTAGAGGGGATTCTGAGTGCAGCAGTTGGGGGGGTTTGACTTTCTATAACATGGGGGACCAGGGTTGGGAGCAATGTCTTCTGCGACTAGGAGACGGAGGATAGAAAGAGTGAGCAGATGGTTAAGTGATTTGTGAGAGCGTCTCTGATGTTGAATGGTGGGACTGACTGGATCTGTGCTGTGTAGCAATGTGAAAGGAGCGTGAGTGCTATACATAGGAGAGGAAAGGAGCGAGGGGCCGATATGGACGGAGTGTAGAGAGTTAAAACCAGGGCGGTGGATGTGTGTAAATGCAGCAGCCAGGATATAAATTAGACAAATGCATATGGTAAATATTTGGGGTTGCCCAAATGTACAGGGAATAGATTTATTTATTTGTCTTACCTGTCTAACTGCTATGTTATAACTGCCAGCGTACTTTGATACATGTACATAAATGCCCCCCCTGCATAAATGCCTTCCCCCAGGCTAGCTCTGAATTTATAGAAGGCAACTTCTAAGATCTTCCCTTTTTTTTTTTTTCCTCTCCTTACTTGTTAGAAATCAATCAAACTAAGTTAGGACAGCAGGACACAATAAATGTATTTAGCAGATAAACAAGTGTCCAGGCCTACATGGATCATAAACCACTTTGAAAAGTTACAAGCAGGGTGAGTTGAAATAACTATATACCATTATATATGCTGCAAAGATGAATGATAGAGGTTGGACACATGCAGGAATCAGTGAAGTTGCTGGAAATAGTTAAATACCTGTATGAAGAGAATAGAGATGCGTGTTAGATTCAGCCATGTTATAACTGCCAGCGTACTTTGATACATGTACGTAGATTACATGTACATAAATGCCCCCCTGCATAAATGTGCTGTGTCAGTCTGCTGACTCATCGTCCCGGGAATTCCCCGCCTCCTTTATATTGGTTCCTCGCCCGGCCCATCTGTCTGTCACAACGGTCCGTCCCCGAATTCTGTCCCCCGGGGACAGTTTCCCCCGGAGCCCAGATGACGGCTCCCTTGGTTCCGGCCCGGACACTCGACGGGAGCCGTTCCTTCCACACCGCAACGCGTGCAGGAATTGCCTGTTTGTTACCCAATCCCTGCATGTGCTTCAGCTGTCGAACAGTCACGAGACATGCAGCCGTGGGGACTCGAGCATAGTATTTGAGCACGCCGAAATGCCAAACTACCACTTGAACATGCTTATCCGAGCATGCTCGCTCATCACTAAATGCAACATTACAGATCTAGTTTATGAGGTTCGGACTATTGGCAACAAGCATATAGAATGTAATAATGTGATTAGTGACAAAGAGATCTGATATGCCAGTCAGAAGAAATCTATCACAGAAGGTAAATGCAAATTTGGTTTTAAGTGCATTGGGGGTTGTCAGTGCACTTAGATTGCTGCTTCCATGCCCTTAGTGCACTTCCCGTCTGATTTTCATGTTGATTCTATTCTAGATTTCTCAAAATTGCAACATCGGATTGCTACAAAAAAAAAAATCATCAGGGTTATATTAGTTTTTTGTCTAAAAATGTTCTGACAGGTTCTCCTTAAAAGGGAGAAATGTCAGGTCCTAGCGCTATAACTTTTATAGGGGATGTTGTACAGATTATTAAGACTTTCAAATGACACATCTTCATACTGCCAAACAGATGAATCCTACATCTCAGGGTTATCCCACTGCAGATGACCTCTCCAATTTAAAATTCAAATGTATTAATAGGATATTTGGGACAGCCACCCATGCTCAGCTCATGTACACCCCCAAACAGCCTCTTTTGGTGTACATCTGCATAAATCATGACCCTTTTGTGATCTGGGGCTGTGGCAGGTATAAAGTGATCCTAGAGCAAATTTGCTTTAGGATTTATGGAAAGAAGAACCACAACTACTACCAGAGCTGGAATTGAAGTCATGATAGCTGTCACCCAGGAATGAGCATCCATATCTTGCAGTCCATAACAGTTAGGCTATGTGCACACGCTGCAGATTCACCTGCGGTTTGGTCTACGGTTTTGCCCTGCGGTTTCACACCTCTACTATGTTAAAGGTGTGAAACCGCTGCGGAACCCGCCCTAACAATTGACATGCTGCAGTTTGTGAACCGCAGCAAAACCACACGGAAAAAAACACACCGTCAGCACAGCGTTTTTGAAAACCCATAGGGAATCATTGCACTGTACTTGGTCTGCGGAACTGCTGCATTTCCGCAGGGCCAAAACCACTGCGGAAACGCAGCAGAATCCACACCGTGTGCACACAGCCTAAGTTGTAGGTTAGGTCCTACTGCAGAAAGGGGATCTTATGTTATTTCTCTTCTTTTCTGGAAGTTTACAAGACGCCTGATATTTCCATCACATCTATTGGGTCTCCTAATAAGCAGTTTGATCTATTTGTTTATTGTATACAGATGCAATGTGCTGGCGGATGGCGACATGAACAATTATATAATGGATAAATCGTGTATTCAAGCTGTAAGTGAGAATTAGGAAAATGCTTAATGATGCATGAGTAAATAACACTGAGAAGAAAGTGCTGCAATGCTGAAGAAAACAGCTGCCAAAGAATTAAACCCCTCTGAGTACAACATACGGGCTGAAAATTGGATCATTCATGCAATGTACCTCTGGATATGGGAAACAAGGATGGGTGTGTATATATCTTACAGGTTTTCAGATCATGCAGTGCCACCATAACACAGCCTTCCACAGTGTTATCTTATAGAGCCATCCAAAGTTCCCACATAGCATAACCAGGCCCAGTGCTCCCATAACATAGCCAGTCACAGTGCTCACATAACATAGCAAGGCACAGTGATTCCATAATATAGCTAGGTCCAGTGCTCCCATAACATAGCCAGGTACAGTGCTCCCATAACATAGCCAGGTACAGTGCTCCCATAACATAGCCAGGTACAGGCTCCCATAAAATAACCAGGCACAGTGCCCCCATAACATAGCCAGGCACAGTGCTCCCATAACATAGCCAGGTACAGTGTTCCCATAACATAGCCAGGCCCAGTGCTCCCATAACATAGCCAGTCACAGTGCTCCCATAACATAGACAGGCCCACTGCTCCCATAACACAGCCAGTCACAGTGCTCCCATATCATAGCCAGGTACAGTGTCCCCCTAACAAAACCAGGCACAGTGCCCCCATAACATAGCCAGGCACAGTGCCCCCATAACATAGCCAGGCACAGTGCCCCCTTAAGATAGCCAGGCACAGTGCCCCCATAACATAGCCAGGCACAGTGCCCCCATAACATAGCCAGTCACAGTGCTCCCATAACATAGCGAGTCACAGTGTCCCCATAACATAGCCAGGCACAGTGCTCCCATTACATAGCCAGGCACAGTGCCCCCATAACATAGCCAGTCACAGTGCCCCCATTACATAGCCAGGTACAGTGCCCCAAAAGCATAGCCAGGCACAGTGCCCCTATAACATAGCCAGGCACAGTGCCCCTATAACATGGCCAGGCACAGTTCTCCCATAACATAGCCAGGTACAGTGCTCAAGTAGCATACGCTGACATAGTGCCCCTTAATACAGCCTACCAAAGTGCTTCTATAGCATAGTCAACAAGTGCCCCATAAGACACTACCTGCATAACATACTCAGCCACAGGCTGCCACAGTGCCCCCTTAACATATGAGCCAAACATACATTTTCAGCCAAAGTGCCTCCATAAAATAGTCAGTGCCACACTGCCTTTGTAACATAGCCTACCACAGTGCCCTAGAACATAGCCTGCCACAGTGTCCCATATCATCATTTGCCACAGTGTCCTATTAACAGCCAGCCATATTGCCTTATAACAGATCTGCCATACTGCTTTTATAACAGAGCCAGTCACAGTGCCCCCATAACATTGATTGCCACAGTATCAAATTAACAGCCAGCCACACTGCCCCCGTACCATCACCTACCACAGTGCCCCCGTACCATCATCTACCACACTGCCCCCGTACCATCACCTACCACAGTGCCCCCGTACCATCACCTACCACAGTGCCCCCGTACCATCATCTACCACACTGCCCCCGTACCATCACCTACCACAGTGCCACCGTACCATCATCTACCACACTGCCCCCGTACCATCACCTACCACAGTGCCCTCATATCATCACCTACCACAGTGCCCCTGTACATTGAAATAGCTTTGTGCATTAACATACCAGGCAACCGCCCCCTCCATGTATTGGTAGGCTGTGAGGGGTTGTTTCATCGGTATCCTTACACCTGTGTTGCCATCTTAATTATATGGGTCCACTGCATTTGTCTGAACGGGTAAACCTTTTTGCTCTTTTGCTGTTTCCCACAGTGCCCCCATACTATCACCTACCACAGTGCCCCCGTACCATCACCTACCACAGTGCCCCCGTACCATCACCTACCACAGTGCCCCCGTACCATCACCTACCACAGTGCCCCCGTACCATCACCTACCACAGTGCCCCCGTACCATCACCTACCACAGTGCCCCCGTACCATCACCTACCACAGTGCCCCCGTACCATCACCTAGCACAGTGCCCCCGTACCATCACCTAGCACAGTGCCCCCGTACCATCACCTAGCACAGTGCCCCCGTACCATCACCTAGCACAGTGCCCCCGTACCATCACCTAGCACAGTGCCCCCGTACCATCACCTAGCACAGTGCCCCCGTACCATCACCTAGCACAGTGCCCCCGTACCATCACCTAGCACAGTGCCCCCGTACCATCACCTAGCACAGTGCCCCCGTACCATCACCTAGCACAGTGCCCCCGTACCATCACCTACCACACTGCCTCCGTACCATCACCTACCACACTGCCCCCGTACCATCACCTACCACACTGCCCCCGTACCATCACCTACCACAGTGCCCCCGAACCATCACCTACCACAGTGCCCCCGTACCATCACCTACCACACTGCCCCCGTACCATCACCTACCACACTGCCCCCGTACCATCACCTACCACACTGCCCCCGTACCATCACCTACCACACTGCCCCCGTACCATCACCTACCACAGTGCCCCCGTACCATCACCTACCACACTGCCCCCGTGCCATCACCTACCACACTGCCCCCGTACCATCACCTACCACACTGCCCCCGTACCATCACCTACCACTGTGCCCCCGTACCATCACCTACCACAGTGCCCCCGTAAAGTAGCCTACCACACTGCCCCCGTAACGTAGCCTACCACGGTGTCAAATTATCAGCCACAGTGCTTCCATAACAGACCAGTCACC
Source organism: Dendrobates tinctorius (assembly GCF_039654945.1). NCBI lineage: Eukaryota > Metazoa > Chordata > Amphibia > Anura > Dendrobatidae > Dendrobates > Dendrobates tinctorius. The sequence goes on along the minus strand of NW_027361863.1, from coordinate 2,202,988 downwards.
GTGCCTCTAGTCAACCACACACTGTTCCCATACCAGGGACAGCCGCCACGTTCCCATAAGAGCCCACCATGCCCCATACCTGAGCCTAAGTTTGATTAGCAGTGGTATTTTTGCAGATCTACATAGGTTTAAATAAAGAGTTCACCAGATGTCAGGACACAAGATCAAGGACAAAATGTCACAATGATTGTGACATACATGATGCAACTGAAAGAGGAAATGTGACAGTATTTTGGGCTTCACGTCTTCTAATTATAAAAGGTCTTTAAGATTCAACTGTGATATCCGCTTTTGGGAAATCCTTCAGAGGCTGCAGAATATTAACCACAAGGGACCTTTCCCCTTAAGTAAAAAGTTAGAAATCTTACCAATACTGCAATATCACTTGTGACCAAGAGGTGGCAATACCGAGAGGTGTGATTTTAGACATGTGCTGCAGTTTAGGGCAATAATTACAGTGGTCTTTACATTGCAACATTTCACTGAAATATTTACAAAGTTTTTATATAGATATGTAATGAACAGTTTAATATGAAATAAAAAATAAATAAAAAATACATTGCGTGCCGAATGATCAGGATGCCTGCTGCCGAGCGCCCTTTGAGTGGCACACCGCCTTGTTTATAGTCTTTGTTTTCATGTGTTGCCATCCATGACCATGCCGAGATTAGCACAGCACAGATGGCCACTTCCTTACAATTTTTGCTTAGGTAAAGAGAAAAAAAAAAAAGACACATTTGCAATTTCACTAACCACAAGGAATAGAGCGCATCAGCAAAAGTGTCCAGGAGAGAGGGGAAGAAACTTTACGATCTACGGATTCTGACCTTTTAATGCACCGTGGCACTCATGCCAGCTTCAGGCGCATAGCTATAAGGATGCACCTAGTGCCTTGTACCTAAAATGGGCCCAAAGAACCCTTTGTCACATTTCTGGAGAGGGCCATGTTACAGATTTGGAACTAAAGGGTCTATTATCCCTCCGTACAGCTACCCTGGTCCTTTGCTGATCTCCTCTCTCTCTTTCTGGCAAAGCTGCCCATGACCACTCCAGTCAATCAGTGATCGCACCAGTAGTGACCAGTAGAGAAAGAGAGTAGACTGGTTGGGCATGGGTAGCAATACGGAGGAGCAGCGGTGGATTCAGTAGGTAAGTATGTGCTTTTTATTATTTTAGAGCACACTCAGATCCTTGTAAAAATAAAAAATGGATGGACATCCCTTTTAACCCCTTAGTGATGGAGCTAATTTTGACCTTAATGACCGGGCCAAATTTTTTAAATCTGACCAGTGTCACTTTATGTAGTAATAACTCTGGAACGGTTGTGTCCCAATGATTCTAAGAATGTTTTTCTTTTCATGACATATTGTACTTAGTGCATATTTATGAAAATATCTAAAACTAGATGGAGACCTGATGCTAGCGCATCGGGAGGGCGATAATGTCACGATAGGGGCAGGCTTTGCAGTGTTGAGAATCTCTCCCCCATGTGCTCACCCACCTATCCACTCTCTCTTTCCCCATGTGCTGACTTTTCCCGTCTGTGCCCTCTTCTTTGACCTGTCTACCCCATGTGCTTTCCCCCTTGTCTGCTGTCTCTCTCCTTCCTGTGCTGTGTTCTCCCCTCATGTGCTGTCCCATTTGAGCTGTCTCTTTCACCCCTGTGTCTGACCATGTACAGAACATACCACAGCTCCTGGGCAGGGGAGGAAGCAAAAGACAATACTGACTGTTATGATTGAGTCACCGTAGGAGGCAAAAACAGAAATGCTAGCTAAGTCCAGAAAACCAGAGAAGTTGGCAACTATCAGATTGCAGACCCCTGAACCTATCAACACAACTAGCAGTAGCCGTGGGGGGTTCCTACGATGACCTAGACCCCTCGATCACAGCCGGAGAGATACATAGGCCTAAAGAAGGAAAGGGGAAATCTAACTGCCCCAGAGCAGACCCCAAAGCAATAGGCAGCCCCCCACATATAATGACAGTGAAGCAAGATGAAAACACTTACACAGACAGAAAGACAGGCTGAGCAAAGACGGGGCCCAAAACTACCTAGATAGGAACGGATAGGAAGGCTGCTGTCTGCAATCTGCCAAAACCCTATCAGAGACAAAAGCCAACCAGCTGATATAAAAATGGCCCTGAAGCAACTAAGCTTCAAAAACTAAATCAGCACTCAGGTACCTTCAGAAGACAGAGCTCACGGAACACTGCACACTCCAGCAGGGAGTGTCAGAATCCAAAAAGCAAGAAAAACAAAAAACAAATCTTAAATGCAAAAAGGCAAAACAGAAAACTTAGCTTTAGGAGAGCAGGAATCAGACTGGTGTCCAAGAGTCCACAGAGAAATCACCCGCAGGGCAGAAAGGGCGTAGGCTGCCTTAAATCCAGTCAGTGACTCCACTCAGCCAATCGTCTTCATTAGTCCCAGGTGCCTGATAATCAGGCTCACTACCTTCCTTCACTAGAACAGGGAGTTCACCAGGCCTCAGTGACGGAGGGGAAAATGAACTCACAACAACTGACATTACAGCAGGAGATCGCAGAGGATACATTTTGTGAGGTAAAATATTGTTTAAAAACAGTCAGTGAAATATTTTACCTCACAAAATGAATCCTCTGTGATCTCCTGCTGTAATGTCAGTATTGTCGTTTGCTTCCTCCCCTGCCCAGGAGATGTGGTATGCTCCGTACACGGTCAGACACAGACAATTTTTAAAATGAACTTTCGTTCGTGGATAAACCCCTTTAATGTGACCGGCTTCCTCTGCCTGTAGACACGTCGCACATCTGCCGCAGGGATCAGCCGAATGATTCACTGCATCTGTATGGAATTTGCGCAGGCGCAGTGCGACGATGTTCCACTAGTGGTACCGCACAAGATGCTGCGTGAGTATGAGTGAGTGTGAATGTGTGTGAGAGTGACTGAGTGTGAGTGACTGAGTGTGAATGTGAGTGTGAATCTGAGTGTGTTTGTGTATGTGTGAGTGTGTGTACAGCATATATAGTGTGTGTGTGGTGCGATGGTGTTCCGCTGGTGGTAGCGCGCTATAGGTTGGTACCAGCAGCAGTTTCCATATTGAGACACCCATCACTTGGGTGTCCCAACATGGCGGTCGGTGAACTTCCTCCACTTGGAATTCTGGGATACGGTGACATCTGGAGAGAACAGGAAACGAAAACATTACAAGGCAATTATATAAATAGATGGGACAAAAAATGTGAAAATTTAGCAATTTTCAAACTACATTTTTATGCCCTTAAATCAGATAACTATACCACACAAAACAATTAATAAATAACATTTCCCACATGTATAATTTACATCTGCATCATTTTTTAAACATAATTTTTTTTTGTTAGGAAGTTAGAGCTTACCAACGATTTCTCATTTTTCCAACAAAATTTACAAAACCATTTTCTTTAGGGACCACATCACATTTGAAGTGACTTTGGGGGCCTATATGACAGAAAATACTCAAAAGTTACACCATTATAAAAATTGCACCCCTCAACATACTCAAAACCATACTCAGGCTATGTGCCCACCTAGCTTTTTTCAAGCGTTCTTTTCCTGAGCAGAAACGCATGCCCTTGCCAGGGAAACGCATGCGGTTTTTGACACGCATTTTTGACGCGATTGTCAAGCGTTTTCCTATGCGTTTTTGCAATTACAGTGTATGTATGCGGAATTGCATGCGATTCCGCACAATTAATGAACATGCTGCGTTTTTTTCCGCTAAGCGTTTCCGCAGCGGAAAAAACACACCATTAGCACAACATGTGCGTTTTCCATTCTATTACATTAGATGCTTTTCTTAAGCGTTTCCACAGCAGAAACGCCTGTCTAAAAGTGCTGCGGAAACGCTTAAAAACGCAACGTAGGCACACAGCCTTAAGAAGTTTATTAATCCTTTAAGTCCTTCACAGGAATTATTTGAATGTGGAAGGAAAAAATGAACATTTTATTTTACCCCCAATTTTTTAATTTTCACAAGGCTACCAGGAAAAAATAAAGTCCAAACTTTGTTGTGTAATTTCTCCTGAGTACATCAGTACCCCATATGTGGATGAAAACTACTATTTGGGCACACAGCAGGGCTCAGAAGGGAAGCAGCACTGTTTGACTTTTTGAACGTAAAAATGGCTGGTATCGAGAGCCGAAACCATGTCGCGTTTGGAGAGCCCCTGATGTGCCTAAACAGTGGAAACTCCCTACAAGTGACCCAGTATTGTAAACTACACCTCAAGGATTTTATTCAGGGGTATAATGAGAATTTTGAACCCACAGGTACAACACAGAATTTTATAACATTAGATCGTCATATTAAAAAAGTTAATTTTTTTTCACAAAAATCTTGCTTTGGTCACAAATTTCTAACTTTTGCAAGTGGTAACACAAAAAAGTGGACCCCACAGTTTGTTATTCACTTTCTTATTAGTATGACGATTAGTGATGGGCAAACCCCTGGATGTTAGGGTCTGGCATGTTCAGCCAAACAGTTAAAAAAGTTCAGTTCGTGTACTAGAACATGCTTGAACCCGAGCCAGGACCCCATTTACTTGAATAGGGGAACTGAACATCCAGTGTTTTCCATGTTGTTATGTGCATGACAGCACGGTAAACACTGCTTCTGGTCGGCGGTAAAATGAGTTGCTGGGACTACTACTCCGATCAGCCTACAACTGCTGCAGCTAATAACAGAAAGAGCAGGTGGCGGCTGAAGGGAGTATTCATCAGCCAGCGCCTGCGCTCCTAAGTAAATTATAATTTAAAAAAAAAGGTGTGGGTTCCCCTGTATTTTTTGATTAGCAGTCAAGCAAAACTGCCAGCTGTAAGCAGCAACCCTCAGCTGTCAGCTTTAGCAAGGTTGGTAATCCCCAAGCCATTTTTTCAAATTAGTTAACATCTGGGGGCTGGTATTTTCAGGCTGGCAAGGGTCTATGGCTATTGGCCCCCCAGTCTAAAAATAGCAGCCCACAGCCGCCCAGAAAAGGTGCATCTATTAGAGGCATGAATTCTGGCGCTTTGCCCGGCTCTTCCCACTTACCCTGTGTCAGTGGCGTAGCGTGGGGGGGGCGGGGGGGGCGGTCTGCCCCAGGCGGCACGTATGTGGGGGCAGCGCGGCAGCAGCAATTCAATTCCTCTCATCTGACTGTGGGAGAACAGCGCGGACTCCGCGGTGGCACAGTGCAGGCGCTTTCTACCTTCTACGCCACTCCCTTGCTGGACTCGGACTCGGAGCCCCGGCTGCTTTCCGCTCCTGAGCCGGTGCTGGGTCTACCTTCTACGCCACTGCCTTGCTGGACTCGGACTCGGAGCCCCGGCTGCTTTCCGCTCCTGAGCCGGTGCTGGGCGGAGGTGTTGGCCGCTCAAGGCTGGTTGTTCGGTCGGAGCTGCCCGAAGAACACGTGGCGTGTGGCTGAGGTGACGCAGGAGGAGCGGATCCCGGGACACAGGAGCCGGTGAGTGAGGGGGACGGCGGGAAGCACTGCCCAGCCTGCCCGTGATGTCTGTGAGGGGAGGGAGACACCGCGGTATGTGATTGCCCCTTGAATTTCATTCCATCATGTAATGTTATGCAACTTATGCTACAGGGGGCATCTAGGTAATTACTCCCTCTCCCCCATTTACTAATGCTAAAGTTGAGGCTCCCTAATCCTTGGAATTGGATTGCCTACATCTTCATATAGCTGATATTATGCAAAAGAGTTGGGCTCTGTAGGGGGAGGACATGGGGGAGCTGTGCAGAGGAGGACATGGGGGGGCTCTGTAGGGGGAGGACATGGGGGAGCTGTGCAGAGGAGGACATGGGGGGCTCTGTAGGGGGAGGACATGGGGGAGCTGTGCAGAGGAGGACATGGGGGGGCTCTGTAGGGGGAGGACATGGGGGAGCTGTGCAGAGGAGGACATGGGGGGGCTCTGTAGGGGGAGGACATGGGGGAGCTGTGCAGAGGAGGACATGGGGCGGCTCTGTAGGGAGAGGACATGGGGAGCTGTGCAGAGGAGGACATGGGGCGGCTCTGTAGGGAGAGGACATGGGGAGCTGTGCAGAGGAGGATATGGGGGGGCTCTGTAGGGGGAGGACATGAGGGAGCTGTGCAGAGGAGGACATGGGGGGGCTCTGTAGGGAGAAGACATGGGGTGCTGTGCAGAGGAGGACATGGGGGGCTCTGTAGGGAGAGGACATGGGGGAGCTGTGCAGAGGAGGACATGGGGCGGCTCTGTAGGGAGAGGACATGGGGTGCTGGGCAGAGGAGGACATGGGGCGGCTCTGTAGGGGGAGGACATGGGGGAGCTGTGCAGAGGAGGACATGGGGGGGCTCTGTAGGGAGAGGACATGGGGTGCTGTGCAGAGGAGTACATGGGGGGGCTCTGTAGGGAGAGGACATGGGGGGCTGTGCAGAGGAGGACATGGGGGGCTCTGTAGGGAGAGGATATGGGGGCTGTGCAGAGGAGGACATGGGGGGGCTCTGTAGGGAGAGGACATGAGGGGGTTCTGTAGGGGGAGGACATGGGGGGCTCTGTAGGGGGAGGACATGAGGGGGCTCTGTAGGGGGAGGACATGAGGGGGCTCTGTAGGGGGAGGACATGGGGGGGCTGTGCAGGGGAGGACATGGGGGGCTCTGAAGGGGGAGGACATGGGGGGGCTGTGCAGAGGAGGACATGGGGGGGCTCTGTAGGGAGAGGACATGGGGTGCTGTGCAGAGGAGGACATGGGGGGCTCTGTAGGGAGAGGACATGGGGGGCTGTGCAGAGGAGGACATGGGGGGGCTCTGTAGGGAGAGGACATGGGGGGCTGTGCAGAGGAGGACATGGGGGGCTCTGTAGGGGGAGGACATGAGGGGGCTCTGTAGGGGGAGGACATGGGGGGGCTGTGCAGGGGAGGACATGGGGGCTCTGTAGGGGGAGGACATGGGGGGCTGTGCAGGGGAGGACATGGGGGCTCTGTAGGGGGAGGACATGGGGGGGCTCTGTAGGGAGAGGACATGGGGGGCTCTGTAGGGAGAGGAGGACATGAGGGGGCTCTGTAGGGGGAGGACATGAGGGGGCTCTGTAGGGGGAGGACATGGGGGGGCTCTGTAGGGGGAGGACATGAGGGGGCTCTGTAGGGGGAGGACATGGGGGGGCTGTGCAGGGGAGGTCATGGGGGGCTCTGTAGGGGGAGGACATGGGGGGCTGTGCAGGGGAGGACATGGGGGGCTCTGTAGGGGGAGGACATGGGGGGCTGTGCAGGGGAGGACATGGGGGGCTCTGTAGGGGGAGGACATGGGGGGCTGTGTATGCGAGAACATGGGGGCTCTGTAGGAGGGACATGGGGGACTGTGCAGGGGGGTACATGGGGAGGCTGTGTAGGGGAGGACATGGGAGGCTGTGCTGGGGGGTACATGGGGAGGCTGTGTAGGGGAGGACATGGAGGGGCTGTGCAGGGGGGTACATGGGGAGGCTGTGTAGGGGAGGACATGGAGGGGCTGTGCAGGGGGGTACACGGGGGGAGGGGGGGCTGTGCAAGGGGAGAACATGAGGGCTCTGTAGGGGGTGTACTGTGGGTCTGTGCAGGGGGAGAACACGTGGGTCTCCTTACACTGTTTTATGGTGCAGCTCTCGGCAGGACAGTGGTGGAGGTTCAGTAGGGTCATCACGCTAATACATACACATATATATAGAGAGAGAGAGCGAGAACTGCAAGAAGATGAAAGTCTAGAAATTTAGAAATAATAACAGCAGAGTTAGTAGTAGACTAAAAATTAGATATTTGAGTGTAGTGTGGGCTCTTCGGATTCTTCCGGATTATCAACGACCATAGGGGCGGCAAATTTTTCGACCGCCCCGGGCGCCACAAACAGTTGCTACGCCACTGGTGGCAATGCACCTTTTCTGGGGGGTTGGGGCTGCTATTTTTAGGTTGGAGGGACAATATCCATGGCCCCTTACCAGCCATGCTTTTCTTTAGAGCTTTTGCGTTTTGAATAGCAGTTGTGCTTCAGTTTGCTGGCACTTACCTTTTATTATCCAGCTTTTGTGCTCCTTCTTGTTCAGCTAGCTTGAATTGTATCATATACTACCATTTGCTTTCTTTATATTTTAAACATACTTCATTAATAAAGATTATTTTTAATGTACTTAGTTTTGGCAATTCATCATTGTGCCTCTTGCTCTTATCACCAGAGGTTGTGGAAATGGATTTCATGAATGAACGTTTTTTTTGCCTTATTATTTGCTAACCCAAGACTGAGTGACATAATTTTTCATTATATTGTGATACAAGGAGTGGTATCCTTTTCTGTGCACCATTATTCACGGAGTGACGTGTATCCTACCGTTGCATTTTTTTAAATTATTTATTTTAATTTAATGGCATGGGGACCCCTCTATTCTTAAAAAAACAATCTTACTAAAGTTTACAACTGAGGGTTGCAGCCCGCAGCTGTCAGTTTTGCTTGGCTGGTTATCAAAAATACAGGGGAATTCATGCCAAGTGACTGGAGGTAAACTTATTACCTCTAATCACAGCTGGGAGCTCACGCCGACACTTGACAGCACGGGAACCGCAGCTCTCTGACCGGCAGTAGTGATTTTATCGCCGATCAGAGGCAGTGTTTGTTGCGCTCTCATGAGCATGACAGCTCGAGAAACACCCGATGTTCCAGGTGCCAAACTCGGTATAGACCCCGAACTTTACTGTTCGGGTTTGGCCATCTCTAGTGACGATACCCCACATGTAGTCAAAAAGTTCTGTTTGGACAAATGGCAGGGCTTGGAATGGAAGGAACAATACTTGAATTTTGGAACATAAAATGGCTGAAATAGATTGCGGGCGATATGTCACATTTGCAGGGCTCAAACAGCGTAAACCCCCCACAACTAGGGCCGGTTTTAGGCAAAGTGGGGCCCTAGGCAAAGTTTAAAGTGGGGCCCCAAATGCTAACATATTGCACATCACACAGAAGCATTTCTGTTATATTTACGTGCGCTCAGTTCAGGCCGCTAAACAAGCGTGATCAACAATATTAAAATCTTTCAACACTTGTTTCCCGGCCTTTTTCCACCGTCTGAGAAAGAATGATGGGGACAGAACAATCACTATTAGATCAATCTGTCCCCGTACAAAATCATGTTATCAGCAGCACACCTACAGTTTACACCGGGTGATGTGCTGCTGAGAACAATGATTTTTGCTCCAGTATAAACAATCTAATCACTCGATGAATAGGCAGAATTTTGCCTGTTTAGTATAATGCACCCCACAGTCCTCCATATTGTAAAATGCACACCCCATAGTCCTCCATATAATATAATATGCCCCATAGTCCTCCATATAGTATAATATACTCCCTATGGTCCTCCATATATTAAAATACACTCCTCAGTCCTCCACATAGTATAATACACTCCTCATAGTGCTCCATATAGTATAATGCACCGTTATAGTCATCAATGTATTACAATTCTCTTCCCATAGTATAATGCACCCCATAGTTCTTCACATAGTATAATGTATCCTTGTAGAAGAAAGGTCACACTCATCGGGATAAATTCTTCAAATTTCAACGACCCGTTGAAGCGCTTGAGTAGCGCGAAATGGCCGTTGTCAGTCTTTTTGCACTCTAGATATCACCCTCCCGACTATAACATGTAATATGTGTCAATAAATTTGAAGAATTTATCCCGATGAGTGCGACCTTTCTTCTACAAGGATACCAAGTTGTGATTTCTTTGAGGTCAAGCACCCGGGATCCCTGGTTGTTGGGCTTCTGATTGCCGCACATCACCAACACGTTCACGGTAAAAGCGGTGCTGTCCGCAGTTTCTTCTTGTTGTGGTTGATAGTATAATGTATTCCCCATCATCCTCGATACAGTATAATGCAGCTCACATATAGTATAATGCAGCCACCCCACAGAGTATAATGTAACCCCATAGAATATGATGAAGCCCCCCTCATATAGTATAATGTAGCCCCCTCATAGAGTATGATGCAATCACCCCTCATAGAATATAATAAATATAATACAGCCCCCCATAGAATATAATCTAGCCCCGAATAGAATAGAATACAGCCCACCTCCCCATAGAATATAATGTAGCCCCATCAAAGAGTATGATGCAATCCTCCCTCATAAAATCTAATACAGCCCCCCACAGAATATAATGTAGCCCCCCATAGAAGATAATACAGCCCACCTCCCCATAGAATATAATGTAGCCCCATCAAAGAGAATGATGCAATCCTCCCTCATAAAATCTAATACAGCCCCCACAGAATATAATTATAATGTAGCCCCCCATAGAAGATAATACAGCCCACCTCCCCATAGAATATAATGTAGCCCCCCCATAGAATATAATGCAGCCCCATAGTATATAACACAGCCACATAGTATATAACACAGCCTCCCCCCATAGAATATATTATACCCCCATAGTATATAACACAGCCTTCCTCATAGAATATAATATACCCCCCAATAGTATATAACACAGCCCACATAGTATATAACACAGCCATGTAGTATATAGCACAGCCATGTAGAATATAACACAGCCCACCTAGTATATAGCACAGCCCACATAAAGTATATAGCACAGCCGACCTAGTATATAGCACAGCCCACATCTCCCCCCCTCCCAAGAGTGGTCCCACAGTCCAGTACTCACTTATATTTGAAAAAAAAAAAGCAAAATAAAAAAAAACACATTCCTCACCTCTCCTCGCTGCTCCTGACTCTGCGGATTCTCCGCCTGGCACACAAGTGCGAGTTGACGTCATCGCGCACCCACCTTGTCAGAGGCAGAGCGGGGAATGATAGGAGAGGGAGCGTCAGCTGATGCTCTCTCCTCCGTCATTGCTTTGAACTGTACCAGCAGATGCCGGTATAGTTCAATGCGGCGGGGAGAGTCAGCGCTGGGGGTAGGTGGGCCCCCCTCCCTCACAGGGGCCCCATAGCGGCTGCATTATGTGTCGCTAGCTGGGGGCCCCTGGGGGAGCGGGGGCCCTAGGCAGCTGCCTGGTCTGCTTGCCCCTAACGCCAGCCCTGCCCACATGTGACCCATTTTTGGAAACTACACCCCACAAAGATTTTATCCAGGGGTATATTGTGCATTTTGAACCCAAAGATACTACAGAGAATTTGATAACATTAGGTTGTCATATATATATGTTGTCATTAGTGTTGAGCGCAAGTGCTCACTACTTGAGTTTGCATCGGGTGCTCGGGTACACACCAAGCATCGCAGGTGCTTGAGTGTCATGCTCAGGTACCCACCCCAACTGTTTCGTGGCTGTTAGACACCCAAAATAAGCATGCAGGGATTGCACATGTATGGCAGGCAATCCCTGCATGTTTTCTTGGCTAACAGCCGCAAAACATGCAGGGCAGACGCTTGAACGTCGCTCACCTGAGATACTCGGTGCATAACCAAGCACCCAATGCAAACTCAGTTGGCGAGCACTTGCGCTCAACACTAGTCATTATATAGACATAATTTTTGTTTATCTTTTGAACAAAAAAAACCCATCCCAAACACTAAACCCAACTGTAACCCTAAACCTATCCCTAAGCCCAATCCTAACCTTAATCCTAACTGCAAAGAATTAAAGAAATAAAAATGAAAAATAATTAATCTGAGTAAGGGGATGACATACTAATTGGCTTTTCATCACTGTGATGGGATGAAACTGAATGGGAGGAGACAGATTAGATATTAGGAAAAACTTTTTGACAGGGTGATCAATGAGTGGAACAGGTTGCCACAAGAGGTGGTGAGTTCTCCTTCAATGGAAGACTTCAATCACAGGCTGGACAGACATCTGTCTGAAATGGTTTAGTGGAGTAGGGAGATGGACCAGATGACCCAGGAGGTCCCTTCCAACTATACCTTTCTATGATTATATGGTTCTCTGCCATTATCTTGATTGTTATCAAGCCATCGGGTTGCTGCTCTTCTTCGTCTTGTTCCTTCTATTCTTCCAACCATGATGACCTTATCCAGTGATTGCAGCACGGTGGCTCAGTGGTTAGCACTGCAGCCTTGCAGCTCTGGAGTCCTGGGTTCAAATCCCACCAAGGACATCAGCAAGGAGTTTGTAGGTTCTCCGTGTTTGCGTGGGTTTCCTTCCACATTCCTAAGACATACTGACAGGGATTCTAGATTGTGAGTCCAATGGGGGACGATAACGTGTGCAAACTGTAAAGCGCTGCAGAATATGTTAGCGCTATATAAAGATTATTATTATTATCTCTTCATATGATGTGTCCATAGTAGACAAGTGATAGCTTGGTGATCCTTGCTTCAAGTGACATGTCTGGTTTGATTTGTTCCAAATTTGATATGTTTGTTCTTCTTGCCATCATTGGTAAGGGATGGGTGAATTGCTCTAGAATCACTGCGTTGAGAAACATGTGATGGTGTCTCCGCAGTGTTGGATGTTGATCTCCGTGAGTTCATTCATCCTCATTTTTCACAGTCTTCTACTAGGCATTGCTCCTACTGGCCAGTTTCCTACTCCACACTGATGAGGGGCAATACCCCGAAACAGCTGTTTGTGGATGGATACCATGTTTTGGCATAGGTGGTTTCCTTCATTGGAGACTGCCCTTCCCGTGGTTGTTCCTTCCCGGGGAAAGACCTGGCTAGTCATTGCTTGCGTTGAGAAACATGTGATGTCTCCGCGTCTTGTTTTGCATGTTTTACATATTTCCGATAAGGGATGGGGGCATTGCTCTAGAATCACTGCGTTGAGAAACATGTGATGGTGTCTCCGCAGTGTTGGATGTTGATCTCCATGAGTTAATTCATCCTCATATTTCAGTATTTTACTAGGCATTGTTCCTACTGGCCAGTTTCCTACTCCACACTGATGAGGTGCGGAGTTTCCTGAATACCTTGAGTGTTGTCTCTTGGCCTTCCGGCATCGCCACTTCGGTGGCTTAAGCCGGTCGCTGCTTTTGGGAGATAGCCAGGAGGTTTCGGGGAGGAAATCCTTGGAGCTGTGGACGATGGGAGTCCGACTTCAATTCTCTGGGACCGGTGATAGCCGGGTCAAAAATGGATTCAGGATTGACATCGCTGAAGATAAGAAGTTGCATTTTTCCCTGGGATATTTGGTCAACATGGTGTTTTATGACATCCTGAAGATTCGGATGTCCGATATAATATGCCTGCAGGAGTTTAGGAGAGAAGGCAGGTATGTACTGGTGCTATCTTCTATGGCGGCTTGCCAGAATTTGTTTACTGCCCTGAAAAATGGAGTTGCAAATCCTTTGCTGGAAGGTCTTACCTTTACTGTGCTGTACTCTAAGGGAGATATCCCACTTGTAGTATTCATGCACAACCCTTTTGTTTCCCTGGAGGACATTGCTTTATTTTTGAAAAGACATTGCATTTATGTTCAGTACTCCCACAGGGTCCTGAATGGAGAAGGGCTCTGGACTGGGAAGTACAAATTTTTTGTGAGATTTGGGATGGATCCCCAAGGCCCGGGAGGCATCCATTACCCCCCTCTTAATTTTTCAATTGGGAAAAATACTGTTTTTTTGTTCTTTCCAGATGCCCCGATGTATTGCAGGAGGTGTAAAAATTTCGGGCATACCCAGGATAGTTGCAAGGAGATGCCAACTTGCAGGAATTGCAATGCTTCTGGCCATATGGCTAAAGACTGCACAAATCCTGCTATGTGTAATGCTTGTGGTGAGGAGGGCCATAAGTATCGGGACTGTAAGGCCAGGATCAGTCCTAGGTCTTACGCTGAGGTCTCAGGTGGGGCAGCTGCACCCCCTGCTGCTGTTGTTGACATTCCACAGGTTTCAGACTCGGAACTTATTGAGGAACCTGAAATCATGGAGGCACATGAGGAGGCCCTGCCCCAAACGGAGTCTCCCAGCCCAGAAGTGGCAGTTTTGGAAGCTACTGATGTTGAATGTGTGCTCCCTCTTCAGTCTGATGTCTGTGGGGAGGGGGAGTTGGAGAGTACTCTTGGCAATACCCCCAGTGTATCTTGGTTTGCTACTGAGGAGGAGTTGGCCAGTTGTGGAGATCAAGGTGACTTCACTCTTGCGAGGTCCTCTGAGGATGAGGAGCCTGGAAATTCCTGTAAGAAGCCCAGAACGGATTGGGCAGACCCCGGTGAAGTTGGTTTAAGTCCGGTGAGTGAACGTTGTTACCCTCAGAATGTCTTCTCTCCTGACACCAATGCTTTTTTAGGCATTCCCGCAGACGTAAACAGGTTCAAGGAGTTGCAGTTCCAGATGGAAGACGAAAACGGCTGAAGAGGAAGTGGCGTGTTTGTCGTCATGTAAATAACACAGTCATGTTATGGCTCCCCAAGCTGGTTGGGGCATTGCGTCCCTGAATGTCAGGCAAATTAGATCCAAATTCAGGAGGGCAATCGTTCTAGATTATATTAAACAGATGAATGCTCACATCTTTTGTCTTCAGGAATGTGGGATTGTGGACGCTCCAAGCGATAAGGACTGGCCTTACGGACAGCATGTATGGTCTGGCTCATGTGTTAATAGGAATGATGGTGTAGGGATATTAATGGGTAACAGCGAAATTAGTTTAGATAGCTACACGGTGGTAGAGGTTGGTAGATGTATAATTGCACATGTTAGCTATAGGGGGTGGCGGGCTAGAATTATTAATGTGTACTGTCCATCAGGACACGACAGGAAAAAGGAGCGTCTGGCTCTTTTGGAAAAATTAAGTTTGTTTCTTCTGGGCAAAATGCCTACAGTTTTAGTTGGAGACTTTAATTGCACCCCAGAAGGGAATTGTGACATAACTGGTAAAAAGTTATCCAATCTTATTTCTGATTTTTCCCTTCTAGATGCTGCTGCTCTGAAATTTGGCATCCCACCACCGCCAACGTACCATGCTGATAGGGGTGGTATTGCATCCAGGATAGATAAAATGTTGTTTTCCAAAAATATGTTGTATATGAATTTTGAACAAAATGCTGTACCTTTTTCTGATCATGAGTGTTTGAGAGGTGTGTTTAGTGCGATTGATGACCGTGTGTATGGGGGTGGGGTTTGGAAGCTGAATGTAAGATTGTTAGAAGATGAGGATGTGATGAATGAATTAAAAATAAAGTATAAAGAGTGGAGAGTATGTAAGAGGGATTTTGCGTGTGTACTGGAATGGTGGGACTGGGTTAAGGTGTGTTGCAAAAAATTCTTCAAAAAGTGGGGCTATAAAAAAGCTGCTATTTATCGGAGTAGATTTAATGATTTAAACAGGTGCTTAGACTGGTTAAGGAAGTGTGGAGAAAGTGGCATGGATGTGTCTGATCTGCTGGCTGAGACAAAGAGTGAATTAAAGAGTGTTATGGATGAAAAAGGGAAAGAAATCATCTATCGCACCAAAATAGAACATCTTGAGAAAGATGAAAAGTGCACGAGGTTCTTTTTTAAGAAAATGAATGGGAGAAAGGCTGATATGGATAAAATCCTGGATAGGAATGGTTTGTGTGTGTCAGGTGACAATGTGATAAAGGAGGTGAATAGGTTCTATAGCAAGTTATATGATAAAAAATGGATTGATTCTGGCCTTGTTTCAGAAGTGCTGAATGGGTTAGAGAACAAGTTGGATAGTGGAGAATGTGATATTTTGAATGAGGATGTAATTATGGAAGAAGTAGAAAATGTGATGAAGAGTGCTAAAAAGAATAAGACTCCATGTAAAGACGGATTGCCGGTAGAATTCTATGTGAAGGCGTGGGATATTCTGGGAGCTGATTTGACTGAGATATGTAAGTATATGTGGGAGAGTGGTAAGTTGTGTGAATCAATGAAAGAGGGGGTGGTTGTGCTTGTGCATAAGAAAGGTGAGAGAAAGTGTTTAGAGAATTGGAGACCTATAACATTGCTGAACGCAGATTACAAAATCTATAGCAAATTGTTGGCGAATCGCATGCGTGAGCTGATTGGTAGTATTGTGGATGAGGATCAAGTGTGTGCTGTGCCTGGAAGAAGTATGAGTGATAACTTATTGTTATTAAGGGATTTGATTGGAGACTGCATGGGAAGGAAACGGAAGTGTATGGTTCTGTCAATTGATTTTGAGAAAGCATTTGATAGGGTCTCGCATGTGTTTTTGTTTAAAGTTCTGGATAGAATGGGATTTCCTCAAAAATTTGTGAATGGGATAATGTCTTTGTATGATTGTGCGTCAAGTGAGTTTCTTGTTAATGGGTGGTTGAGTGAGAAAGTGAATATTAACTCTGGTGTAAGGCAGGGGTGTCCCATGTCCCCTGTCTTGTTTGTATGTGTGATTGAACCTCTGTTGTGCTTGGTGAGACGTGATAAAATGATGCGAGGTTTGTTGGTACCTGGGAGTGGTGGGAAGCATGTGAAAGTTCTTGGATATATGGATGATGCTGTGGCTGTGAGTGAAAGTGTTGCGTCTATGAGTAGGGTTAAGTTGCTTCTGGAGTTTTTCTGTGGTGCGTCTGGCTTTAGAGTGAATTGGAATAGATGCAGTTTTAAATGTTTTGGGGATGACAGGGTTAAAATGGAGGGGGTAAAGTGTGAGGAGGGTGCTATCAAAGTGCTGGGAGTATCATTTAATATGGGCTTGGAAGGTAAGGAGAGCTGGGAGGAGTGTGGATTGCGCATAGAGCGTAAGTTAAATTTTTGGCGACTGAGAGACTTGACCTTGAGTGGTAAGATTTTGGTCATAAAAGCGGTGATTCTTCCGATTTTGCTTTTTATTGCAACAGTTTTTCCACCATCATGTAGGAAAATAAAAAGAGTGGAAAAGTTAGTTTTTACTTTTTTCTGAAGCAGTAAAATAGAGAAACTTAAGAGAGAGAGTCTTTTCGAGGCGTGTCACCATGGTGGCATGGCCTTTCCAAATTGAGATTTTTCTGGGGCTTCAGTATATCAAAACTGTTGTTATTTTGCTGAATAAAGGAAATAAGGGAGCTTATATGGCAAGTTATTCTGCTGGTTGGATGTTATATGGCTTATGTTGGAGAAAGAGGGATGCTAGAGTGCCTGTTGCTTTCAAGTGTCCGGTCTGGTATGAGGTGATTGAGAAGTTTGTGAGGAAGCATGATTTGCTGAGTGTACCGATGAATGATTTTAGAATGGCTAAGAATGTGATGAAAATAATACGTAAGAATGATGTGGAATGTAATATTGTGGGGTTGAGAGGGAATGAAGTTTCGGTTGCATGGAAGAGTTTGGGAACGCACGGGATGTCTAATAGACAAAGGGATATTGTATGGATGTCCTTGCACAATATTTTGCCTGTGCGACAGGTTCAGAAGAGACGAGGTCTGACCAGAACTGATGTGTGCCCGAGGGAAGGATGTGGTGGATGTGAGACTGTGTGGCATACTATGTGGGACTGTGATTACGCGTGCAGTGTGTGGAAGTGTGTAGGTGGGTTGTGTAAGGAGTTAGCAGGTGTGTGTTTTATTGACTGGCGTGTTGCGATGTTTGGAATTGGTGCATGTGGTCGTGTGAAAAATAGAATCCTATGGTTAATTATGACTTGTGTGATGCAGAGTTTGTGGGATGTGAGGAATTTAGGAATTTTCAAAGAGAAGCATGTATCTGTGAATAAGTGTGTCGGGCTGATCCTTTCTAGATTATAGTTGATTTATAAATTAGACAGCGAAGGCGGTGGTGGTTCTGATGCAGAGGGTGTCTGGAAATTTAAAAAATGGCAGCACCTGATCAAATATCAGTGAATTTTAGTGATGTTTATTGATGTTCAGGATGTCTTTGGTGTATACCCTTGGTTTGTTATACTAAAATAAATATGAACCATGATGATGAGAGTTGAAACAACGACGTTTAAGTTGATGAGCTTATATTGAGTTGTTTATAACTAACCTGAATGGTTTTAATAAAAAAAAACAAAAAAAAACCAAAAAAAAACAGCTGTTTGTGGATGGATACCATGTTTTGGCATAGGTGGTTTCCTTCATTGGAGACTGCCCTTCCCGTGGTTGTTCCTTCCCGGGGAAAGACTCGACTAGTCATTGCTTGCGTTGAGAAACATGTGATAGTGTCTCCGCGGCTTGTGTTTTACATGTTATTACATATTTCCCATAAGGGATGGGGGCATTGCTCTAGAATCACTGCGTTGAGAAACATGTGATGGTGTCTCCGCAGTGTTGGATGTTGATCTCCATGAGTTCATTCATCCTCATTTTTCACAGTCTTCTACTAGGCATTGCTCCTACTGGCCAGTTTCCTACTCCACACTGATGAGGGGCAATACCCCGAACAGCTGTTTGTGGATGGATACCATGTTTTGGCATAGGTGGTTTCCTTCATTGGAGACTGCCCTTCCCGTGGTTGTTCCTTCCCGGGGAAAGACCTGGCTAGTCATTGCTTGCGTTGAGAAACATGTGATGCTGTCTCCACGGCTTGTGTTTTGCATCATTGGTATTGATGACATCCTTCTCCAGCACCACATTTTGAAGACGTTGATTCTTTTTGTTTCTTTATGTTCCAGGTTCCGCATCTGTATGTTACCGCAGAAAAGACCAAACGATATGTCTTTATCGTCAGTGAATTGTTCCTTGATTTGAAGACCTTCTCTAGTGACTTCATTGTTGATTTGCCCATGGCTGTTCTCCGAATGACTTCCGGTGTCATCACTGCATCTTGAGTTATGATCAATCTGAGTAGGCTAAAGTCCTTTACAGCTTCCAGTCCGTCGCCGTCCATCTCAAATGTGTCCCCGTCGCACCTGGTAGTAGTCAATATCTTTGTCTTCTTTGTATTGAGTAGCAGTCCCATGTTCAAGCTTTCCACCTTGACACTCCATAATAAGTTCTTCATCCCATCTACGCTTCTTGCTATCAATGGCGTATCATTTACATATTTAAGATTGTTGATTATTCTTCAGCAATTTTCATTCCTTCTTCTTTTTTGGTAAGTCCGACCTTCCTGAATACAAGATACTAAATACAGTCAATGGGATGCTAAAATGGAAAAGGCATACTGCCATGTGAACGATGGGCATGTTAGGCTATGTTTACACTGAATTTTTCTAGGTGTTCATAAACCAAAAATTTTTGAAACAGAAACTACATCAGGAAATTCTCCTTTTTGAGGGGAGTTTTTGGAGGAGGTTTATTTTTTGTTTCCTAAAGCAGTTATGAGTAGTTTTCAATTAATTTTTTCCTGATGTTTTTTTTGCAACTTTTCAATTTGACATTTCCAAGTTAGGAAAATTCTTCAGGGAAAAAAAGCCCCCAAAACTCCTTATGTGCACAGAAAAGTGAATTTCCTATGGATACATTCGTGGCCAAAAGTGTTGGGACCAGGGCCGGACTGGCCATCTGGCAAATGCCAGAAGGGCCTGTCTGGTCGTGGGCCGCCTTGTTTGCTATGTTGTTATCAGAATCTCAAGACACCCATACTGTTAGCAGTTGTGATGGAGCACGAAGTCGCTGACTCCGTCACTTACCCCAGCAGGCCACAGGTATCATTAGAAATATTGGTCTTGTAGTAAATCTTGCTTTTCTCCATCCAGAGAAATAATAGTAATAAATCCCCATCTGGTGCTTGGAAACGGGGAAAACATGGGCCTGTGTGATTGCAAATGCCAGGGCTGAATTTCAGTCCCAGTCCGTACCTGGTTGGGACCCTTTAAATTGTTTCAGAAAGTTTTTCTCCCAGAAAATTATTGCAACTGCATGTTTTGTTATACATATATATATTTCCTTTGTGTGCTTTGGAACAACACAAAAAAAAACTGTGGAAAAAAAAGGCAAATTGGACATAAATTCACACAAAATCCCCAAAATGGGCCAGACTAAATTGTTGGCATCCTCAACTTAATATTTGGTTGCACCCTTTGGAATAAATAACTGCTATCAATCGTTTCCTATAACCATCAACAAGCTTCTTACACCTCTCAACTGGAATTTTGGAACACTCTTCTCTTGCAGACTGCTCCAGGTCTCTCATACCTGAAGGCGCCTTCTCACAACAGCAATTGTAAGATCTCTCCACAGGTGATCAATGGGATTTACATCCAGACTCATTGTTGGCCACTTCAGAACTCTCCAGCACTTTGTTTTCATTCATTTCTGTGGGCCTCTTGAAGTATGTTTGGGGTCATTGTCCTGCTGGAAGACTCATGACCTAGGACACAAATCCAGCATTCTGACACTGGGCACTACACTGCGACCCTACATTTCTGCTTAGAGTCTATGTCAGGGGCGGACATTTCATCGGTGGTCAAGAGGTAAGGGGGCCCATTTCTACCTCCAAAGCAGGAGTAATTTTGCATTTTCAGGAGCTCTTGGGCTGCAAAGGGCCCATATATTGTTCTTGCACTGGGGGTGTCTTCTGTCTGTGTCCACCAGTGATCTGTGTTACCACCTCGACGCGTTTCTTCATATGCTATAAGGTTCATCAGGAGTCTCGGAGGTAGTGAATGTCCATAGGCAATAGAGAGGCATGCCCTTATATTTTCCTATGGATAGTCACTACCTCCGAGGCTCCTGATGATCCTTTTAGCATATCGGGAAAACGCGTCGAGGTGGTAACATAGACTTTAAGCAAATGCGTATCTCTTTGAGTGTTGGCGCCATTTAGGCAAATGTGGGGTGCCAAACTCTGCAACTTAGCTACCGGCTTTATTAAAGATTTAGGGCCCTATAGGGACATTATAAGCATCCAGCCACTTACCCTCTTGTTTGTGAATGGGTGTAGGGCAGAATACCTTTGTCTCCTAACTTATATATTTATTACGCTGTTAACCCTTTTAGGGTGTGTTTTTATGGTATTATTAAATAAAGGTTTTATAATCTTTTATATGATCATTTCTCCTATTGCATTCTAATTAATAATTCTTGCTACCCTTATATTATACATCAAATCTTTCTGTGATGTATCGTGTGGCCCACAGACACTGGCTCATCTACACATTACCATCATTACAGGGTTCATGGAATTGTGATAAAAGGGCTGAATGATTTTTTTTTTTCCAGAAACCGCGCCATCCTGGAACATGGGCTGTCTGGTATTACAAAAGTTAAGAAAAAAAAAACCAAACAATAACAATATAGAGTGAAATAGGGAAATTATGAGATCCAAATCTGAAAATTCCATAATAAAATCTGGTGCATATTCTTTGTCGTTGTGTAAAGTGAGAACTTGTAGAAGTTCTCTAAGAACGGGAACATCAATAGACATTTATCAATGCGTATGACACATCAGGTAACTGAGGGTCGGGCTTAATATCAAAGTCTACAGCTGCCAGTATAACGCAGGACTGGTTGTAACTGGTTTTAAACACTTCGATACCTGTCGCCACGAGTCGGGCCCCGCTCCGGGAGCCTTCAGTGACTTTGATCCATAATCCCTGCTTCTATACCAATCTAAGACGCTACATGGTTACATGCTCCTGGGTATGACGATTAAGTAGCTAGGGTTGTCACATTTAGGAAAGTATAGAACAATGGTGGGAAAAGTTTCCATTCATCTATTTTGGAAAAATGAAAAGTGAAGGTTTTGTTTGTACATACACACCAGACACGCCATGTTCTGTGCTATAAACCAGTCTGGGCTTATAGTCCTAGTCACAGTTGATAGACTTGATACAAAGTATCATAGCAAATCATAAAGAGGCCGCAAACTGTAAACCTATAGTTCTGTGCCTAGCTCTAGGCAATGCTCTGTGAGCTCAACGTCATGATATATTGTTGCAAATCCCAAAAATCCCTTGGTGCAGGTGCTGTTGTGCTTAGCTCCGGAGGATTTTCCTAGAATGGATCCATTATCATCCACTTCTCAGCTGACAGCAGGATTAGATCTGATATCGATGAACAGATTATGTCAACTGTATCCATATATAAATGTAAGTGTAATCTAAAAGGAAAAAAATTGCTTAATATAAACAGTAAAACCAAAAAAATGAGCCGGAGTATAAGCTGGTATAAGTGCAATGTATAGGAGCACGTTCACACTGAGGCAATTTCACAGACAAGAAAAAAACAATAAAAAAACAAAATGAGCAAATATTCTGAAGAAATTAAATTGATTAAAAAAAAAAACTTAAAAGCCATCCCACCACCACAAGGTGACCCTATCTGGATCGCATTTTCTGAGCTAGGCATTTCATTTATATAGCTTCCCATGGATGGCTATCTGAACAGTCGGCCCCTTTCCTGCTTCGCCCTTATTCACATTGAGTTCAGCTGACACAAGGTAAGGTTTTAATGCTAGAGACAGGATAGGACCGTTCCGATTGGGTCACCTTGTCGGAGTGGGATGGCTTTTACACTCTATGTTAATTACATTTTTCCTTACCATATTTTTGTTGGGTTTTAGAATATATAAACATGTTTACGCTATCATAAGGTGATAGCTGTTTTTCAATGATATTTAATATACTGTACTTTACAGATACTGTACCTTTAAGTGATCATTTGTTTACCAAGAATTGAGATGATAAAACGGAGTTCAGTATCAGACACTTTGTATCTTTCGTGATCACAGCTCCGAGAGTAGCAGCGACATGCATAATTACAACAGCAATGTTTAGCGAGTATTACTTACAAGTAGAGTTGAGCGACTTTGGTCGGATCGGGTTTCATGAAACAAAATTTGTTTCAGATGAAACTGGTCAGACTAGGGCAAAAAAAGTCGGAGTTTCGTCCGAAACCCGACCCCAATGCAAGTCAATGGGGAATAAAAGTCGGCATTGAGTGGATGAATGTCATCCACTCAATGCCGACTTTTATTCCCCATTGACTTGCATTGGGGTCGGGTTTCGGACGAAACTCCGACTTTTTTTGCCCTAGTCTGACCAGTTTCATCTGAAACAAGTTTTGTTTCATGAAACCCGATCCGACCAAAGTCGCTCAACTCTACTTACAAGCAATGATTAAGACTTCTCCAGGTTAGAGTCAGAAAAACTGGATCTGTAGCCGCTCAGAAGACAGAAAAACATTCATTAGAGCAGAACGTGAAAACAGATCAATAGTCACCAAAAACAGACATGAATCTGATGGCAACAGGAGCAGGATAAAGTGCAGAATTAAAGAGAATCTGTCACCAGGATTTTACCTTCCCATCTGAGAGAAGAATAATGTAATGGTGGAGACCTTGATTCCAGCAATATGTCACTTACTGGGCTGTTTGAGGTCATTTTGATAAAACCACTGCTTTCTCTGCTGCAGATCTACCAGTTTTCTGAATGCTGAGCTCTGTATAACCCCGCCCACATCACTGATTGGCTGCTTGCATAATAGGCAGGAAACTGCCAATCAGTGGTAGGGGCGGGGTTTACTCAGAGCTCATGAATATGGAGGACTACCTGCCAGTGGATTTACTAGGCCTCTAGTGATAATCTCCTGCTGAAAAAAAAATATTTTTATCAAAACTACAGCGAGCAGCCTAGTAAGTGATGCATCACTGGAATCAGGGTCAATGTCTTTACATTATGCTGCTCTTTCATCAGGAGGCAAAAACCTGGTGACAGAGTCACTTTAAGGAAATCATCAACATAAAACCCAATCTGAGTTAATTGATTCACACCATGTTCTTGTGGTGTACTTGATATTTCTGTACCGTTTCTGCTGCAAAATCCAGAGTGTCAGGGGAAAAAATGCTACTTAAAATATACTGCTCAAAAAAATAAAGGCAACACTTAAACAACATAATGTAACTCCAAGTCAATCACACTTCATGGGATATTAATTTTAATTTATAACTAGCTTGGCCCGTGCAAAATTTTCACACATTGGTCGTCGGGGGCGCAGGCAATTTCAGAAAATGCAAGTTGATCAAATGTAAATGTATTTCATGAGCTGATGAACACAGATAGGTATTTATATATGTAGATTGGTAATACAATAAATTGGTTTGATAAGTAGAGGCCAAAAAATGTTTTCTGGTTGAGGTGTCACCTGCAGGTCATTGTGTATTTCTGCAGGTTTATGAAAATTAATGTTTAAACTGTATTTAGTGATAAAATCGTGAATGTGTGGTTTGTTTGGCTGTTTTCTTGCTGAAGTGAGCAAGTTTACTTTTCAAATGGCGTATCATGTGTGTGTGTGGGGCGAAGTAATGAGCAAAAAAGCAGTGCATGTTTACAAATGTGTTGGTAGTGTGCTTTGGGATACTGTGGTGCCACCTGCAGGTCATTTTTCCTTACTGCAGGTTTATAAAAATTAATGTTTAAACTGTATTTTGTGATGAAATCGTGGATGTGTGGTTTGTTTGGCTATTTTCTTGCTGAAGGGGGCAAGTTTACCTTTCAAATGGTGTATCATTTGTGTGTGTGTGCAGTACGAACGGGGATACAAAGGAATCACCAAATAACAGTGTTTAGAAATAATAGAAAAGATAATCATTTTTATGTTTTATTGCTCTCAATGCATTACATGTGTAATGAATAAAGATTTGCAACTGGAATTTGACATTCAGTGATATCTAGGATGTGTTCCCTTTATTTTTTTGAGCAGTATACTTTTACACCTATCTTTGTTACATTTTTACATCCGTTTTTGATGCGTGGACTTTTCTTTTTTTTTTCCGCCTGATTCATTTGATTATGCGAAAAATGCTGTAAAGATGCTGAACGAATTGACACGTTGCAGATATGGAAAAAACACTTTGAAGGTTCAAATCTGCTAAGAAAAAAATAAGCAGAATGTGCAGTAGTTGTCAGAAATCTCATTCACTTTACTGGAACTGTAGAAACGCTGCGTTTCTTTACCTGGCAAAAATTCAGGACAAAAACAATGTGTGAACAAGCCTATACAGTGGGGAAAAAAAGTATTTAGTCAGACATCAATTGTTCAAGTTCTCCCACTTAAAAAGATGAGAGAGGCCTGTAATTGACATCATAGGTAGACCACAGCTATGAGAGTCAAAATGAGAAAACAGATCCAGAAAATCACCTCGTCTGATTTGGCAAAATTTATTTTGCAAATTATGGTGGAAAATAAGTATTTGGCCACCTAAAAACATACAAGATTTCTGGCTCTCACCCACCTGTAACTTCTTCTTTAAGAGTCTCCTCTTTCCTCCACTCATTACCTGTAGTAATGGCACCTGTTTAAACTTGTTATCAGTATAAAAAGACACCTGTGCACACCCTCAAACAGTCTGACTCCAAACTCCACTATGGTGAAGACCAAAGAGCTGTCAAAGGACACCAGAAACAAAATTGTAGCCCTGCACCAGGCTGGGAAGACTGAATCTGCAATAGGCAACCAGCTTGGAGTGAAGAAATCAACTGTGGGAGCAATAATTAGAAAATGGAAGACATACAAGACCACTGATAATCTCCCTCGATCTGGGGATCCACGCAAAATCCCACCCCGTGGGGTCAAAATGATCACAAGAATGGTGAGCAAAGATCCCAGAACCACACGGGGGGGACCTAGTGAATGACCTGCCCATAGAGTTGGAATCACTGTAACAAAGGCTACCATCAGTAACACACTACGCCACCAGGGAATCAGATCCTGCAGTGCCAGATGTGTCCCCCTGCTTAAGCCAGTACATGTCCGGGCCCGTCTGAAGTTTGCTAGAGAGCATTTGGATGATCCAGAAGAGTATTGGGAGAATGTCATATGGGCTGATGAAACCAAAGTAGAACTGTTTGGTAGAAACGAAACTCGTCATGTTTGGAGGAGACAGAATGCTGAGTTGCATCCAAAGAACACCATACCTACTGCGAAGCATGGGGGTGGCAACATCATGCCTTGGGGCTGTTTCTCTACAAAGGGACCAGGATGAATGATCCGTGTACATGAAATAATGAATGGGGCCATGTATCACGAGATATTGAGTGCAAACCTCCTTCCATCAGCAACGGTATAGAAGATGAAAAGTCGATGGTCTTTCAGCATGATAATGATCCCAAGCACACCGCCAGGGCAATGAAGGAATGGCTTCGTAAGAAGCATATGAAGGTCCTGGAGTGGCCTAGCCAGTCTCCAGATCTCAACCCCATAGAAAGCCTTTGGAGGGATTTGAAAGTCCGTGTTGGCCAACGACAGGCCCAAAACATCACTGCCTAGAGAAGATCTGTATGGAGGAATGGCCCAACATACCACCAACAGTGTGTGCCAACCTTGTGAAGACTTACAGAAAATGTTTGACCTCTGTCATTGCCAACAAAGGATATATAACAAAATATTGAGATGAACTTTTGTTAATGACCAAATTCTTATTTTCCACCATAATTTAAAAAATAAATCTTGCCAAATCAGACAAGGTGATTTTCTGGATTTGTTTTCTCATTTTGACTCTCATAGTTGTGGTCTACATATGATGTCAATTACAGGTCTCTCATCTTTTTAAGTGGGAGAACTTGGTGGCTGACAAAATACTTTTTCCCCACTGTATCCCTGTGACATCTCATCACTTTGGCTCCATCCACTCAGCTTTCAATTAAAGCTTACGCTGCCAAGTCTGAGAGCAACAAAAAGTAAGAGCAGAAACCTGGATTTCATTGATGAGTCTCTTACAGGGCTTCTTGCTGTACTTATTATAAACCATTTCTTTATTTGCTGCAGCTCTGCTAGTCTTCTCACTGGTGAGCTCCTGCTCTGCAATCCTCAATATTCATGAGCTCTGGCTAGCCCCAGGCCCTATAACTGATTGACAACTTTCTGTCTATACACAGTAGAGGCACGAACGGCGTCGGCGGGGTAAAAGAGCTTGTGATTGAGAGAACTAGCAGCAGCTAACATTACAGCAACAAGCCCTAAGTGACACATTGCTGGAATCAGGGTTTCTGTCACTATTCAGATTGGCAAGCAGAAACCTGGTAAAATATTTTCTTTAAGTAAATGACAGATTCAGGCTGGGATGGATCATACGAGCGGTATGTTCATGAGTACATAAAACAAACATAATAAAGCAATAAAAACTAAGAAACCTGATATGTTTATTTCATCATGTCATATAGAACTACATACATTTTATAAAGTACATAAAACACTCATTTCTTCTTATTTTTTGAACAAATTTCCCTTTCAAGTCTCTCCCAGACCAGACATAGCTGCAAACACTTGGGCATTTGTAAGGTACGGATTATAGGTATAATGCAGTATACGTCATAGGGCTGTATACTCATGAAATGTGATGAGCGCAGCTCTGCAGAACCACCGCGTGAACCTGCAAGCAATGC
Source organism: Dendrobates tinctorius (assembly GCF_039654945.1). NCBI lineage: Eukaryota > Metazoa > Chordata > Amphibia > Anura > Dendrobatidae > Dendrobates > Dendrobates tinctorius. The sequence goes on along the minus strand of NW_027361863.1, from coordinate 2,175,858 downwards.
TCACCATTACCGGCGTATTTACCATGGCGGCAGGAGACCATCGGCTCTGTGTTATAATCGGCCCGTCTTAGGCTGGTTTACATGTCTTTTGCTATGATCAAACTGAAAATATGACCCAGAAAAGCAGACCTGGTGGTCCGATGGACATGCCATATACAGCGATGGGGAGTGCCCTAGGACCCCAGAATTGGCAACTCAACGAGCTGAGATCATGTTTGTATGGTAGGTGGAAGGGGGTTTAAGGCCTCCATCAGCTGGGAACACTGCCTGACCAGTCATACCATTCCTGGTTTACCCCATTATAAAAGTTTACTTAGAATATTATTATTATTATTATATTATTATTATTGGAAACCCTGGTTTTTGATTGACTTTAATCCATTAATATATTATCAGCTCCTAGTCTTCTTAAAGAGACTCCCCAATACATGGAGCAGAAAGAAACCCCCTCTTTGGATATCTCCCAGGCAGACAGACCTGTACCTACAAAGGTACTAGGATGAAGAGGAGACAATGACGCTCTATATGGGCATCCGCCTAGGACCTATCTAATGGGACCAAATTATGTCTTCATGCGCCCCCTGGTGGTTGTATCAGAGAGCAGTTTTGTGACCCTCTATTGCCAAGATTTATCATTTTGATGCTCACTTTTTAACACCATATCAATGTTAGATCCTGGATCCGCTATTGATCAATCTTATAATATATTTTTCAGTTGTAGTTCCATTTTATTGATACAAAGCTCCAAGTCCCCTGCATAGACATAGTAGGATAAAAATTATAGTCACCACTGGAGGGAGCATAAAAGCTTACTGCATATCATTTTTTTTATTTCTAAGTAGTGTATGCAGTAAGCTCCGTCTAGTGGCGGCTAAAGGCGTCAACAATTTTATTATTTAAAGAGATAGTCCAAAAATGAGGTGACTATCAGCTGCCAGCACCGCCATCAGGGGCTTATCTACAGCATTCTGCAATGCTACAGATAGGCCCCCGATGTAACCTGAAAGATAAGAAAAACAAGTTATATTATACTCACCCGGGGGCAGTCCGGTCTTGGTCTGATGGATTTCGTGGTCCGGCGCCTCCCATCTTGTAGCAGTGATGTCCTCTTCTTTGCTTCCCGTCGCGGCTCCGGCGCAGGCGTACTTTACCTGCCCTGTTGAGGGCAGAGTAAAGTACTGCAGTGCGCAGGCGCTGGACCTCTCTGACCTGGTCCGGCACCTGCACACTGCAGTACTCTGCCCTCAACAGGGCAGAGCAGTGCGCCTGTGCCGGAGCTGCAATGGGAAGCAAAGAAGAGGACGTCACCGCTACAAGATGGGAGGTGCCGGACCGCGACACACATCGGACCAAAACCAGACCCGGACTGCCCCACTGGTGAGTATAATATAACTCGTTTTTCATATCTTTCAGGCTACATCAGGGGCTTATCTACAGCATTACAGAATGCTGTAGATAAGCCCCTGATGGCGGTGCTGGCAGCTGATAGTCCAAGAATGGGGTGACAGATTCCCTTTAAAGGGAGCCTGAATGTGGATACATTGATTAATTCAGCGACGTATGCTTGACTGGCAGGTCTCCAGTGTCTGCTCTCCACCCACCTTCCAATGAGTGGCAGTTCTCTCCCTGCGTGCATGTATAGGGAAAAACCTGTCACTCAAGGCAGGTGGGTGGGGACTACAAGTACAACAATAAAAATGACACCTACAGTATATTGTAGTAATCCGATGTGCCAGCGCTGAGATATCAAGCTTCTAAGCCATATGCAAATTAGCCAGTAAGTGCATTGAAGGCGATGTCCTCTGAGTACATTATACGCCCCCAATGCACTTCCTGGCTAATTTGCATGTGGCTTAGAAGCTGGATTTCTCAGCTCTGATACATCTGATTACTACAAGACTGGTATCATTTTTCTTGTTGTACTAAGTCCTGTACAGCCAGACCACTGGCTTCTGATGTACAGTCATAGTGACGGATTCCCTCTTTACACTATGTTTATTAGGAGTATTTCTAAATTTATATTAGAAAAGCGATCTACGTCTACTTTAAATATAAATGATTTAAAATGTAATAATTTATATTAGTAGGAAATTAATCAGTACATACACGTTTCATACTCTGGAGTGTTTAATCACACATTAGGGGAGAGGAGGGGAGTTACTTGCGCTTAACTCAACGAATTGTGGAGACTTATTTTCTTTGCAAAGCTCTATGGGAAAAAAAAATATGCAAAGCAGCTCCTATCAGCCAATCTAGAAGCCCATTTGTAGACATACAGTATATTCATAACATTTTTTTTCTCATTTATATCATCCCTTTGTCAGACAGTTGATAAAACATTCTTGAAGGGATTGTCCAGCGCGGTTGAGACTCACTCACTTATACGTGTACAATCGGCAGGGGTCTTATTCTAATGAACGGGACACGTGCATGGCACATGCCCACAGTGATTGTGTCTCAGTAGGTCGTAATGGCGCTGGATAACTCCTTTAAAGAGAACCTGTTGTCAGGTCAAAAGTGGCCAGTTTTGCTCTCATTTTATTTCCACTGCTCTCCTGATGATTCCGTTTTGTTTTTTTTTTTAAATAAATCCGCCATATGGTTTTGGAGATATGGGCCATTTTATAATATATGCCAATTTGTATGGTCTTTACCAAGATGGCATGATTCTCAGATCCTCGGGGGCGTGTCTTTAGATTGCTCTGCATATTTACGCCCCCTTGGTACCTAAGACCACAAAATGTAACACTAAATAGAAAAAGTCCATATCTCAGGAAACCATATGGAGGATTTAAAAAAGGGAATACTCAGGGAAGCAGTGGGAATAAAAAGAGCAAAAACTGGCCACTTTTGAACTAGTGATATGTCCTTTTTTTAAGGCCATATTTACAAAAGAAATATCATCTCGCTCAACATGAAAAATTATTTCTTGCACTTAAAGACACAGTGTCTGGTCAAGCACTCACACCACAGTGACATTTGAAGTTTTTTTTCTTGTTTTTCTTTTTTATATATAAATGTGTTGGAATACACAATAGCAATGCTATGGCTTTCTTGACAAGGACAAAGGAATGCAACCAATTATAAACGAAAAGGGCTTATAAAAATACAATAATAGACCTAGTTATATGATGTCACCTGAGATCAGTTTTTTATAGTTCTGAACGTGAACCCCATTGGTACGTTCATAGATTTTTTTTATTTTTAGTCTAGTCTACTCACAGTCTTCCATCATCTTCCTTATGAAAAAATAATCTTCGTTAAAAGCTTCATAAATATGAAGTTGATAAAATATTCCATTCAAGAACTAGAGTTGTGTGTGCTCCAAGCATGGCTTGTATGGTCCCACATTGTAAGGAAAGTCTCAATGTTCTCTTCTCGTCCTGGCTAATCCGGTCTACAAAGTCATCACCATATGAATCCACGGCAAGGCGAATCCACGGAGCAGCTCCTAAATCTCATCTAGTGATCCACAATTTAAGATGGTCCTAAATGATGCCCTTCTGTAGACACTTTGGCTTTCGGAAACTTAGCCAACAAGTCAAAAGGACGAATAGTAAGAAAACTGAGAAAAAGACCATGAGTCCAACGTAACCACCGTGAGACAGCGGAGGAGAAAGAGGAAGCTCCGATGGGATCATATTGGTCAAATTCAGCATATATCCAAGTGTCCATCCAGCGTCACTGCCGTGGATCTGCAGAAGTGGAACAGAAAGAAATCTGTAGAAAAGTAGATTGACAGATTGGTAGGTTGACATAAATAGATAGATACAGTTGTGGCCAAAAGTATTGACACCCCTGCAATTCTGTCAGATAATACTCAGTTTCTTCCTGAAAATGATTGCAAACACAAATTCTTTGGTATTATAATCTTCATTTAATTTGTCTTAAATGAAAAAACACAAAAAGAATTGTCCTAAAGCCAAATTGGATATAATTCCACACCAAACATAAAAAAGAGGGTGGACAAAAGTATCGGCACTGTTCGAAAAATCATGTGATGCTTCTCTAATTTGTGTAATTAACAGCACCTGTAACTTACCTGTGGCACCTAACAGGTGTTGGCAATAACTAAATCACACTTGCAGCCAGGTGACATGGATTAAAGTTGACTCTGTCCTGTGTCCTTGTGTGTACCACATTGAGCATGGAGAAAAGAAAGAAGACCAAAGAACTGTCTGAGGACTTGAGAAACCAAATTGTGAGGAAGCATGAGCAATCTCAAGGCTACAAGTCCATCTCCAAAGACCTGAATGTTCCTGTGTCTACCGTGCGCAGTGTCATCAAGAAGTTTAAAGTCCATGGCACTGTGGCTAACCTCCCTAGATGTGGACGGAAAAAAAATTGACAAGAGATTTCAACGCAAGATTGTGCGGATGTTGGATAAAGAACCTCGACAAACATCCAAACAAGTTCAAGCTGCCCTGCAGTCCGAGGGTACAACAGTGTCAACCCGTACTATCCGTCGGCGTCTGAATGAAAAGGGACTGTATGGTAGGAGACCCAGGAAGACCCCACTTCTTACCCCGAGACATGAAAAAGCCAGGCTGGAGTTTGCCAAAACTTACATGAAAAAGCCTAAAACGTTTTGGAAGAATGTTCTCTGGTCAGATGAGACAAAAGTAGAGCTTTTTGGGCAAAGGCATCAACATAGAGTTTACAGGAGAAAAAAGAGGCATTCAAAGAAAAAAACACGGTCCCTACAGTCAAACATGGCGGAGGTTCCCTGATGTTTTGGGGTTGCTTTGCTGCCTCTGGCACTGGACTGCTTGACCGTGTGCATGGCATTATGAAGTCTGAGGGTTTGTGCACACATAGTTTTTTGTCTCTGCGGATTTTGTAGAGAAAACTGCAAGAAATCCGCAGGACAAAGTGCAGCGGTTTATCTGCGTTTTTTCTGCGGTTTTGCCCTGCGGTTTTACACCTCATAATGGATGAGGTGTGAAACTGCAGCGTTTCTGCACCAAACAATTGACATGCTGCGTTTTGAAAACCGCAGCAAAACCGCGCGGAAAAAAACGCAGCATGTGCACAGTTTTTTTTTTATTTCCATAGGAAATAAAGGTATTGTACAACGCAGCAGAATCTGCTGCGTTTCTGCAGAGCCAAAAACGCTGCGGAAACCGCAAAGTGTGCACATACCCTGAAGACTACCAACAAATTTTGCAGCATAATGTAGGGCCCAGTGTGAGAAAGCTGAGTCTCCCTCAGAGGTCATGGGTCTTCCAGCAGGACAATGACCCAAAACACACTTCAAAAAGCACTAGAAAATGGTTTGAGAGAAAGCACTGGAGACTTCTAAGGTGGCCAGCAATGAGTCCAGGCCTGAATCCCATAGAACACCTGTGGAGAGATCTATAAATGGCAGTTTGGAGAAGGCACCCTTCAAATATCAGGGACCTGGAGCAGTTTGCCAAAGAAGAATGGTGTAAAATTCCAGCAGAGCATTGTAAGAAACTCATTGATGGTTACCGGAAGCGGTTGGTCGCAGTTATTTTGGCTTAAGGTTGTGCAACCAAGTATTAGGCTGAGGGTGCCAATACTTTTGTCTGGCCCATTTTTGGAGTTGTGTGAAATGATCAATGTTTTGCTTTTTGCTTCATTCTCTTTTGTGTTTTTTCAATTAAGATAAATTAAATGAAGATAATACCAAAGAATTTGTGTTTGCAATCATTTTTAGGAAGAAACTGAGTATTATCTGACAGAATTGCAGGGGTGTCAATACTTCTGGCCACAACTGTAGATAGACAATAGATAGATAATAGATGATAGATATATGATAGATAATAGAATGATAGATAATAGTGTGACAGAGTGACTGATGTCGTACATGAGGGGAGATATATGTCACAAAGATTGCTTTCCTGTGTGATGTGAAAGCCATATGTGTTTTCTCCAGCATGATATGTGCTGAGAGCAATCCAGTTGCTAAATGAGCATGGCTTTCAAGGTGGGTAGGTCAGAGATGGGCGGGAAGCCTACCCACCATATCTCCACCTCCAGGGTGTGGATGGAGGGGAGTTAAATGTCCAGCCAGTTTCTTTTTCTCTAAGTGCTTGGAGGAAATGCAAGCCTCCGAATCGCTAGCTCCTGCAAGAGCTGCCATATGTGTAGTCCCAGAGGACCTGGGCAGGACTGTATATGAACTCTCTATTTTCATTTGAGCCAGACAGGCTGTTTTTCTGTTACCATTTTGTTTTATGAGGTAATAAACCACTGAGAGACTTTAACCACCCGTGTGCCTGAGTCTACCTTGAGGAGCAGTTAAGCCTGTCAACCCCTCACACGTGGTGTAGAATGCGGGCAACGTTCCAGGAACACGTGTAGCAGCAGTGGATAAACCGTATGGCCTGGGTGAAGGCAGCTATAGGAATGAAATAGCATTTGGACAAAATGGAGTAGCTACTCAAGTACATGATCCTGAGCCAGCAGCAACAGCACCAGGTACAACAGAAATCTAATAATCTCCTAATACAGCTGCGGCAACAACAGCAGAGACAGATGGAACTCCTGGGAGATGTCCGCAGCAGAGAAAGCCCCTCCCACCATATCAAGGTGTTTTTAAACGGGTTGCAGAGTGGGAGAGGCTGCCCCCGGAGCAGTGGGCGGAGGTTTTGGCCCCCTATCTGACAGGTGAACCCCAGAAAGCTTATTTTGACTTGACCTTGCAGGATGCCCAGGAATATGCCAAGTTGAAAACAGATATTGAAACGCTCAGGGGCCACTATGTCTGTCAAAGCCCAAAGAGTTCATCACTGGGTGTATCGTGGTGACAAACCTCCCCTCTCACAAATGTTTGACTTGTTGCATTTGATTCAGAAATGGTTGCAGCCCGAGTCCTCCACTCCAGCCCAGATGGTCGAGCGGGTCATCATGGACAGATTTGTTCACTTGCTCCCCAGGCCAGTGCTGACCTGAGTTGCCCAAGGAGTCCCCTGGAATGTGGATAACCTGGTGAGCCTTGTAGAAAGGTACCAGGTGGTCGAGAGGACACTGAAGGAGCAGGGGGTGGTACATCTCCATACTGGGATACCCAGCAGGAGCTCGAGTCCCAAAAGAGGGGTAACAGAGCCACCACTGTGGAAAGTCCAAGGTCCCAAGGAGCCGTTGAGGGGATACCAAAGGCTGTTGCTAAAGACCTGATCTGCTGGTGGTGTCACAGTCCTGGATGCATAGCGACCCGTTGTTCTATGTCTTCTGAGCAGATGGATTTCAGCCTAGGCAGGCGCTGCTCGTATTATGCCTACCCAGTCAGCAGGGTGGACTATCAGCCTGGAGAGGGGCCGCAATCATGGGGAGTACTGGTGTCAGGACTCTTGGACTCTGGGAGCTTGGTGACCCTGATAAGGGCCACGCTTCCCCACCAGTTGATCACAGGGAAACGTGGGCATCCGCTGTATCTACGGGGATTCCAAAGACTGCCCTGTTGCCAGAGTGTGGATTAAAACAAGCCATGGTACGGAGTTCCAAGAGGTCGGGGTAGTCAGAGACTTACTACAATCCGTGATAATCGGGCGGGATTTCAGCCTGTTCTGGGACTTGTGGGGAAAAGCAGGGATGCCCAGTGACTCAGGAAGGAGCCAGTGCAACCCTGATGAATCCCCATCGCAGTAGGAGGTGGAGGAGTTCCCCTTGTGTGTCCTATCTGGTGATAAAGACGAAGCGGTGACCAGCAAGGCTGAGGTTCCTGAGCTGGGGATGTCTGGGGAAAATTTCGGGACTACACAAATGCGGGATCCTACCCTAAAAGGGGCCTTTGAAAATGTATCTGTGATTGATGGGGTTGTTCAAGAGCCGGGGGCTCACACCAGGTACCCACACTTTGCAGTCAATAGCGAATTGTTGTATCGAGTGTCTACACTGAGGGGAGGTAAAATAGTGGAGCAGCTGTTGGTTCCAGGGCCATACCGGTGGAGGGTTCAAGACATGGCACATTTGCATGTTTTGGGGGGACATCTGGAGGTGGAGAAAACACAGGAGAAAATATTGCAGAGGTTCTATTGGCCGGGATGTTACCGGGAGATCCAAAACTATTGCAGGTCCTGCCCCAGCTGCCAGATAACCGCTCCCTCTTCTCACTTCCGTCGTCCTCTAGTCCCGTTACCGGTAATAGAGATCCCATTTGAGCGAATTGCCATGGACCTGATAGGGCCTTTAGTTAAGTCTGCATGAGGGCACCAATATATTCTAGTGGTCATGGACTATGCGACCCGGTGCCCTTAAGCAGTACCCCTGAGGAACTCTTGCTAAGAGCATGGCCCGGGAGCTTGTCCATATTTTTGCTAGGACAGGTCTGCTGAAGGAGCTTTTGACAGACCAGGGAACCCCCTTCATAAGCAAGTAATGAAGGAACTGTGTAGGGTCCTCCAGATTGTCCAGCTGCGAACCTCAATGTACCATTCACAGACCAATGGCCTAGTAGAACGCTTCAATAAAACCTTGAAAGCAATGCTCAAAAAGGTAATTGAGAAGGATGGTCGAGACTGGGACTACCTGCTTCTGTTTTTTTCCATCAGGGAAGTGCCCCAGGCCTCTACTGGCTTCTCACCGTTCGAGCTCCTTTATGGTCAACATCCTGGACATCACCACACAGGAGCATGTTGCCCAGCTGCAGGAGAGAATGGCAAAAGTGATGACTATCGTGAAGGAGCATCTTCTCCAGGCACAGGAAGCACAAGCGAGGGTGTATAACCGATCAAAGAGGCTGAGTCAGTTCCAGCCCGGGGACCGCATGCTAGTGCTTAGCCCTACAGTGGAGAGGCCCATACAAGGTGGTGGAAAAACTGAGCAAAGTTAATTAAAAAGCACACCAGCCAGGGTGAAGGAAGCCGCACCAGGTCTATCACATGAACTTGCTCAAACCCTGGCGAGACCGAGAACCGATGGACACCCCTTGCCTGGTAGCCAGTCCCAAAGTTACCGTGGATGATGTAACCATTGCAGAAACTCTGACACAAGCCCAGAGGCAACAGTGTTGGAAGCTGTTGCAGCAGAACCGGGACCTATTCTCAGGGTTGCCGGGGAAAACGCAGGTGGTCGAACATGACGTGTTGACGGAACCGCCTGCCAGGGTGAACCTCAAGCCCTATAGAATTCCAGAAGCACAGAGAGAGGTGATATCCAACGAGGTGAAGAGGATGTTAGACCTCGGGGTGATAAAGGAGTTGAAAAGTGGATTGTCAAGTCCCATCGTCAGTTTTGCAACAACTACCGCAAGCTGAATGAAATCTCTAGTTTTGAGGCTTACCCGATGCCTCGTGTGGATGAACTCATTGTGAGACTTGGACCCATGAGATACATTACAACCCTGATCCTGACAAAGTGCTATTGGCAGATCCCCATGTCCTAGAGTGCCAAGGAGAAGACAGAATTGTCAATGCCTGATGAGTGCTTTCAATACACCAGGATACCACTTCGGTCTGCAGGGTGCCCCGGCCACCTTCCAGAGGGTGATAAATCGGATCCTGGCTCCGCATAAGTAGTATGCCGCAGTGTACCTTGATGACATAGTAGTATTTACAGTAGATCTGACTGGGCTAGTCATCTGCCAAAGGTACAGTTGGTTCTGCATGCTTTAAGAAGTGCAGGGTTCACAATAAATCCGAAAACGTGTGCTATAGGGAAGGAAGAGGTCAAGTACCTAGGCTATGTCGTCGGAAGGGGCTAAATTAAACCGCAAATAATTAAGATCGAGGTGATTCAGAAATAGCCGCAACCGCTCACCAAGAAGCAAGTGAGGGCGTTTCTTGGAATTGTGGGCTATTACCGGCGATTCATCCCAAGTTTTGATATAATCGCCGCACCATTGACTGATCTTCTTAAAGGTATCAAGTCGACCATAGTTAAATGGACTACTGACACAAAGATGGCGTTCCAAGAGCTGAAGCGGGCTCTGTGTAAACATCCGGCTCTGGTCGCACCAGACTTCAGCAAGGAGTTCGTGATCCAGACAGATGCCTCAGAAGTCGGGTTAGGAGCTGTGCTGTCTCAGGAGATAAATGGGGAAGAGCAGCTCATCCTGCATCTGAGCCGGAAGTTTGTCCTGCGAGAAAAATTACGCCATTGTGGAGAAGGAGTGTTTGGCCATAAAATGGGCAGTGGATATATTGAGGTATTATCTACTAGGCTGGAGGCTCAAACTCGTGTCCGATCATGCCCCTCTAAGGCTGGTTTCACATTAGCGCTTTTTAAGCGCACGCACGGCCGGGGGTAGCTCCGCCCCCGAGCCGGCTCTCTGCCCGGCGTGCCCGCCCCTTGCTTGTAGCGCCGCCTCCTAGCGCACAGCGGCGCCTGCGATCGGCGCACCCTATCTTTAGCATAGGGTGCGCAGATCGTGCGCAGGCCGTGCGCTAGTTGCGCTTTGACCTGCGCTGCGCACTTTTGACGGTGCGCCGTGCGCGCCAAAATCAAACTTTTCGGATTTCGGCGTGCTCGGCGCACCGTCAAAAGTGCGCAGCGCAGGTCAAAGCGCAACTAGCGCACGGCCTGCGCACCCTATGCTAAAGATAGGGTGCGCCGATCGCAGGCGCCGCTGTGCGCTAGGCGGCGGCGCTACAAGCAAGGGGAGGGCACGCCGGGCAGAGAGCCGGCTCGGGGCGGAGCTACCCCCGGCCATGCGTGCGCTTAAAAAAGCGCTAATGTGAAACCAGCCTGAGACGGTTAAGGGAGAAACAGGGTAAGAATGCCCGGGTGACGAGATGGTTCTTAGGCCTCCAGAATTTCAGGTTCCACGTAGTACATAGACCCGGGAGGTTACAAGTGCATGCAGATGCCCTCTCCCGAATTCCCTGTTTGGTGTACGAAGGTGCTAAAGCCCCTGTCTTTTGGCAGAAGGGGGGAATATGTGACAGGGTCACTGGTGTTGTACATGAGGGGAGATAGATAGATAACTTGATCAAGAGTTTTATCTATCTAGCAGCAGAAAATACCATTACCTTGCCTAAAAATGTGATATCCTCCCAGATGCTTGAGTTAAAGCCATAACCAAGTTCAAGAAGTGTTAGTATATAGACTCCAGAAAAACAATATTCACTTAGATATTTTTCCTTGACTTTTCCCGACTCGTTCTTTACCTTCATGAATACAAAATGAAAACAAAATTTTAGAAAAGATAATTTAAGACCATGTTCCCACCATCCAATTAAGAAGTAGTAAGAGACTTGCCTCACTCCAAGGCTTAGAGCAGTGTCTTTCCACCGTCTCCTTCACTGTGTCCAGAGAAACTTTCTCCTTACTGAGTTTTAAAAAGTCCATAACAAAGTAGAAAGCGGAGAACGCCTGTAGGAAGATGACATGGAGAATATAAGAAGCCCTACATGCAACACGCACATGTATTATGTCCCTGCTCAATGATTATGTCACTCTCCAAATGGGACTCGTGACGCCGACACTAATGGCCAATTAACGTTGGTACTTGATACAATCACACCTGGTGACTAGGGGTTAGATTCTATCAAACTGGGCCACCAGGAACTGGTTATTATAACACTAGCTCACCAGGGATTAGATTATATCACACTGGATAGAATATGGATGCTATAACACTAGGTCATTTCAGTCTATTACAATCACACCGGATCACCAGAGATTATATTCAAGCTCAATAAGTCACCCAGTAGCACCCTGGGTTACTAGGGATTGGATAGATAAGACATCAGGACACTAGGGCACCAGAGACTGGATGCTATCACACTTGATGACCTGCAAAAAAAAAATTTAAATCCATTGGGTTGCCTGGGAGTAGATGTCATAAAACTGGGTCACCTGGGACTAGATTAAAATCAATCTGGTCTCCCAGTGAATTAATGCTATAGTCATACTAGGTACATATGGACAATATTCTTGTCCACTGGGACACCAGGGATGAGATTTTGTGACGCCACAGTGATCTCACCAGCGATATCGCTGTGTGTGACACGCATCAGCGACCGCCCCCCCCTCCCGCCGGGTATCGCTGATTCCTGGGCCATTTTTTGATCGTTAGTCTCCCGCTGGCCAGCGCGCATCGCTGCATGTGGCAGCAGGAGACCAACGATCAGCAAGCTCCCAGCGCTGTAAGCTGGTATGTAAGGTAGACAGCGGGTAACTAAGCGACGCATGCGCTTAGTTAGCCGATATTTACCTTGGATACCAGCGTCCTCGCTGGTCCTGATCGCTGGTGAGTCTGCCTGTTTGACAGCTCCCCAGCGATCATGCAGCGATGCACCAGCGATCCTGACCAGGTCGTATCGCTGTCGGGATCGCTGGTGCATCGTTTAGTGTGACGGCACCCTTACTTGGGAATTAATATTTTCCCACTATGATACCTGACTAGAGGTTATCTCTCCTGGTGACCAGAGACTGGTTTCTTGTGATTTTTTTTGGTCACCAGGGTTTAGATTTTATCACACTAGGCACTAGACGTTATAACATCTACAAGGCATCACGGGGAAGCCCAGGGCTGTGCTGGAGGTCATGACGGTCTTGTTTGGCTCATGCAATCTTCTGTTTTGTGAAAAATATTGGCATCCACTTTTTTTTGGGAATTTGCAAAAATAAAATTGCAAGCTGTTGTAATTTGCAGTATCCATCGAATTTCCTAAAATTCGATTATCTCACCTCTAATATATAGAGATATTGAAAATTAAAAAATATCCCCAAAAATTTAAAAATTTAAACAATAGCTCATTTTCTAATGATATATTCTCTTTAAATTACATCGAGTTTGATGGATGTTGGAAAGTATCTGATATTTGTTTATAAAAAGTTTTATATTAGGCAATTCTAGTATGGGTATTCGATCAGCAATGATGCAAGGAGTAATGTCATAATTCACATCAGTGAACTGAAAGTTCAATATTTGTTCCGGATACTGTATGCGACCAAGATGCACCTGCCTGAAAATATCAACTATCTAATGCCGCTTCCAGTCTTGCTATTTAGAATTTGTGACCATATGGAACATCACCGAGCCAAAGGCCACCACTCACAGGACACAGCGAAAGGCTCTAAGCCTATTAGGACATAAATGAGTCTTACCCCAAATTCCCCTTGTAAAACGGGTTGGAAAATGCCGTTGAATGAACATCTGGAGTAGCTACAATGGGAGTTATTGAAGATTTCCTGGACTTTCTGCTTGCATAGATTATAATCCCCCGTCCCTAAGATTCGAATGCTCGGTGGTGCCGACAGCGTCCTTCGATCAGATACGCAGGGACTATTGTAGAGATCAGTTGTATTGAGATTTCTTGTATATCCTGAGTTAAAGCAAGGATCCAACAAGGAGACATTATGGAGATTCTGTAATGGAGATAAATGGAGGGATGATCAGAGACTCATTGTTATGATAGTAACTCACTCAGAAAAATAGGTATGACACTAAAACTGCTACTGACCCTGCCGGTTCCTGTAAAGACTAGAGATCCTGACCTCCCAGTCCCTAGTGGTTCCTGCGTGAGCTGAATTGCCCTAACCACAGACTAAACCATGGCAACTTGGACCTATGCTGCCTGAAAGGCCGTCGAGCGCTTCACGTTCCTCCTAAAGAACTGGAGGGCAGAGCAGAGTGTAAATTACCTACAGAAGGGAAAGTGTGCTGAAATAGAAAGAGATCCCAGAGTGAGTAAAACAAACCACCAAATACAAAATAAAGGATTAAGTTTGAACTGCTGGAGAATAAGCCGCCTACTTCCTAAAATGAACCAGAAGATAGGTGCAGGGTAAAGAACATAAATAGCAGAGAGATAAACCCTAGCTGGTCTTGGACTCTTTCTATTAACACTAGTTATTTCAGTAACGTGGACATTTCTGAACTATATTTAATCCTAGAACATTTTCAATAATTCTCTACCATAACACTATCCATAATCGCTGGATAATAGTGCTCTACATCCATTGAAAAGCGACAGTAAAGCACAATAGACTTTATTTAACCACCCCAAGCCTAAAATCCCCACACTTCATGTGATAGCAACTTAATATTTTGCTATAAATACATCAGAACCGCTAGTGCAAAAAGTTTTAGAAGCGAAACAAGAATCGCAGAGCAATTTGTAGAAACAATTACCCAACTGAAATACTCTAACTATTTGAAGCAAGAGATATAATAACCCGGAATAGGAGGGAAAGGGAACAATTAAAAAAAAAAAACTGTTAATTGCCGCCATTGTGCAGCTGGCAGGAAAAAGATGGCTGAGCTAGGTTGGAAAATTATGTTTTTTCAGCATCAATTGTGGGGTGTAAGAATGTTCCTAAAGCAGATGAACGCAAGATATATTTTAGTCTGCTTAAGCATAGCAATGAATCCAACATTTTGAGCTATGGTCTATTAAAGGGGTATTCCCGTCTTATAAAGTTATGGTATATTACTAGGATATTTCAGCTCTAGAGATACGCGAATCGATTGCCAGGACCCTGGTCCAGGTCAGTATTCCATGGCTACCGGTTAGAGCCCTGTAAATGACCTCCTACCAGTCAGCATCTCTGGCTTCTCTTTGGATTAGGCGGCCTGGGCAACGTCATCATCATGGCATGGCGCATGTACGAAGACGGATCAAAAGAGGAACTGTGGTCGCCGGCAGGTAGGAAGAGGATTACTGGACTGCCTGGCCAGGCTGGTGGACAATGGGGTCCTTTACATTGATTTGCTAATCTCTCGTCAGCACTTTATGATCTGTGGGACTTTGAATTCTAGGTCATCCTTCAATCCTAAGATTTAAGGGGTCATATATAAAATTCACTGCTCTTACAGAAACTAGAGGAAACCCAAACTAACATACATCTCCATGTAGATGTTGTCCTTGGTTAGATGTGAGCCCAGGATCCCAGAACTGCGAAAAAAAGATGATCCTCAACTAATAGATTCCACCTCCATGGAACTGTTCATCTGCGGTTAACGTACTAACAATGTTCTAAACATGCTGGAGAGAAAATGTGCAGCAGATACTGATCTGCGCTGAGGATGTAAAATCCTTATCATGCAAATTCAGGCCTCGTTCAGATGTCAGATTTTCGAGAACGATCGCCATTTATGGTTTTCACGCATAGCGCTCTTACCTGTAGTAGTCTACGAGGCCATTCACATGCTTTTGTTTTTTCAATCACGGATCTCGTAATTTTGATGAGAGGGTTGGATCAAAATCGGCAATGCAAGTTTACTTTCACGGAGTGTCAGAAAGGAGAGAGTGGAGAAATTTTTGTTTTTCCTCCACATATAGAAAAAAAATGTTAACACTTGGACCGCGCTCTGATCAAACTAATACGTATGTGGGAAAAAACCTGACGTCTGAATGAGGCCTTAGGCTGCGGATTTAGCGTTTCCAAAACAAACTGAACAGAATTTTTTTTGGCTGCTGCTTCAGAAAGTCCCTGAGGGATCAGCTTCCTTTGGCTCTACTCCAAAGGTTATGTTATGTATAGTCAAATTTCATATACTGTAACTCCAATACATCTAAAATTTAAAAAAAAAAAAAATCTCAATGTTTTGTGTCTACAGCTCCTAGGCAGAACTATGTATCTCCAGGTTTACAGACTACAAATAAACTCTTCATGTAGTCTGATCCTGCAGTCAGGTGCTTCCTCCCTTCCTTCCTACTATCCATAGATTAGCAAAGGACCAGAAGGAGCAGAAGTATCACAGGGCTGCACGATCAGGCTATTCTGCTCCATCAGATATGAGCGTTTTGGACTCGGACTTACCGCTATGCTGTTAGCCAGCTGCTTGCGGAGGGCCTGGTCTTTTCCGTAACATAGAAAGCTGTGCGTATAGATGTCATAAGTCCTTCCGTACAATCGGAAGTGTAGGGAATTATCTTCTGATTCGATATTTTCCCTGGACTCGAACGTGATCTGCGTTGACGCTCCTCCGAGATCTAGGGCACCGGACGTTCTGACCGATTGAGACTGTGACAATTCCTAATAGATAAAAAATAATTTGATTACACGACCATGGTCATCAGCTGGTGCCTGTTAACTTCTAGGTATCCGTTTTTGCCTCATGAGAGATATCGCCTTCCTCGTTGCAGTATTTTAGACTAAACTATATGAACTTAGGGCCGATTCATTAATGCATTTATTTTCTTATTTTACTAGTTTTTGGTGTTTTTTTGGTCTGTGATTGACTTGCACCAAATTCTTCCTTTCATTTGCACCTTTTTTAAGTCTATTTATACACGTTTGCCTTTTTTATATTCCTCAATGTGGTTGTGTGTTTTTTTTTTTGTTTTCTAGACACAATATTCTAGAACTCCCCTGGAGTGATTTTATATAGGCCTGATTTTTTTATGCTCAATTTTTGCAATATCTTAGCAGAACATGCAATTTTTGGCTTTAAAAAGGTGCAAAAAAGACAAAAAAAAATAAAAAGCATTTTTGATTTTGCATAAATTCTTGAATCGCACAGGCCATTTCAGATTTTAAAATCATTTTTCAAGCTGGTGTTATAAAGTATTCTAATAATTACTTTTGGGTTTTCATTGGCTGCAAGCCATAATCATCAACATTAACAGAAATAAACAATTGAAATAGATCACTCTGTAATAACTCTATATAATACTTTTTGTATTGAAGAACTATGCAAATTGTCTCTTCAGAGAGGAAGAGGACTAGAACTCTAGTGCCACCTATTGGAGGTAGCAATCCTAAAAGTCAATATTGACCCTTTAACGAGCCTAGTTACATGACTTAGGATAAAAGCCAAGCCAGAATCTCCATTTGCAGACACTGTGTTTCGGGGTACTGCCCCTCATCAGTGAAAATTGGGAGATCTGGTTTGGCTGTGTGAGAGGCGTCTGACCGATATCCGAGAAGTATCATTTCTCCTTGCGGAGAATGACATGCTAAGCATGTCGAGGTGAGGAGACTTAAAGCCGCAATGCTCCTCTGGGAAATATGCTAATTATGCAAATTGTCTCTTCAGAGAGGAAGAGGACTAGAACTCTTGTGCCACCTATTGGAGGTAGCAATCCTAAAAGTCAATGTTGACCCTTTAACGAGCCTAGTTACATGACTTAGGATAAAAGCCAAGCCAGAATCTCCATTTGCAGACACTGTGTTTCGGGGTACTGCCCCTCATCAGTGCAAAGTGGGAGATCTGGTTTGGCTGTGAGAGAGGCGTCTGACCGATATCCGAGAAGTATCATTTCTCCTGGCGGAGAATGACATGCTAAGCATGTCGAGGTGGCTTGGCTTTTATCCTAAGTCATGTAACTAGGCTCGTTAAAGGATCAACATTGACTTTTAGCATTGCTACCTCCAATAGGTGGCACTAGAGTTCTAGTCCTCTTCCTCTCTGAAGAGACAATTTGCATAATTAGCATATTTCCCAGAGGAGCATTGCGGCTTTAAGTCTCCTCACCTCGACATGCTTAGCATGTCATTCTCCGCAAGGAGAAATTATACTTCTTGGGTATTGAAGAACTGAAATAAATTCGCTTTTTGATAATATTCTAATTAAGTGAGAAGCACCTGTACAGTGGGTACGGAAAGTATTTAGACTCCTTTAAATTTTTCACTCTTAGTTTCATTGCAGCCAGTTCCTTTGACCTCGTGATTCTCATTTGGTGTGACATGCACTGTGAGGTCTTATACAGACAGGTGTGTGCCTTGCTACAGTTCTGTCTCTGAGCTCCTTGGCCAGTTCCTTTGACCTCATGATTCTCATTTGGTCCGACATGCACTGTGAGGTCTTATATAGACAGGTGTGTGCCTTTACAAATCAAGTCCTATCAGTTTAATTAAACACAGCTGGACTCCAATGAAGGAGTAGAACCATCTCAAGGAGGATCACAAGGAAATGGACAGCATGTGACTTAAATATGAGTGTCTGAGTAAAGGGTCTGAATACTTATGACCATGTGATATTTCAGTTTTTCATTTTTAATAAATTTGTAAAAATTTCTACATTTTTGTTTTTTTTTCAATCAAGATGGGGTGCAGAGTGTACATTAATGAGAAAAAAATGAACATTTTTGAATTTACCAAATGACTGCAATGAAACAGAGTGAAAAATTTAAAGGGGTCTGAATACTTTCCGTACTCACTGTATGTCACAGAATACCAAAAGACCCAAAAAATAAAACTAATTAAAAAAAAAAAAAAACTGCATAAGAGGAATCAGGACGTTTGTCTCTTTTCAGCCTGGGAAATTTGTACCTATTGCAATGAATTCCATCAATTAAAGACTGATTATTATAAATATCATCAATATTGCATCTTGTAAAACCTCTTTAATGACTATACACAGTAGTTGGGCTATGCAAATAATTGTCTTTTTTTATTACTTATTTTTGTGCAATTTTTTTATTACAATTCGGGAATAAAATTTAAAAGGGCAAATTTGTTTGCCACATTTTTCAAAATTTTCTGAGTAATTAGCAATTTTACTTTTTACTTCATTTTAACAATTTTTTTATACACGTGCCTTTTGAGAACATTGTTTTTTTTTTGCATTTTTTTATTGCTTTCCTTGTAACGAAGGCTATGTTAACATAGCTATAAGAGTTAATTAATCCCCTTTTCTCTGAATTTTGTAAGGCTCTGTTCACTAACGTTTTAGACAATCGTTTAACGTATAGCTGTCACCTTCAACGGTCAGTGGAATCCACTGTAAAAAAAAAAAAAATATGGATATGTATAATATACATTTTTGTACTGAAGAGTGAAATCATTTTTGGTTTGAATATTGTTAATTACAAAAAAAAAAAAAAACTACGGTAATGTCTTTGTGAAATCTTGCAATCAGTCTAGATCCTGAAGATTCAACATCAATACTAAAATGCGCCTATATTACGTCCTTAGACATAACCCAGCGCGTTCCTCAAACGGAAGCATCAAAATTCCTAAGAAAAAAAAAAATATATGAATCTTGTACTAACTTGAATAAAGTTTCCTAGAAGATAGTTAATAGTGATCCAACCATAAGCCCCTTCTTCTTGTCCTGTGATGATTCTGGCACCTTGAAAATCAAAGGGAGAAGATCGCAACGTATTCTCCACTGACGTCAGAACTTCCTTCGCCACCATCGGGGCAGCGCGCCTATAGCAGAATGAGATCGTTGGTCAGTAGTCAGAGAATTTAATAAAACTTATTTGCGAAAATGTAAAAAAAAAAAAAAATTACTATATGCAGAATTAACTTCAGAGATACTTCCATGTTAGTTTACTGATCCTGAGTTACCGTCATTCAAAAGGGTTGTGCCAAGTTACCACCTATCCCACCGTTGTGACCGCCACCGATCCCGGTGAACTGCGGCAGTCGACCATGCTCACTCCTGATACATTCGATGTCTTTTCTTAAAGCCGTCAGATCTGCGGAGGTAACATACCTAAGAAGTCTCATTCCGGCAGTGGCCCCTAAATACACCGGCGTCTCCTTCTGTTGTCTGTCCGGAACAATTTTTTGGGCTCTATTTATGCAAGACTGAAGAGAACGACCGGCATCCAAAGGCTTCAGGTAGTAGCTAGAAATACCATTACCTATGTGGAAGAGAAAAATAAATAAATATATATATATTAATTTTATTCCATTACGGCCTCTGATTCAACTTTTTTTTTTTTTACCTTGGACTTTAGGAAGCGGTGTACATGTTATTCCAAATGGAAGTAGTGGTATGGCAGTGAGTATACGGATACTTGTCCCCCCAATAAAAATAATACTTTTTTTTAATACAGATTTGATGTACAAGTCTTAAGAAATCTAGTGTAAACAATATATGCAAATTAGGCTGGACTTGCCCTGGGGGTGTGTCAGAGCACATGGAAGAAGTAGTCCGCCCGCAATGACACACCCACAGTGCACTTTCAGACTAATTTGTATGTGAATTCAGCACTAGATTACCCATCGGATCTCTACAAAAAAAAAAAAAAGGTACCGATACAGCCATAGCACTATTTTCAAATGTAAAAACTTGCTGACAGGTTCCCTTTAAAGGAACACATATGATGTAAATATCTGCAGAGACAGGTGGGGGAAAATTGCTCCCTAAACAATTTACCTGAACTACTGCACCTATAAAATCTGCAAAAATCCCCCAAAAAATATTGAAGTAGTTATCAACCCTTCAACCTATTTCTAAATATGTAATTCTGCAATTCTATACTAATTCATTTCTTAATAAATCTTAATTGCAATTTTAGTACTAACAATTCCGGCTGCCTGTTGCCACCACTAGAGCTTGGGAGCTACTGCACACTTTTTATAGTTGATTTCAAAGCACAAACAGCATGAAATAAACGTCTAAGCTCCCTCTAGTGGTGGCTGCAGGTGAGTAGGATTTTATCAAAGGAGTTGTGTTTTTGGAATTTTTTTTTTACATTCCCTAATAGCAGAAAATATGGGAAATCAATTTAATAGGTTGATTCCCAAGATGAAAAGTTATCCTCTTTTCATAGGATTGCTGGAAGGGGGTGCATCTTACTTAAAAGAGTAGATCTGAATGAAGCTCAATTTATTGTCTATGGGACTGCCGGAATATTAATATTAATAATATTCCGCTTTCTCCAGCAGTCCCATAAGATAATGAATCAAGTGGAGCTACGAATGCTTGACCTCCGCCAATTCAAAAGAGCCCCACTCTCGGGATAACCGGTGGTTCCAGCTGTTGGACCGCCATCAATCAGTAAGTTTCAGTCTTCCAAAAAATCCCTTTAATACCAAGTACAAATTTGCATGGGTCAGGACTGATCATTTTAGAAATGATCATCCAGTAATATTTTATAAAATTGATTTCCAAATATTCTGGAAAAATTGGTGTTTTTAAAGAGCATTTAATAATTACACTTACAGATGTGTCCTTTACTTTTGTTCTTGGCTTAACCTACCCTGATATGATCATCTTTAAAAAAAAAAAAACATAATTGTGTGATACTCTGTCGGGAGATGTTTTTACCACATGTGTCTGTATGTGGCCACCCAGTGGTCGTGATATGAATTGCAGGTCTGAAATGACATAGATACAAGGCACAGTATGTATACAGCAGCGGACATTGTCGTAACATCCAAGCAGAGTATTTATTCTTGTGCCTTTGTCCATGAGCAATCACCAATCTGCCGCTGCTCCGATGTCGTCATTTATCATGTATCCGCCTGCTTTTTTTCTCTGATTATTTGCCAGTTTTGCGGTTGGAAGACATACAAGCTCTGACATTGTGAGACAGAAATAAAATAAACATTTCATAAATCTGCTGTACTTTCCTTTACGTCCAAATTAAAAACTAATGGACGAGGTCCAGGACTTATGTTTTATCCAACTGGTGTTCACAGCTTTGGACTAAATTAGAAGAAAAAAAAAAAAAAAAAAACAACTGCGCACAGGAATTCAGTCTCATTCATCACTCACGGATGTCTACTTTTGGAAACCCACAACAGAATATCCTATTTCTTTAGCTTATGTTAGTTATAAAGGTGGATGAGTGGAGATAAAGAGAGCAATGGACAAACAAATAGAAGGAACCGCGGTTTAGATGTCCCGCGTTCTTCTAAGGACTCACAGTTATCTGTTCTCACATTCAAGACCAATATTAGAAAAATGGCCAAAGTTTCTCTGATTCACTCAAAGATTGATATATAAAAATAATTAAAGGAAAAGGTCAATGATCAAGTGATCGCTTCTGGAGCACTTTAGTAAGCAGATCATTGCCCAGCAGTGGCCACTACAGGCCAAATGTAGGATTACATGTAAGACCTTTAGACATTGACAGGCTGAGCCTGCTAGAATGATAGCTACTGTTAATCAGCGGCTGTCTGCTGTAGTTAATGTAACGAGGTTCAGGGTGAAGAAGGACTCACTTTTAGAGATATTCACATGTCTTAATCGGTCACATGAAAAGTACTTGTCTAACTCCTTTTAATGTCTGATATTTTGGCGTCGCACCTCTGTGTCCCCCTGCTTATTGGAATAATGGGAGTTTATTGACCACAATTCGAGGCAAAACGTGGGAAGAGTCCTATCTACCAAACTTTAAAAGTGTAAAAGACCTAGACATGGAAACTATATGGTTCTCAAGCGTTGGACTTGGTTGGAAAAAGTATGAGGTTTTTAAATCGTTCTACAGACAGAATATGGAAATTAGTTAATAGCTGATGTGGGCATGCTCTGTGACCTGTGCAGACGTCACTGTGCAGAGAAGTGTGGGTGGTGATCTAGGACATGACCTATTGTGAATGGTGGAGCCTGTGTTTTTATTTATTGTATTCCTGTGATGATAACGAGCCTATTGGCCTGTGATCACTATGGAACAAGAAGTGACTGCTGAGAAGTGATCTCTACAGAACAGGAAGTGACTGCTGAGAGGTGATCTTTACAGAGCAGGAAGTGATGGCAGAGGAGTGATCTCTATAGAACAGGAAGTGACTGCTGAGAAGTGATCTCTACAGAATAGGAAGAGACAGCTGAGGGATGACCTCTACAGAACAGGAAGTGACTGCAGAGAAGTGATCTCTACAGAACAGGTAGAGACTGCTGAGAGGTGATCCCAACAGAACAGGAAGCGACTGCTGAGAAGTGATCTCTACAGAAAGGAAGTGACTGCAGATGAGTGATCTCTGCAGAACAGGAAGTGACTGCTGAGAAGCTATCTCTACAGAGCAGGAAGTGATCTCTACAGAACAGGAAGAGACTGCTGAGAGGTGATCTCCACAGAACAAGAAGTGACTGCTGAGAAGTGACTGCAGATGAGTGATCTCTTCAGAACAGGAAGTGACTGCTGAGAAGTGAGCTCTGCAATATATAGATCTAGTTTAATTATGTTTTATGCATATGCAAGGTTTCAGAATTTGGCATTATTTGATATATAAGGATACCACTGACTTCCACTTGAAAAAATTATAGCAATGCAATAATTGTCCTGGTTGTTCACATGTCTGGATTTTCTATATAGACACTGACATCAAAACTTAAAACATATCATAAAAAAAAAAAATTAAAAAATTTCTATTGATATATGTCATCCATAGTGCAATAATCTTCCTTGTAATACACCATGTGCAGAATTATTAGGCAAGTTGTATTTGAGAGGATTCTTTTTATTATTGAACAACAACTATGTTCTCAATCAACCTAAAAGACTCATAAATATCAAAGCTTAGTATTTTTGGAAGTTGGAGTAGGGTTTTTTTGTTTAGATTTGGCTATCTTAGGAGGATATCTGTTTGTGAAGGTAATTATTACAGTGCAGAATTATTAGGCAACTTAATAAAAAACAAATATATATCCATCTCACTTGTTTGTGTTCACCAGGTAAACCAATACAACAACACAAAACTAAGAAATAAACATTTCTGACATTCAAAAACAAAACAAAATCAGTGACCAATATAGCCACCTGTCACGATACTAGTGGATACAACTGGACACCAGTGGCTAGGTCAAAGAGACTGCATACACAATGGGTTGCGCAAGCAATATTGTATTAGTGATCTGAATGCAATATAGCATATAAGTCCAGATAAATGTTGAGTCAATATGATAAATGGCAATAGCAGAACTGATACTCTGCGACACAGCATGCAAAGTCACTGAGCAATGCGGGCACAAGACACAGACTATTGCAGGGCGGAGGAACACACTAGCTGGCTGGAGTTCTTACTTCACCGCAGGTGTAGTCAGGCAGAGGTTTCTGAAGTCAGGTGTTCAGCAATCACTCAGTCAGCAGGCAGGGATCCAGACGTGCAGGTTGGCGGAGGACTCCGCCGTTAAGAGAGGACCAACAGGGATAGTAAGTCCAGGCTTGGGACTGCAGAGGCACAAAGTCCAATACATAATACACAAGCAATGAATCAGAGCAGGTGCTGGCTTTATATACAGCTTTGACAGGAAGCAAGATGGCCGACGTGGAAACATCAAGATCCATGTTAACTAAGGGCAAGTCTAAGGGCAAGAGAAACAGATTCCAGGACTAGATACTGACATTACTCCCACCTCAAGAACGGCCTCCGGACGACCCTAAACCAGGCTTGCCAGGGTACCTTTGATGGACCTGCTCAATCAGTCGGGAGGCGTTAATATTATCCACGGGTTCCCAGGAATTCTCCTCTGAGGAATAGCCTTGCCATTTAATCAAATACTGCAGTCGATTTCTGTAGATTCTTGAATCCAGAATCCTCTCAACGATGAATTGCTCTTGACCATCCACAAGAACGGGATCGGGAGGAGGAGATGAACGTCCTGGAAAAGGATTTGGTACTACAGTCTTTAGTAGGGAAGTATGAAAGACAGGATGTATCTTCAGTGTTCTTGGGAGTTTTAAGCGACATGCAACAGCACCTACCAGACCACTGATCCTATAAGGACCAATGTACTTCTGTCCCAACTTAGGGGAAGGGATCTTCATCTTTAAATTCTTCGTAGATAACCAGACTAAATCTCCTACCTTAAATGTTGGTGTTGGTTTGCGAAATCTGGCAGCTGCATTCTTGTACCTCTCTTGTGCGGAACCCAAAGTCTCTTTCAGATGTTCAAGGTTCTGTTGAAGTGAAGAGATCCTGTCGGCAACTGCTGGTAAAGATGTATCTACCGGTAATCTGGGAAGAATGCTAGGGTGATATCCCAGGTTAGCGTAGAATGGAGACTGTTTGGTGGAGGCACTCTGGGAGTTGTTATAAGAGAATTCGGCCAATGGGAGTAGCCTTACCCAATCATCTTGCAAATGGCAAACATAGCAGCGAAGGTATTGCTCTAGTGTTTGGTTGGTACGTTCTGTCTGCCCCGTTGGACTGTGGGTGGAAAGCAGAAGATAAGTTAACTACTATGCCTAATGCTGAACAAAAGCTTCGCCAAAACTTTGAAGTAAATTGAACTCCACGGTCAGAAACAACTTCATCCGGAACCCCGTGCAGGCGAAAGATGTTCTGGATAATTAGGTCAGCAGTGTCCTTCGCAGAGGGTAAACCGGAACAAGGGATGAAATGGGCCGCCTTGGTCAGGCGATCGACCACCACCAAGATCGTACTCTTTCCCTCAGAAAGGGGCAGTTCTACAATAAAGTCCATAGAAATGCATCCCCACGGGCGAGATGGCACCGGCAAAGGCTGTAACAGACCAGTAGGGGAGGCACGTGGAACCTAGAATTTGGCACATACCTCACAAGATGAAACGTACTTCTGGACATCCTTCCGAAAACCTGGCCACCAGAAGAAGCGAGATAAGAATTCTTGAGTCTTCTGAATTCCTCTGTGCCCTGCAACCTTGGAATCATGAACCAATCTCAACACTCTTAACCTCACGGCTTCAGGAATGTAGAGGCGCCGTTCCCGGGTCTAAACTCCATTCCTAAAAAGAAGGCTTACCTCATCAGATGGCTGAGACAGGAAAAGATCAGAGTTGTAAGCTTCTTTGATGACCTGCAGCAAATCTTGATTCTGAATGACTCCTACAAAATTGTAATCAGAAAGTATGGTCTTAGGTGGAGCATCTGGAACAACGTCAGTGGAGAACATCCGGGATAGAGCATCTGCTTTTCCATTGCGAGAACCTGGTCTATAAGAGATTGTAAAATTGAATTGATTAAGGAAAAGACTCCAGCGGGCCTGCAGTGGGGTCAGGCATCTTGCTGACCTGATGAACTCAAGGTTGCGGTGATCCGTGAGGACCACGATCGGCTGTGAGGCTCCTTGCAGAAGATGTCTCCACTCCTTGAAGGCGGCGATGATAGCCAGTAATTCTTTATTTCCTACATCGTAGTTCTTTTCGGCAGGAGACAGTCGCTTGGAAAGAAAAGCACAAGGATGAAGTAAATTCTTCTCACCTGTTCTTTGGGACAGTATAGCCCCGGTGGCACAGTTTGAGGCATCCACTTCAATAATGAAGGCGAGTTCCGGGTCAGGGTGGATCAGTACTGGTGCTGACGTGAACTTGGTCTTGAGCTGAGAGAATGCTTCTTGGGCTTGAAGGGACCAAATAAATGCTGTCTTATTCTGTGTCAACCGGGTGATGGGCGAGACAATGTCAGAGAAGTTCTTGATGAAACGTCTGTAGAAGTTAGCAAACCCGCTGAAACGTTGGACCTCCTTGACGTTCTTGGGGATTGGCCACTCCTGAATCGCCTTGATCTTGCTGTTATCCATACTCAGACCCTGTGGAGAAATTACATAACCTAAGAATTGAATCTCCGACTTGTGAAATTCGCATTTCCCCAGCTTGATGTACAGCTGGTGTTCCCTCAACCGCTGCAAGACAGTCTTGACATGTTGCTGATGTTCCTCCATGGAGCTAGAAAAAAATCAGAATGTCATCCAAATAGATTACGACAAAAATATCAAGAATGTCTCTGAAAATATCATTAACGAGATGTTGGAACGTTGCTGGGGCATTGCAAAGTCCAAATGGCATGACCAAATACTCAAAGTGTCCATATCGAGACCTAAATGCTGTTTTCCATTCGTCTCCAGGTCTTATACGGACTAGATTGTAAGCCCCGCGTAGGTCCAATTTTGAAAAGACCTTGGCCTGACGAACTCTCTCGAGAAGCTCCGGAATTAATGGCAGGGGGTAGCGGTTCTTGATGGTTACCTTGTTAATTTCCCGGTAATCAACACAGGGTCTGAGGGATCCATCCTTCTTTTTAACGAAAAAGATGGGTGCACCAGCTGGAGAGGATGAGGGGCGTATAAACCCCTTAGACA
Organism: Dendrobates tinctorius; assembly: GCF_039654945.1. Classification (NCBI taxonomy): domain Eukaryota; kingdom Metazoa; phylum Chordata; class Amphibia; order Anura; family Dendrobatidae; genus Dendrobates; species Dendrobates tinctorius. Next base: position 2,149,263 of record NW_027361863.1, on the reverse strand, counting down.
GGTTCTCGTCGATATATTCTTTGAGAGTCTTGAGCTCAGGACTGGACAATGGATAAATATTACCAAAAGGAATGGTAGCAGCAGGCAGAAGCTCGATTGGGCAGTCATAAGAGCGGTGTGGTGGTAATTTATCTGCATTCTTTTTATCGCACACGTCCGAAAATTCTTTATAAACTGCCGGTAACTCTAGGTCCGATGATGGGTTGGCCGGAGATGGATCAGTCGATTTCTCAGAAGTTACCTCTTTAGCTGGGAAGCGCAATCTCTTAGTCTCCCAGTCAATGATGGGATTTTGAGCCTGCAACCAGGGTAAACCCAAGATAATAGGGAAATGTGGAGAGGAAATCAGAAGGAAGGGCAATTTCTCCTGGTGATCATCTCCCATGAGGACCTTCAGTGGTTCAGTCTGCTGGTCTATGGGCCCCGAGGTCAAAGGGGACCCATCCACAGTCTCCATCAGAATTGAAGACACTCTTCTCTGTGATCGGATTCCATATTCCTTAGCAAAAGAAGTGTCCATGAAGTTACCGCTAGCCCCAGAGTCTATCATGGCGGAACTGTTCACCCAACGGGAGTCAATCCAGATCTTGATAGGAAGGTAACAATGTGAATCTTTTTTCTTATTGCAAGGGTATGAAACTGCAGAAGATAGAATAACAGCATTAATGGGTAGTATCGTTTCGGATGTAACAGAGTTCATATCTGAAAAGTCATAATCAGGAGCGGTTGCTGCAATTTCGGGTGGCCCTGATTCGGAAGTCATGGAGTATGATTCAGAGAAGTCGCGTTCTACCACGGCTGCGGTTGTTCTGCGAGAACGATTGGGGCAGTTGATAATAAAATGTCCTGACTTCCCACAGTAAAAACATAAATTCTCCTTGAAGCGAAATTCCTTCCGTTCGTCACTTACTCGACTTCGTAGGGAATTTACCTGCATCGGCTCAGGTGTGGACTCCTGAGGACTTGGGTCCGGAATCTCCTTAGGAAGGAAAGGAAGAAGCGATTTATTGCTGCGGTTCATCTCAGACCACCTTTCTAGTTTTTGTTCGGAGATGCGAGCGTCTAGGCGAATACAGTGATTGATGAAATCACCTAGAGCAGTGGGAGCCTCCGCACGTGCAAGCTCGTCCTTGATAGAACTGGACAACCCCTTCTTAAATATGGAGTACTTCGCTGCACTATTCCAGGTGGTGTCCTGAGCCCACCTTCTAAAATCCATATCATACTCAGTCACTGGGCGTTTACCTTGATGCAAATTCAGCAGGGCCGTCTCAGCTGTAAGGCCACGGTTCGGATCGTCAAACATCTGCCCCATGGCGGCGATAAACATATTGAAGTCATTCAGACATGCATCCTGTGATTCTATCAGAGGGTTTGCCCAGGCAAGAGCCTTATTAGTCAGCAACATGATGATAGTCAATACTTTGGATCGGTCTGTAGGAAACTGTGTGACATGTGCAGCAAAGTATAAACGACACTGGTTCAGAAACCCACGGTACTTGTCTCGGTCGCCACCAAACCTAAATGGCGGTAGTTTGGGGATGGTAGGAACAGAAGCCTGAGATTGTGCCTCCAGAGCCGCAACTCGGCCACGCAATTCCTGAAGGGTCTGACTGAGCACTTGCATATCATATTTAGTCTGCCCCTCTAGGCCTTCTATTCTGCTCTTCCATGTCTGTACTTCAGCGTGTACAGTGGCAGTGATATTATTTAGCTTCTTAACACGCACTTCTAAAGTCTCTGACCCAGCGGCATCCATTTTTAAGGCTTGTGTATCCTGTCACGATACTAGTGGATACAACTGGACACCAGTGGCTAGGTCAAAGAGACTGCAGACACAATGGGTTGCGCAAGCAATATTGTATTAGTGATCTGAATGCAATATAGCATATAAGTCCAGATAAATGTTCAGTCAATATGATAAATGGTAATAGCAGAGCTGATACTCTGCGACACAGCATGCAAAGTCACTGAGCAATGCGGGCACAAGACACAGACTATTGCAGGGCGGAGGAACACACTAGCTGGCTGGAGTTCTTACTTCACCGCAGGTGTAGTCAGGCAGAGGTTTCTGAAGTCAGGTGTTCAGCAATCACTCGGTCAGCAGGCAGGGATCCAGACGTGCAGGTTGGCGGAGGACTCCGCCGTTAAGAGAGGACCAACAGGGATAGTAAGTCCAGGCTTGGGACTGCAGAGGCACAAAGTCCAATACATAATACACAAGCAATGAATCAGAGCAGGTGCTGGCTTTATATACAGCTTTGGCAGGAAGCAAGATGGCCGACGTGGAAACATCAAGATCCATGTTAACTAAGGGCAAGTCTAAGGGCAAGAGAAACAGATTCCAGGACTAGATACTGACATTACCGTTCTTTACAATGACACTCACCTTCCTTCCATCCATAGATTCTGTCAGTTGATTGATCTGTTTACGATCAACATTGCGTGCCGCAGCCACCACTGCCTCCCAGACACTGTTCCCTGAGGTGTACTGTTTTCACTCTCTGTAGATCTCACATTTTATGAGGGACCACAGGTTCTCTATGGGGTTCAGATCAGGTGAACAAGGGGGCCATGCCATTATTTTTTCTTCTTTTAGACCTTTACTGGCCAGCCACGCTGTGGAGTATTTGGATGCATGTGATGGAGCATTGTCCTGCATGAAAATCTTGTTTTTCTTGAACGATACCGACTTCTTCCTGTACCACTGCTTGAAGAAGGTGTCTTCCAGAAACTGCCAGTAGGTCTGGGAGTTGAGCTTCGCTCCATCCTCAACCCGAAAAGGTCCCACAAGTTCATCTTTGATGATACCAGCCCATACCAGTACCCCACCTCCACCTTGCTGGAGTCTGAGTCGCGGAGTGGAGCTCTCTGCCCTTTACTGATCCAGCCTTGGACCCATCCATCTGGCCAATCAAGAGTCACTCTCATTTCATCAGTCCATAAAACCTTAGAAAAATCAGGCTTGGCCATGTCCCTGAGTATGGCACACCTTTTGCTTTTTGATACTCCAGTAACATTGCAGCTCTGAAATATGGCAAAACTGGTGGCAAATGGCATCTTGGCAGCTTCACGCTTGATTTTCCTCAATTCCGCAGTTATTTTGCGCTTTTTTTTTTATTAACACGGTGTCACGTCTCCGTCAGATTTGGGGCCTGCTGTTCCGGTCGCAGCCACTAGGAGGCGCCGGGCCGCCACTTCGCCGTCAGACTCGGGGACGGCTGTTCCTGCCTCGGCCACTGGGAGGCGCCGTGGTTCTATTACGTCGCCGTCAGACTCAGGGCCTATGATCCCAGCTTTAGCCACTAGGAGGCGCCGGTCTGTCACGTCACCGTTGGATTCAAGGCCTGCTGTTCCGGTCACGGCCACTAGGAGGCGCCAGACCGCCACTTCACTGTCAGATTCGGGGACGGCTGTTCCTGCCTCGGCCACTGGGAGGCGCCGTGGTCCGCCCGTGAGTTATGGTGGTGACAGAGAAGTGGCTCCTGCGCAGGCATCTGGTGGGCGCAGGCTCCGCCCCTCTGTCAGTCATCAGGGGGTTACTGCAACTCCATCTGGCCTGGTCTTGGGGGCGGCCCTAATGACATCACCAGTCCAGGAACCTGTGAGGGATGACCTGATCCCTCAAATACCTTGGGACTGGTCTTGCAAGCCGCCGGATATATTCTTGGTTCCCCTGTGTGTTACTTAGTGATTGATTTCTGTTTGACTCTGACCTCAGCCTGGATTTCTGACCCCTCTTTTGCCTGACGATTCTGTACTTCTGCTACTCTCCTGTTTTGTGACCTTGGCCTGGATATTCTGACTCTGCTACTTCCTAACGATTCTGTACCTCTGCCGCCCTCCTGGTTTTTGACTCTGACCTTGGCCTGAAATTGACTCTGCTATTGCCTGCCGTTTTTGTACTTCACTCTGACGACCGTCCTGCTCTGGCCGCTGCTCCTATTCAGACAGTACCTCCTGGGCTCTGTTGTAAATCCAGATCCCTGTATAGGGGTAAAGGGTATCAGTGTTTCTCGGGGTGTTGCCTGGCTGCAGCCCAGAACCGCAGACGGACGTTACACACGGCTCTTGCGACCCTGTTGGATATTTGCCATGAATCGCTTGATTGTTCGGTGATCATGCTTCAAAAGTTTGGCAATTTCAAGACTGCTGCATCCCTCTGCAAGACATCTCACAATTTATGACTTTTCAGAGTCCGTCAAATCTCTCTTCGGACCCATTTTGCCAAAGGAAAGGAAGTTACCTAATAATTAAGCACACCTTTTGTAGGGTGTTGATGTCATTAGACCACACCCCTCCTCATTACAGAGATGCAAATCACCTGATTTACATAATTGGCAGTTGGCTTTCAAGCCTATACAGCTTGGAGTAGGACAACATGTATAAAAAGGATGATGTGATCAAAATACTCATTTACCTAATAATTCTGCACCCAGTGTAGGATATAGATGCATCTACTATATAATCGTCTAACTAATTCTGTCTGTCTGTCTGTTTGTAACGGAAATCCCGTATCGCCGATTGGTCGCGGCCGGCCGCGACCAATCAGCGACGCGGGATTTGCGGCAGGACTGCGCCTGTCGCTGATTGGTCGCGGCCGGCTGCGACCAATCAGCGACAGGCGCAGTCCAGCCGCGAATTGGCACAGAATTCGAAAGACGCACGCCACTCCTACCGTTGGGAGATCTGCGGCGCTAGCCGCTGATCTCCCGACGGTTGCTGCGGGTCATCTCCTGCCGCATGGAGGTCAGCGGCAACGCAGCCGAGAGATGACCGGCGCTAGCCTGATTGGTTGCGGCAGTTGTATTAAGTTCTATGAGCAATAACATTTAATGATAATGTATATATTTTACCTGGAAAATCCCGTGTATTCATTGCATTATTCTTAAATCTTCTAAATAAACTACATACATATTCTAGAATACCCGATGCGTTAGAATCGGGCCACCATCTAGTAGATAGATAAATAGATAGAGAGATAGAGAGATAGATAGATAGATAGATACATAGATGATAACTACTAACCATCAACTTTACATTCATACACCTGTTCAACAACTCCAGTGTCATTTTCCTTCTCCGCCGGCCACTGATAAATATACAGGTTGGTGTGTGAGGAGCCCGCATCCAATACAATGCCATACTGAGAAGAGGAAACAAACCATCAGTTAATCACTTGCTACTAACACTGCTTGCTGTACCGTACACGCCGCTATTTTGTACACCATCATATATGACCATTAATTCCAATAGGATAATTATACAGCATGTGTATAAATACTTTGGGAAAATATCCATAGATGGTTCCATCTGGTGAGTGGCATTGATATTAATAAGCAGTGAACAGACCAGTGATTCCAGCCATTGTGACAACCCATATAGGACCATGGAGTTTGGGTTTGTCAGTCCTTTCAATTATAAATTCCTACAATCTAGTCCCCATTCCACAATAAAAGTGACCTTCTACAGAAAGTGAAGGTATAGAAATGCAATAGTGGGGGGGGGTCAATGTGTTAGGGGTGCTCTGCATTTGGACATTCTCTACTTGTGACAAAAGTTCCTTGCCAAAAACAAGATAATAAAATGTTCTCTTCTGTAGTCTGTGGGGAAACTGGCAGTAAGTGGCCATTTTTTTCTGCAGCAACTCTACAGGAGAAGATAAGTATTACACAATTTCCATTAAACCTGTGTAACTGAAGGGCAGGACAGGTCCTCCAGAGTGAGGAATACTCTTTAGAACTGCTTTCCACCAAGAGATAAGCATCCTGAAATAGAAGATTTCCCCATATTAACTTAGAGCGGGTTTTCTAAAATGAACATACCATTTAATCCCCTGAATAACACAGAGGAAGGTCAGCCACACACATTAGATGACTATCGGATGAAAGATCGCTTTGCTGACGGCTATGTCAGCCGACTCTCCCTTATACAGGAGAACTCGTCTGGCCAATCACTCCTGTGTTCTCTATGAGAAGGTCCCCGACTGACATGTCGACAGGCGGCTTATTATCTCAGGGAGAACAATTCAATCGGCAATCTGAAGGTGGATATGCCTGATCGACATAACTCCTGAACGTGATTTGGTCGGCACCCCCATACACATTAGAGTGTTGGCGGAATCCTTCGATGTCGGTGGGTTTGGCCAACATAAATCGAATGGGTATGGCCTCTTTACAATGACAAACGAGCATATCCCACAGGGTAGTGCACACATATACACATCAGATCTCAGCACAGATCTAGCAAATTCCATTTGCTAAGCAGCAGAATTTTTAGCTCAGCTCTGGATGTGAGCTATGTTGAACTCAGGATCAGTAAAAGACTGGAAAAGTATTTATGAAGGTTCTTAAAGTTTTGTGTATATTTAAATCAGGATATTCTGCTGACGTGTAGAAAATACATCTGTAGTTTAATTATATGGGCTGCATATATACTACTTCAGAAACCAGTTATTGTAGAGCAGTGATCATCCACCTTCCTATACAACGCCGGCTTCCATTCGAGGGGAATGTTGCAGCACAATGTTCTTCTGAGGTCTTCCCCGTTTCGGATGTTTCAGTGTTTATAGCTGTTGTTATGGGAGAGATTAATTCCTTATTGGGTATTTTTTTGAACCTGACAAAGCAAATCAGGTCGTGGCGTTATGTTTGCCCTTTAGTTCTCCGACTTCCCGTAAATGTGGGATAATTGATAATAAACTAAATGGAAGCCACCTGCTTGAATCTAGACGGCTTTATAAACAGACGGGTAAAGCGTGTGCCAAACATCTACACGAAGCCATTGCAACCAGTTCGGAATTTGATTTTTCCGTTACGTCATAGGAGAAGAAGAAAATACCTGTTGGGGCTGGATAGGAATAGACACTGATGGCATCTGATTGATTATAATGAAGTCTGATAGTTTTACTGGTAAAATGATGGACTCCTCAATACTAACCTAAGTGCAGCATGCCGAACACTGCGTGAAGGCCCCCATATATTAGACTAATATCGGTCGAACCCGCCAATAACGGTGAGGTTTGACCGACAGTCAAGTGTGTATGTGGACGCCGGTCAACTGATATTCAGGAGAGAGGTCGATGGCACATGTCCAATTTCGGACAGTCGACCGCATTATTCTCCATTAGATAAGCTGCAGGACGACGTGTCAATCAGGGGCTTCCTTGGAGAGCACAGGAGCGCTCGGTCGAGCAAGCGCGCCTGTGTATAGGAGTGCCGCTGAGATGGCTGTCAGCTGAAGGATCGGCCTGAGCAATGTTAGGCCAACTTAACATTAGCATGCTGAACGCTCGATCGCATCTGTAGAGCCGCCTCTAGGACATACTGATAGTAAATCTCCAGTAGCTGTGAATAAGCCATTGTGCTTCGCTCTTTTATGGAGTTCACTGTCAATCTGGGTGATGTAAAAGTTCACATGTCCAGTAATCATCCTTTAGAACTGAGCCAGCAGTAATCCGTTGACAAACAAGTTGTTCAGACACATTTTTGTCCACCTGAAAAAAAATTGATTTTAACTGGATTCGTTTTTTGGTTTTTTAACATATGAAAAATAGATCCGTTAAGTAGCCACTAGACATGCATTTTTCTCCTATCTGAAAAGGGTCTTTTTTTGCTTATTGGACGTGGAAAAATAAATATTTAACACATACTTTTTTTTTTTTTTTTTTTGAGGGGACAAAAAAAGTTTATGTCCGCACAACTTTTTCGTCAATGGGTTTATGTCCGCACAACTTTTTCGTCAATGGATTGCTGCTGGTTCCGCTCTATCGGATGATTACTGGACATGTGAACATAGTAGAAGACATTTTTAACAATGTATCAGTGTTCTATAATAAGTGTATAGCACTGTCTGTTCACATGCGCCATTTATCTCCACAATGTATGCACTATTTATCTGTGCACTTTATGATACTATATACAGTACCTTCATATTTTACGCCACTAATTTTGAACTGCATGAACAATTATCTGGGAATTATTTATCTGTGCACGTTACGACACTATCTCTGTCTCTATATTTCATGGAAGTGTCTGGGAGGTGTATGAAGTATTGATCTGACTGCACTGTATGTACTATTTATCTCTGCACTTTATGACACTATCTTTATATTTCATGGCACTCTCTAGGCAGTAAATGAAGTATTTATTTGGGCGTTGTATATTATTTATCTGGGCACTTTATGACATCTCATCTGTGCACTTCATGACACTATCTTTACATTTCATGGCGCTGTATTAAAGGGAACCTGTCAGCAGGTTTAGCCGATATGAGGTACAGCCATCACCTTCCAGGCCTGATATACAGCCCCCTATAATGCTGCATATCTGCCCCAACCTTACCTGCAAGACTAGAAAAAGACCTTTTATTATACTCCCCTGTGAGGCGGTCCAGTCCGATGGGTGACAATGTTCTTGGTCCGATGCCTCCCAACTTCTTATGATCGCCGTTCTCCTTCTTGCTTTGTGTGGATGACACGTCCCTACGTCACCTGCAGTGCGCAGGTAGTGGGGCTCTTTGACTTTTTCTGGTGCCTGCGCACTGCAGTACTTTGCGCTGCCCTCAGCAGGTCAGAGATGTACACCTGCACAGGATCGTGATGCCATGGACCCTGTGTGAATGATGTAGGGAAACTAAGCAAGGAGGACGGTGATAGTAAGAAGATTAGAGGTGCCGGAAAAAGAACAGTGATGCCCCTCGGACCGGACCGCCCCACAGGTGTGTATAAAAAAAGCTCTTTTTCAGCTTTTAGGTTGGGTTGGGGGCAGATATGCAGCATTATAGAATTCTGTAGATAAGCCCTGAAAAGTGGTGGCCATATCTCATATCGGCCAAAACTTCTGACAGGTTCCCTTTAAGTATTTATCCGGTATATGCTATATGCATTTGTCTGTGCACCTTATCACATTACTTATCTATTGTGGCACTATCTAGGGACTGGATGAAATATTTATCTGCATACTTTGTGATGTTATATATCTTAGTGTAGTGCCCTGTAGTGTGGCCTATATATGTAGTAGTTCCTAAGGGGAAGCACGCAGTGTGGGGTGCAGACACAGTGTGGGGTGCAGCACGCAAGCATCCCATAAGCAAAGCATCACAGAAGCTAAGCATTAAGAAAACTGCAGTTATCCATGGCAGTTACTCAGGGCAGGAATCATGTAACCCACACTTTGCTCTGCCTTTTAACCATGTGCTTTATTTCTATCCTCCTGTGTTCCCTTGCCATCCACATTCACCACCCCATCCCCCCTCCATCACCACTCATACACATCAACCCCTCTATACTTCCCTCTCCCATGTACAGCTCCCATGCACTCCTCACCTTCCTGAGAAACCTCAGCCCATCTTGCCCAAACACATCTCAGAAAAAAACTACTTACAATTCCAACAACTATTTGCTCTTTATCTTCCTACTCCTACTGATTTCAGGGGGCATCTCCCCCAACCCTGGTCCACAATCCCCCAACCTCAACCCCAACCCTACCTCATATCAAAACCATAATAATCTTATTAATATTACTTACACTGCCTCATCTCCATCTTTTAATTGTGCCCTCTGGACTCCACAGTCTGTTTGTAACAAGCTTCCTTTCCTGCACAATTATGTTCAGAACAACTCTCTTAATCTGTTCGCCCTCACTAAAACCTGGATTCAGGATTCTGACACTGTCTCTCCTGCTGCCATTTCCTATGGTGGCTTACAATTCTCTCATTCCCCAAGACCCACAAACAGATATAGTGGTGGAGTTGGCATACTCCTTTCCCCACAATGCACTTTCCAGGTCATCCCCCCAGTTCCATCACTCATATTCCCTTCTTTTGAGGTCCACACCATCAGGCTCTTCTGTCCCCTCTCCCTCAGAGTAGCGGTCATATACCAGCCCCCAGGCTCACCCACCCACTTCCTTGACCATTTCTCGGCCTGGCTACCGCACTTCATGTCCTCAGAACTACCAACTCTTATCCTGGGAGACTTCAACATACCCATTAACAGCCCTACTTCCACAACTGCATCCCAGCTTCTATCACTAACCACCTCTCTAGACCTCTTGCAGCTTTCAACCTCTGTGACACACAAGGACGGTAACACCCTTGATCTTGTCTTTGTCTGGCTCTATTCAATCTCCCACCTAAATAACTGACCGCTTCCACTCTCTGACCACAACATTCTCTCCTTCACGCTCACAAATCCTCGCCCTCCCCAGCTCACTCCTACCTACCACGCAGTCAGAAATCTACAAGCCATTAACCCTCATACACTTTCAGACTCCTTACTGTCACGATCCAGGTTGGATTGTGACAGATTTAGCACATGTAACCTTTTTTTTCCTTTAAGCCTTTGGCTTAAGGTTAGTTTTGCGCCCGGTGGCTGCTGAGGTAATTACACTGTAGTTGCTTTAGTTCTGGTTTTGCCCCCGGTGGCCGCTGGGGTTATTACACATAAATTACCAAGCAGGTGTGATTACCCTGGCTCCTACCTATAAAGGAGTGTCAGGTGTTCTCAATCACTGTTGGTGATATTGTTCATGCCCAACCAACCTTGGTGGAGAAAGGAGCTATTGAGAGGAGTTCCTTGCAGCTCAGCCAGAGCTTTGGAGTAGCAGCTATTCAGGTGGAAGCTTACCCGGGTGCCGTACTCTGTTGCTTGGAGCCATAGCAGCAGAACAAAGCTAAGTTGTGTGTTTTCCCTGTTTGTTGTATTCCCCTTGTGTGTATTAGTACAGTGGTGGGATTAGTGTCTGCACCGTCCAGTTCACTAGTAAGGGATAGGTGCAGGGCGAGCTAGGGATTAAGGTATCCAGCTCGGGGACAGGTGAGGAGCCTGTATAGGGATCGTTAGGAGTGTTAGGGACACTGCCTCAGGGGAGTGCAGGAGGTCTCCACGTCCCCGTTCCCTAGTGCAGGGCCCACCATTGTAACTGTTTCCCCGGTGTTCCCCTTGTGTGTCTTGCGGGTTGCGGCACAGAGGACAAGTCACTCCGTGACACTTACACTCATCACTGTCCCCAATCTCCTCTTTTTCCTGTCCTGATCTGGCTGTTCATCACTACAACGACACTCTTAAAAGCACCCTTGACCAAGTAGCTCCCCTCACCCTCACCCTCAGAACCTCCAAGCACAGAGTAAAACAGCCCTGGCTCACATCGCAAACTCAACTTCTCCAGCTTTGCTCTAGGAGTGCTGAACACCTATGGAGAAAAACCCGCACACCAGGAGATTTCATCCACTTCAAATTTATGTTAAGAACCTATAACGCCGCCCTTCACCTCGCCAAACAGACCTACTTCACCACCCTGATCTTCTCACTTCAAACTTTTTGACACCTTTCACTCCCTCCTCAGGCCGAAAGCACAAGCCCCAATCACAGACATTTGTGCTGATGACCTGGCCTCCCACTTTACAGAAAAAAATAGATAATATCCGTCAGGAAATCTGCTCCCAACCACCAAGTGCTGTGACTCCCATCCCTTCCTGCATCTCGCCTGGCTCACTTTCCACATTTGATCCCATCACAGAAGAAGTCTCCAGACTCCTCTCTTCCTCTCGTCCGACCACATGCACTACCGACCCCATTCCCTCACATCTCCTCCAGTCTGTCTCTCCAGTCGTCACAACTCACCTAACTGCAATCTTTAATCTCTCCCTCTCCTAGGGCATTTTCCCATCCTCCTTCAAACACGCCATCGTTACTCCATTACTAAAGAAACCCGCTCTCGACCCATCCTGCATAAACAACTACAGACCAGTCTCCAATCTCCCCTTCATCTCTAAACTTTTGGAGCGCCTAGATTACTCCCGACTTACCCGTTACCTCTCCACTCACTCCCTTCTAGATCCTTCACAGTCCGGCTTCCGCCCCCTACATTCGACTGAAACTGCACTCATCAAAGTGACCAATGACCTTCTGACAGCAAAATGTAATGGTCACCACTCTCTGCTCATTCTTCTCGACCTATCTGCAGCTTTCGACACTGTTGACCACCATCTCCTACTCTCTAGGCTCCAGTCACTACGCATTAAGGACACTGCGCTCTCCTGGTTCTCTTCCTATCTCTCTGACCGCTCCTTCAGTGTTTTGCTCCACATCATCTCCTCTTCCTCTCGCTGTCGAAGTACCTCAGGGCTCAGTCCTTGGCCCCCCATTCTCTTCTCTCTCTACACAGCCCCAATTGGACAGACCATCAGCATATTTGGCTTTCAGTATCATCTTTATGCTGATGACACACAACTATATACGTCATCCCCTGACCTTACCCCTGCTGTACTACAGAACACCAGTGACTGTGTCCGCAGTCTCCAATATCATGTCCACTCTCTATCTGAAACTCAACCTCCCCAAAACTGAACTTCTTCTGCTCCCGTCGTCTACTAACCTCCTAAATCTGACATTTCCCTCTCCTTGGGTGGCACCACAATAACACCCCGACAGCAAGCGCGCTGTCTGGGTGTTGTTTGACACCAATCTCTCCTTCACATCCCATATACAATCTCTTGCCCGCTCTTGCCACTTACACCTAAAGAACATCTATAAAATCTGCCCTTTTCTCTTTTTTTTTTTCACCATGGAAATAACAAAAACCCTCACTGTAGCATTGTTCCACTCCCGCCTGGATTACTGCAACGCTCTATTAATTGGCCTCCCCGTTACTCGACTATCCCCTCTCCAGTCCATACTTATTGTAGCAGCCAGGGTCATCTATCTGGCTGATCGGTACTCGGACACGTCCGCTCTTTGCCAGTCCTTACATTGGCTACCCATTCATTATGGGATCCAATTCAAAGTACTTGTTCTCACCCACAAAGCTCTTCACAGTGCAGCACCCCCCTACATCTCCTCCCTCATTTATGTCTAGCGGCCTAACCGACCGCTGCGCTCTGCAAACGACTTTTGACTAACCTCTGCACTAATCCGTACCTCCCACTCCCGACTCCAAGACTTCTCCCGCGCTGCGCCAACCCTCTGGAATGCTCTACCCCAAGAAATTAGGACTATCCACAATTTGCATAGTTTCAGGCGCTCCCTCACAACACATTTGTTCAGAGCGGCCTATCACGTTCACTAATCAAAGTCATTCTATGTGTAAGTGTGCATGTGTAGCCCATTCACTATCTCCATCCATCCCTCACTCCCTCAAGATGGCTGGACCATCATTGTAAATACACCATTGTAAATACACACCTGTACTCTGTATCTCCCCTACCTCATTGTAGATTGTAAGCTTTCACGAGCAGGGTTGTCTTATTTTGCTTTAATTATTGTATTGTTAACGTTGTTACTTATGACTTGTGTTTTGAAACTGTTAAACTGTAAAGCGCTGCAGAATATGTTGGCGCTATACAGTCATATGTTAAAGTTTGGGCACCCCTATTAATGTTCTCCTTTTTTCTTTATAACAATTTTGGTTTTTGCAACAGCTATTTCAGTTTCATATATCTAATAACTGATGGACTCAGTTATATTTCTGGATTCAAATGAGGTTTATTGTACTAACAGAAAATGTGCAATCTGCATTTAAACAAAATTTGACCGGCGAAAAGTATGGGCACCCTTATCATTTTCTTGATTTGAACACTCCTAACTACTTTTTACTGACTTCCTGAAGCACTAAATTGGTTTTGTAACCTCATTGAGCTTTGAACTTCATAGCCAGGTGTATCAAATCATGAGAAAAGGTATTTAAGGTGGCCACTTGCAAGTAGTTCTCCTATTTGCTTCTCCTATGAAGAGTGACATCATGGGCTCCTCAAAACAACTCTCAAATGATCTGAAAACAAAGATTATTCAACATAGCTCTTCAGGGGAAGGATACAAAAAGTTGTCTCAGAGATTTAACCTGTCAGTTTCCACTGTGAGGAACATAGTAAGGAAATGGAAGAACACAGGTACAGTTCTTGTTAAGCCCAGAAGTGGCAGGCCAAGAAAAATATCAGAAAGGCAGAGAAGAAGAATGGTGAGAACAGTCAAGGACAATCCACAGACCACCTCCAAAGACCTGCAGCATCATCTTGCTGCAGATGGTGTCACTGTGCATCGGTCAACAATACAGCGCACTTTGCACATGGAGAAGCTGTATGGGAGAGTGATGCGAAAGAAGCCGTTTCTGCAAGCACGCCACAAACAGAGTCGCCTGAGGTATGCAAAAGCACATTTGGACAAGCCAGTTACATTTTGGAAGAAGGTCCTGTGGACTGATGAAACAAAGATTGAGTTGTTTGGTCATACAAAAAGGCGTTATGCATGGAGGCTAAAAAACACAGCATTCCAAGAAAAACACTTGCTACTCACAGTAAAATTTGGTGGAGGTTCCATCATGCTTTGGCGCTGTGTGGCCAATGCCGGCACCGAGAATCTTGTTAAAGTTGAGGGTCGCATGGATTCAACTCAGTATCAGCAGATTCTTGACAATAATGTGCAAGAATCAGTGACGAAGTTGAAGTTACGCAGGGGATGGATATTTCAGCAAGACAATGATCCAAATCACCGCTCCAAATCTACTCAGGCATTCATGCAGAGGAACAATTACAATGTTCTGGAATGGCCATCCCAGTCCCCAGACCTGAATATCATTGAACATCTGTGGGATGATTTGAAGCGGGCTGTCCATGCTCGGCGACCATCAAACTTAACAGAACTGGAATTGTTTTGTAAACAGGAATGGTCACAAATACCTTCATCCAGGATCCAGGAACACATTAATAGCTACAGGAAGCGACTACAGGCTGTTAATTTTGCAAAAGGAGGATCTACGAAATATTAATGTCACTTTTATGTTGAGGTGCCCATACTTTTGCACCGGTCAAATTTTGTTTAAATGCAGATTGCACATTTTCTGTTAGTACAATAAACCTCATTTGAAGCCAGAAATATAACTGATCAGAGTGGGATCCGATTTTTTCGGATAAGTATAAAATCTGGATCCCACTCTGATGTCATACGAGTGGGGTTCAATTTTTTTCCATGGACTCACAGACATGATTGGCCGAGTGCGATCCAAATCGGATACAACTCGTGCATGCTGCAACTTTTTCTTTGGCTCAAGTCAGTCCGAGAAAATTAAAATCAGACATGTACACACCTTCATAGTATAACATGGGGATGAGGGCTATCTATCAAAATGATGGATTGTCCGATTTTTAGGGGCTCTATTTGTGAGATTCACCTGTCACAAAGCTAATGTATTTTGGAAGGTCTGCTGTAGTCTAAACTTTACCAGAGTGCGGTGTATAAAAGCTGCATTTTTGTCTGCTGGGAATGCAGCAAGAAATGAACATAAAGGGGTATTCTGATAATAACAAGTTCTCACTTATCCATAGTCTGTCTCCATCAGTCCCAAAGATTTCGAATAAAGCATTGATGTGCAGGTGCGACCACTGCTTTGTTAAAATGGGTAAAACATGGATCCCATTCTGGCGATCGGTGCGGGTCTCAGTGGTCAGACTCCTATAGGTCTAGCACACAGTGCCTAAAACAATAACTTGTTTTATCTGGAATATCCCTTTAAGTAATTGGATGCCGAACCGACGAGAAGATGAGCAGCATCACACGCCGACACCTATGTACATAGACACAACTTGCAGATTGTGCTGGCATCAGAACATGTACGCCTATATGGGATAAATATAGGATGGCACATTGTAACGTGTCAGAGCCGCCTCATTGTGTAATGCCGTATATAATCTTGCACATTTGTCAGCAGTTTTAGTTCTGGAATCTCTCCCAGACTCAGTAAATGGTACGTTACAGTCTGAAGCTGACACTAATGAGGTTCTCTCTTGGATAAAAGCTGCACAATGAAAATAAACCTGACAAGGGGAGATAAGGCATATTATGGAGTATGCGCTGCCATCTTAATTGTGGGTTACACATATCTAGCATGAAGCTTTCCCTGACCCCACAACTCCCATATGAACAACACGGTCAATACTTATGTACAAAACTAACTTAGCTTTGTCTTTATGATGTAAAACGTTTCCCCTCCAATAGATATATAAAACTTCTGATCTTGACATGTTTGGGTACATTTTACAACTAGAAAAGAACCTCCCATGTCTCCCGTCATGTCTGGTTTAGTAAATATTTGTTCTTTTATTAACTTTTCTTAGAACCGTTTCTTGCATTGTTCTTCTATTTTGCCTCCAGGAAATATATTTACCGTATATACTCGAGTATAAGCCGACCCGAGTATAAGCCGACCCCCTAATTTTGCCACAAAAAACCTGGGAAAACTTAATGACTCGTGTATAAGCCGAGGGTGCACAGTGAGTGGCCTCAGTTATCTGCAGTGTGTGGCCCCAGTTATGCTGCACAGTGAGTGGCCCCAGTTATCATGCACAGTGATTGGCCCCAGTTATGTGCACAGTGAGTGGCCCCAGTTATGCTGCACAGTGAGTGGCCCCAGTTATCATGCACAGTGATTGGCCCCAGTTATGTGCACAGTGAGTGGCCCCAGTTATCATGCACAGTGAGTGGCCCCAGTTATGCTGCACAGTGAGTGGCCCCAGTTATGCTGCACAGTGAGTGGCCCCAGTTATGCTGCACAGTGAGTGGCCCCATTTATCATGCACAGTGAGTGGCCCCAGATATGCTGCACAGTGAGTGGCCCCAGTTATCATGTACAGTGAGTGGCCCCAGTTATCATGCACAGTGAGTGGCCCCAGGTATGTGCACAGTGAGTGGCCCCAGTTATCTGCACAGTGAGTGGCCCCAGTTATCATGCACAGTGAGTGGCCCCAGTTATGCTGCACAGTGAGTGGCCCCAGTTATGCTGCACAGTGAGTGGCCCCAGTTATCATGCACAGTGAGTGGCCCCAGTTATGTGCACAGTGAGTGGCCCCAGTTATGTGCACAGTGAGTGGCCCCAGTTATCATGCACAGTGAGTGGCCCCAGTTATGCTGCACAGTGAGTGGCCCCAGTTATGCTGCACAGTGAGTGGCCCCAGTTATCATGCACAGTGAGTGGCCCCAGTTATCATGCACAGTGAGTGGCCCCAGTTATGTGCACAGTGAGTGGCCCCAGTTATCATGCACAGTGAGTGGCCCCAGTTATGCTGCACAGTGAGTGGCCCCAGTTATGCTGCACAGTGAGTGGCCCCAGTTATCATGTACAGTGAGTGGCCCCAGTTATCATGCACAGTGAGTGGCCCCAGGTATGTGCACAGTGAGTGGCCCCAGTTATCATGCACAATGAGTGGCCCCAGTTATCATGCACAGTGAGTGGCCCCAGTTATCATGCACAGTGAGTGGCCCCAGTTATCATGCACAGTGAGTGGCCCCAGTTATGCTGCACAGTGAGTGGCCCCAGTTATCATGCACAGTGAGTGGCCCCAGTTATGCTGCACAGTGAGTGGCCCCAGTTATGCTGCACAGTGAGTGGCCCCAGTTATGCTGCACAGTGAGTGGCCCCCGTTATGCTGCACAGTGAGTGGCCCCAGTTATGCTGCACAGTGAGTGGCCCCAGTTATGCTGCACAGTGAGTGGCCCCAGTTATGCTGCACAGTGAGTGGCCCCAGTTATGCTGCACAGTGAGTGGCCCCAGTTATGCTGCACAGTGAGTGGCCCCAGTTATGCTGCACAGTGAGTGGCCCCAGTTATGCTGCACAGTGAGTGGCCCCAGTTATGCTGCACAGTGAGTGGCCCCAGTTATGCTGCACAGTGAGTGGCCCCAGTTATCATGCACAGTGAGTGGCCCCAGTTATGCTGCACAGTGAGTGGCCCCAGTTATGCTGCACAGTGAGTGGCCCCAGTTATGCTGCACAGTGAGTGGCCCCAGTTATGCTGCACAGTGAGTGGCCCCAGTTATCATGCACAGTGAGTGGCCCCAGTTATGTGCACAGTGAGTGGCCCCAGTTATCATGCACAGTGAGTGGCCCCAGTTATCATGCACAGTGAGTGGCCCCAGTTATCATGCACAGTGAGTGGCCCCAGTTATGCTGCACAGTGAGTGGCCCCAGTTATGCTGCACAGTGAGTGGCCCCAGTTATCATGCACAGTGAGTGGCCCCAGTTATCATGCACAGTGAGTGGCCCCAGTTATCATGCACAGTGAGTGGCCCCAGTTATGTGCACAGTGAGTGGCCCCAGTTATCATGCACAGTGAGTGGCCCCAGTTATCATGCACAGTGAGTGGCCCCAGTTATCATGCACAGTGAGTGGCCCCAGTTATCATGCACAGTGAGTGGCCCCAGTTATCATGCACAGTGAGTGGCCCCAGTTATCATGCACAGTGAGTGGCCCCTGTTATGCTGCACAGTGAGTGGCCCCAGTTATGCTGCACAGTGAGTGGCCCCAGTTATGCTGCACAGTGAGTGGCCCCAGTTATCATGCACAGTGAGTGGCCCCAGTTATGATGCACAGTGAGCGGCCCCAGTTATGATGCACAGTGAGTGGCCCCAGTTATGCTGCACAGTGAGTGGCCCCAGTTATGCTGCACAGTGAGTGGCCCCAGTTATGCTGCACAGTGAGTGGCCCCATCAAGTTGCTGCTGCCGCTGCCTCCCTTAAAAAAAAAAAAAAACATGCATACTCACCTCCATCGCTGCCCCCTGCTCATCAGCGTTTCGCTCTGCAGTGACTGTGCAGGCAGAGAGCGATAGCGCTCTCTGACCTGAATGTCACTACAGAGGACCCAAGACAGCAGAGCGCAGGGACAGGTGAATATGCCCCCCAACCCCCCCTTCATACTCACCGGGTCCTGGCGCTTGTCTCTGCAGCTCCCCTGCTTGTTCCATGTTGTCGGCGCTTCTCTCTTCCTGGTTCAGCGGTCACGTGGTACCCGCTCATTAAATATGCGCATATTTAATGAGCGGGTACCATTTGACAGCTGAAGCAGGAAGAGAGCAGCGCCGACAACATGGAACAAGCAGGGGAGCTGCAGAGAAGGGTGAGTATGATCTGACACCCCCGCTCCCTCCTCCCCCGCCGATCCCCCCCAGTATATGACTCGTGTATAAGCCGAGAGGGGGACTTTCAGCCCAAAAAAATGGGCTGAAAATCTCGGCTTATACACGAGTATATACGGTATATAATTGCCTTGTAATGTTTTCATTTTCATGTTCTGTCCAGATGTCACCGTATCCCAGAATTCCAAGCGGAGGAAGTTCACCGACCACCATATTGGGACACCCAAGTGATGGGTGTCTCAACATGGAAACTGCTGCTAGTACCAACCTATTGCGCGGTATTACCAGCGGAACACCGTCGCACCACACACGCACTATAAGCCGTACGCAACACACACACACACTCACGCAGCCTCTTGCGCGGTACCACCACCGGAACACCATCGCACTGTGCCTGCGTGAATTCCACACAGGTGCAGAGAATCATTCGGCTGATCCCGTTGGCAGATGCGCGACGTGTCTACAGGCAGAGGAAGCCGGTCACATTAAAGGGGTTTTCCCACGAACAAAAGTTCATTTTAAAAAGTGTCTGTGTCTGACCGTGTACGGAGCATACCACATCTCCTAGGCAGGGGAGGAAGCAAACGACAATACTGACATTACCACAGGGGATCACAGAGGATTCATTTTGTGAGGTAAAATATTTCACTGACTGTTTTTAAACAATATTTTACCTCACAAAATGTATCCTCTGCAATCTCCTGCTGTAATGTCAGTACTGTCTTTTGCTTCCTCCCCTGCCCAGGAGCTGTGGTATGTTCTGTACACGGTCAGACACAGGGGTGAGAGACAGAGCACAGGGGGGAGACAGCTCAATCGGGACAGCACATGAGGGGAGAACACAGCACAGGAAGGTGAGAGACAGCAGACAAGGGGGATAGCACATGGGGTAGACAGGTCAAAGAAGAGAGCACAGACGGGAGAAGTCAGCACATGGGGAAAGAGAGAGTGGATAGGTGGGTGAGCACATGGGGGGGAGAGATTCTCAACACTGTAAAGCCTGCCCCCATCGTGACATTACCGCCCTCCTAATACGATAGCATCCCGCCTCCATCTAGTGTATGAATAAATTAAACTGTAAGATGCCATAACATAGGTGGGTGGACGTATCACTGTACTACTCAGTCAGCAAACTTTGGTCAGTGTTAGGCTGTGTTCACATTGAGGATTTGTCACCAGTAGAGTTGAGCGAATATGTTCGGAATCGGTCGCTGAATTTGCCATATTTGTGCTATATTGGTACCCAATTTGTGCCAATTTTATGCTTGATGATCGGTTCCGAACATATTCGATCATTTCTACTCCTATTGACGCCAATGACGTTCAGCAAATACTGCAAAAACAATATTAGCCACCGTTCGCAATCGGAACCAAATTTTGAAAACTTTGCTCAACTCTAGTCACCAGGTCAAAAGTGAGCAGTTTTTGCTCTAATTATATCCCCATTCCTCCCCTCAGTATGACGTTTTTGGTTGTTTTTTTTAATTTTTAAATCTGCCATATCGTTCCTGAGATATGGACCTTTTTATTTAGTGCCAATGAGGCATAGCTCAAATTATTCTCAGGAGGCATGTATTTAGGCTGCTCTGTACAGTATTATTACTCTATGATCGTCGTCTCTTGGTAAAGACCATAAAAATTAGCAATAAATAATAAGGCCCATATGTCTGGAACCATATGGCGGATATAAAAAAAAAACAAAACTCCAATTGGCCACTTTTGACCTGGTGGCAGGTCCTTTTTAAGTAGATTGGCTCCTGTTAAGGACTCTTCCAGCACACATGACTTCTCTTCCCTTGCAGCATAGAAAAACAGCATTTTTACTAAATACTGCGATGTATTGTACATGTGATCCAAGGATTGTCGCTAATTACTAAGTTAAAAGTAAGTATAAAAAAAAATGACATTCAAAGTTTGAAATCATGCCCCTCTTCCCAATATATTAAATAATTAACCATATAATAAATGACTTAAAAGGCAAAAAATCTAAATGCCATAATTCCTGTTCTAAAAAATGCAATAAAAAGAAAAAAAAAATACAAGATTGTATGTTCTCCAAAATGGTAGCAATAAACAACAGGTCATCACACACAAAAAACAAGTACTTGTAAAGCTCCATCATTTTTTTTAGTCATTACTATAACTCATATATGGGAAACGATAATGACGTGAAGGGCTTTACCTTGAGATTCTTTGGAAGAGGTCTGTTCTGCACGACTGCTACTACAATTAAAGCAACTATCCCCAAGATAAAAAGAACTCCTAGGATGAAGAGAACCTTTCTGCTCCATGTCTTCTTCTGTTTCGCAACTGTAACAAAGCAAAAGGCAATGTAAATGCTACACATGCAGAGAAAATGACATGAGCAAGGCAGGGTTTTAGCCTTTGGGTATGAACATGAACTTTTTTAGTTAAAGACAGTAAGCCGATCTAAATGGTGAACAATCAAAACACAGAGTGGGGAAGGTTTACTAATCATGACGACTTATATTACATGTTGTCATGGATGAGTTTGTATTTTGGGGGGAAGGTTCCATTAATATATCACAGTTTTACATATCCTTTTATTTCTCATATTGCAGTTATAAGATACTTTCCATGAAGCAGAACCGTAACTTAAAGCATACTGACCACAATAAGAAGTCATGGGTGTGTTTGTGAATAACACGTTTCTGCCATTATATGACTTGCATGCTGTATTTTTATCAGATCCCTTCTCTGCAGGCAATATCTCTAGTTTTCAGTTGTCTCTGAGCTAGTGGGTGGATCTGCTATGATGTCTCCTATGCGCAGCATACACAGACTGCTATGACACGTTAATAGAAAAAGGAAAAGTTCAACCACAGGGAGACGCCGCACCTACTGCCAACTAATCCCTGTACAGACTATAAAGGGCCTAGCAGAACAACCAAAAACACCACCTCAAACCTAACTCCCTAACAGCCATCGAAGGGTTTCTCATACATCCTGAAGAACCAGAGAGGAGACCATAACACACTGCAAACAAGGGAAGAGGAAAGTGTGAAGTAAGCTATGAAAACCCAGGATGAGAAATTAAAACATGTTCATATTGGATACAGAGGAAAAACTAAGGAGAACCAGAATAAAAGGAACAAGTTACCTCCCAGAAACTTAACTGCGGTAAAAGGAAAAGGTGCTGGGAGAGAAAGCAGACAGACCCACTGCAGGAATTCCTAAACACACATCCACCAAAAAGGTATAGCCAGCAAGGAAGTGCAGTGAAGGCTAAACATATAAAATCCAAACCAGAATTTGATAGGGCAAACCAACATGATAAATACTTGCAGAAGAGCAAACCAAGAAGCAAAAACAAAGACAATAGAAACCATTATCATTTGGACAGGGAAGAAAGGGCAATAGCTCAACAGACAGAGGAACCAACCATGCAGCAATAGGTCACTGGATTAATTCCCCAAATTGTGTCATGACACAGACATGAGGGAATCCTGCTCTCTTCTCTCTCTATACCAACATATTCAGAAGCAGCAACAGGTTGGGAGAATATTATACAGCAATATTGAGCAGTGTTGTTGTAAATCCAGCTCTAGAAAATGTTAAACACTTATTAGAAATCAGTAGCACCATACTGTGTATGTCTGCATCGTACATTTCAAAGTGGAGGTGTAATCTGATTCCTCAGTGAGCAGGTAGTTCATTTTATTTTGACCAAAAGGAGTGAATTATGAGTTCATGAGGCAGGGGAAGAAGAGGTGTCTCATAAGTGGAGAAAAAAGTATATTATTTCTCTGATAAGATATATCACACAGTGTCTTACATTTACTTTACTATTTTTTATCCAAAGTTTGTTAAAGCAACAGTGACCATTTAAAGCTTCTGAGCCTCAATTAAAAATATGTACCAGGACCCAACTACCACTGTGACCCCTTTAAGCTCCAGATGCATCTGCAACCTCTACACCCCCTATAATTATGCCCCTGCCATACAGATTTCTTTCACACAAGCTTGACAGTAAGACTTTCTAAGTTCATGCCCTGAATATTAAACTATGGAAACCTTTCCAGAAAGGAAGCCAATTCTCTCCCTTTTTTTTCCCTTGTTTTTGATTGAAAAAAATAGGAAGCAATACGTTGCTTTCCGGTGGAATTATGTCATAGAAGTGTAAGCCGGGATTCCCTGTAGCATGGCCTTGTACAAATTAACAATCTGTACCATTCACTGCCTCTTACAAAGCACATTCTTTCCATCTGGATATATTCCCGCTCAGCCAAACACTTCTGTAAAAGAAAAAGAAGTGCTCAAGATAGAATCGCTTTCCTTAACTGAACTGGTTTTTTTTTTTTTTCCGTGACTTCATTTACATAATAAGCAAGAGAACAGGCCAGTGTCTTGTCGGCATCGCTTGACATTAAGGGCGACCTCAATAAACTAGGCATTTGTGTGCTGCACACTGTGCAGGACCTGTTCTGTAGGAATAAAGCCTCTTCTACGTAGTAATAAGCAAGGGGCCAAAGGGTAAGGATATTTAAGGAGCGCATCCTGGAGACCCAAGCTTACAAAAAAGCGCCTTCTCTTTCAGCTATTTGTATCTAGATATTTTTAGCATGGCTCCTATAAAAGATTAGGAAAAAAATCATATTTTAAAAGATGTGGCCTGAAGAAAACGCTCTGGAAATATAAATGCTACAGCGTTTGATGCGTTACGCATTTGGGACTTGTTAAAGTGGATCTGTCAGCAGATTTTACAATACTAGCGTACATTTTTAAATAGATTCTGAAACCTGATGAAGCTGATGTACTTACTTTGAAAATCCTTAATAAGAACGACTGTGTAATACTGATACTAAAATTAGAAAGAGATCCTGAGTTCAATTGTATTCACTCTACACCCAGCCTGACAAACAGCATCAGGGAAGGAGGAACACTGAAGAGCTATGTAGATGGAGATTCAGCAGCAGCTGGGGGGGGGGGGGACACTGAGGAGCTATCAATCAGGCTATGTGGATAGAAATTCAGCAGCAGCTGGGAGGAGAGGCACTGAGGTGCTGTCTATCAGGCTTGCTGGAAAGACATTAATTCAGCAGCAGCGAGGGGGGACATTGAGGAGCTGTCAATCAGTCTAGGTCCGTGGGGCTTCAGTAGCACAGCGAAGGGACACTTAAGAGTTGTCATACTCTGTGGAGGAGCGTTGGCAGCACAGAATAGAAGCACCTCTGAGCTGTCCATCAGTTTTGGTGGGCGATATTCCCCAGCATAGAGGTGGGACACTGAGGAGCTGACAAGCATGCTCAGTGGGCAGATATTAATTCAGCAGCATGGAGGGGGGACATTGAGGAGTTGTCAATTAGTCTAGCACAGTGGAGGGGCACTGAGGTGCTTTCAATCATGCTCGGTTGCCAGAAATTAATACAGCAGTAGGGAAGGGTGGGGGAGACTGAAGAGTTGTCATTTTGGCTAGGAATGCAGAAATTCAGCAGCAGCAGGGAGGAGGGACACTGAGGGGCTAGAATAAACTTTCACAAGGAATATTACAGCCATTCTGACATAGATTTGCAAAGTAATTACACCATCACCATCAGGTTTACAAAAACTATAAATAATATATGCAGTTTCATTGTGCAATCTAGTGATAGATCCATTTTAAGAAGCTTGGTTTGAGGTTCCCAAATGTGTAATTTGGAAGAAAACAATAAGGTTGTTGAGAAGTCAGAGACTTTACATGGGTCTGTTCTAACTAATTACATTTATGGGATAAATGTCCAGTGGAGTAAACTGGAGAATGTAAAAGCCATAAAGTGTCCTTTCATATGCTGAATTCCTTAGGGCTTCTTATCTTAGCGAAGAAGGTCACAAAGTCTTGGGAAAGCTCAGGGTGAATGTATGAACGCGTTATGGTGAATTCCCATCCTAAATAAGTCTTAGGCTACTTTTACACATGCCGGGTTTTTTGCAGCCCATTTTTACGGGCCGTATTTTTTGTGATCTCCCGCAAAAACAGGCCACAAAAAACCTTCTCGGTTTTTCCTCTTGTAACAAATTGCAGGGAAAAAAAGGCGATCCGCAAATACGGTGTACCGCAAAAACAAGCTACCGTTGTTTTTGCAGTACCATTGTTTTAAATGGAGGCCGTGTCCGTGAGCCATGAAAAATATCGAGCAAGCTCGATATTTTTTCGCGGCCGTATATACGGCCCTCACGGCCATACGGCACACGGCGCTCCGATGTATTTTTGCAGGCCGTTTTTGCAGCTCCATAAAAAATCTATTGGGGCCGCAAAAACACGGCTAGTGTAAAAGCAGCCTAACTGTGTTCTAAACGTCGGGTTTCTATAAGAGTTTCTCTGCTTAGGACAATCCTAACTTATTAAAACAAAATAATCATGACTACGCTGCTCCCCACCAGTCTTGGTTTACAAGTCTGCAGCGATGATGTCCCTGTACAACCTGTGACCGCTGCAGCTAATCACTAGTCTAAGCAGTGATGCCAATATTGATGGCACAAGACCACTGACGCCAGTCATTGGCTACAGGGGCCCCCTGCTGTAGTCAGGATGTCACTACTGAAGTCCTGCGCAGTACGGAGATGGCGGTACAGAAGCAGGGTCTTCAGCGGGTAAACACAGCATGTTCAGCCCCAGACTCATTTAGTTTGGTCTCGGCCAATTACAAATTTCACATAAAAGTATCCATATGGGTGTTGGCCTTAGAGGTATGCATCCAGCACTTCACCAGTCATTGATCAAGGAGCGTAACTTACAGGAGCGCACTTGGAGATTGCGCCCAGGGTAACACATTTGATGCCTAAAATTAATAGATCAATAAAAATAAATATTTTAAAAAAACAGCTATTATCTGTAGTTTATTAATTGCTCAGTGTTATTTCATCACTATATGGTAAATCAAGGATGTCAATAATCAAAATGTAAAAGAAATACCGTACATATTTTGGATTCCTCTTCGTACTTCACACATGGCATTGATGAAGAGCTGCACCAGAAGAATCAACTCAATGTATCATTTACTTATGTCTATCCTATATCCTCGAGGACTTTCTGATTTTGGAACAGACAGTAAATCTCCCTTCATTTTCAGAATAAAGCTTCTTCTCGATCTGACAGATGGTTTAGGCTAGGAGAACTCTTAGCATGTCCTTCACCTGCATTCACTAGCCCATGGCAAAAAAACCCTTCAACTTCTCACACTGCGCACTGTAAAGAAATCCTGGAGGCCGCAGACTATGTGTCATTTTCATCAGATATGTGCCGATCCTGCCGGCGTACGGTGTCGGATATGAAGGATACATGACAGCAGCTGCCACGTTCCATCTCATTTCACATTCGGAATTGATGTTCTAGCTCCATGCATTGTTTGGGGACGATCACATATTCCTCCTCAACTAGACATCAACATTAACTCCACTAAATCTCTATAAATACAGTATGTTCCTATCCAAGATATGTCCTGCAGCCACAAAACTAAAAAAATGTATGGAAATAAAACACAATATGAACTTATAGTTGAAAGACAAGATATGTGAACCATTTGGGATTATGTGCATTTTTGTATTGGTATTTAATTAAAAGTGGTGTGATTGATATCTACTAGTCGTCCCGTTCATGTCTTTTATTGAGCACGCCAAGAGTAAAAATGCAAGTGTATTCTGGAAGTTAGAACAGAGAGTTGACTTTTCAGAGTAAGCTGCCATATGTGAGTACATAAGGAATCACACCATATTCAGCTATTATATGACCTGTATCCCGTATTTTTCCCCAGTTTTCCACTCTGCAAGCTGTATTTCAAATTATCAGTTGTCTCTGAGTTAGTGGGTAAAGACAAGCTGCTATGAGTTCTCCCATACACAGCACACATAGACATGAGAGATTCCTTTCCTTGTGTCTCTTTGTAGTACATGTTCAAGAGAAGCAGCAGCATGAAAGATATTCTATGTACTGAGGAGCATAGCTATGAATCCAGCTCTGGGGAGAGAAAACACTTACTGGAAAGCTCTCTGCATGCCTACTTCCTCACTCTACTTCTCACTCATTCCCTTGGAAAACCCCATTAATATTTGCTACATAAATCCATACACAGTTAGTATTTTAGAACTTCAAAAAACATTCCACTAAAAAAAGTGGATGGGAAGGTTACCCTCAATATTTTAAGTCATCAACTGTAGACTTACATTGACTTGTGACTTACCAATCCCCCAACAAACACTGGAGCGATCCGGCAGGTCACAAACTTTTACAATTTATAATAAATAGTGAAAAGTGTCACTAGATTGCACAATTCAAGCTACATATATTATTAAATAGCTCTCTTAGACCTAATGAGGCAGGTATGCTTACTCTGAACATCCCTGTCAGAATGGCAGTATAAATCTGACATTAAGATGAGACAGAGCTGGACTCATAATTCATAAAATTCTCATATTAATATCAGGCACGAAAGCTTTCAAAAAGGATTTTACAGCAATTATGACATGGATTTGCAGAGTAAACCAGTTTCATCGGGTCTACAAAATCTATTTCTTAATGAATAGGTGGACACCACATTTAAAAAAAAAAGGTAAAAAAAAAAAACTACAGCAAATTCAGAGAAGAGCTACTAGGATGGCGAGCGGCCTGTAAACTATGTCCTACGAGGAATGGTTAAAGGATCTGGGAATGTTTGGCTTGGAAAACAGAAGGCTAAGTGGAGACTTAATAGCTGTTTACAAATATCTGAAGGGCTGTCACAGTGTAGAGGGATCATCACTATTATCATTTAGGCCGGGGTCACACTTGCATGTGCAATGCGAGTCTCTCGCACTCGGGATCGGAGTGTGCTGCTGCATAGAAATACATTGCACCCGCAAGTGTGACCCCGGCTTTACACATGGAAACTCGAGAAGCAATGGAATGAAACTGAAAGGGAGAAGGTACAGAAAAGATATTAAAAAAAACTTTTTGACAGTGAGGGTGATCAATGAGTGAAACAGGCTGCCACGAGAGGTGGTGAGTTCTCCTTCAATGGAAGTCTTCACACAGAGGCTGGACAGACAGGGATGATTTAGTGAATCCTGCATTGAGCAGGGGGTTGGACACGATGACCCAGGAGGTCCCTTCCAACTCTACCACTCTAAGATTCTATGAATACCGTTTCTACTGTGAAATCTGATCATGTGTTCCCTTAAAATGATATAGATAACTTTGCAAGTTCTGACACTAAGTACTTCTAACTTCACACTACATAGCTGACATCACTCACAGACCCCCAGCCGTATATAGATATGTAGAGAAAAGCATTAGTAACTTTGTGCGTCATAAAACACTAATCACTTATTTCCATATTAAAACCTGAAACAACTCTTACTCAAGGCCATAATTAGTCCTGTGTGATACGTAGGATGAGCAATGATAGCACCTGTTGACAATTTACAGCGATGATGATGACGCCTTTTTACCAAATTCTAGAACCCACGTAAGATGACAAATTCTTCGCTCCAAGTGTTCCGAAGTAAACGGGCATGCGTTCATTGCTACATAGAGCACAATGCCCAATCAAGTTCTTGGAGTTGTGCTAATTGCTGCTATTCATCGGGGACAGACTCATACGTAATCAGCTAACATACTTCTAACGTTCACTTTCGCATGTAATCAGACTCTGACACATTTTCATTTTCGCACAACCTGTGACGCCAGATCTGCTTTTGACGTCCGACGGGGCTGCTGAGCAGATGCGAAAATCGACTCTCAAAGCTGTGTCACATTGCTAAATAAAGAAGTGGATTTCATGTGCAGAAGTTACCCCGCAGTGACCCGTTTAACCATTTATCGACTGTGAGATCCATGACAAAATATTTCACAATATCACTATGTCAAGGGTATATATATACCAAAGAGGCAGAATAGATGGCTACTCTTAGAAAAGGGGCTCTAGCTGCGATTTACTACTTTGGTTGAAGAACCTGCGCCGTAGGAAAAACTGGGAGTTGGTTGTGGAAAGGGTGCAAAGGGAAAAAGAGATACCAAGCTACTCTCCATTGAGCAGGGGTTGGACACGACGACCCTTGAGGTCCCTTCCAAATCTAACATTCTGTGATGCTCTGTCCTGAGTGGCAAATGTGGCCACGATAATAGGAGACACAGATTGTTCTTTGCTGTGAGCGCCATTCTCTTGTAAGCCATGAGCCAAGTGTAATTCTGGCTAAAAAGCAATAGCATCAGTATGATCGAGGGTGTCCATGGGCAATCGAAGAATTTTGTTAGTCAGCTATAAAGAGCATATTCATTGATTCATTTGTTTTAGGCTATGTTCTCATGACGAGCTTTTGGAGAGTTTTTGATGTGACAGACATGCTTGGACTGGCCCACAGGAGAACAGTGGAATTCCCTGGTGGGCCACTGTGAAGATCTGGGCCACCAACCTCATTGTATGGGCAATAGTTGACATAATTCACAAGATTTACTCTGTACAGAAAAAAGCACCATTCATTAACCAAACTACCCAGTTTATTATTATGTAGTAATATAGGTAAATTGGTGAACGAGGGTAGTGTAATATTTGTATGCAGGTGACAATTAGGCCCTCCAAAGTCAATATTACTGGTGGGCCCTATATACAGTAGATAACACAGGGTTCACCATTCACAATAGGTGATGTCACCGCTCACCTCCCCCTCCTGTAAACTGTTATCTACTGTATATAGAGGTGTTATTAGTCAGAGGTGTGATAACCTCTCTGTATTCGCAATGACCTTTGCCTAGATTAGTGAATGCCCAATTCATACTTCTATATAATAAATAGGGTCTGAATCAGTCTATTGCTAATGTCCATTTGAAGAACAGGAAGTGTGAGCCTAGTATTAGACCTAGATTTGTTTTAATTATTTTTAATATAGCGATATGAAATATTTAAAAAAAATACAGTTTTAAAACAAATAGATTTAACATAAAAGCCTGATTTGAACAAAAGTTCTTATATTTTTTTTTTTTTAAATACGTTTATTAAACATCAGGGTACAAAGAATGCACAACATACACAATGACTTATGATAACAGGCACTTTACAAAGCATACATGCCTCCGTCCATAGTAAAATATAATACAAAGAGATTGCACACTCTTATAGCTAAACAAGGTAATGTGTACATTTCCTTCAAAGCATATGCAAAAAATGACTGTTTATATTTTTCCCCATACAGTTGTGGCCAAAAGTATTGACACCCCTGCAATTTTGTCAGCTAATACTCAGTTTCTTCCTGAAAATGATTGCAAACACAAATTCTTTGGTATTATTATCTTCATTTAATTTGTCTTAAATGAAAAAAACACAAAAGAGAATGAAGCACAACATTGATCATTTCACACAAAACTCCAAAAATGGGCCAGACAAAAGTATTGGCACCCTCAGCCTTAAGTCCCCATTACGCACTGCGATATCGCTAGCAATATCGCTGTAAAGTCACTGATTTTGTGACGTTGCAGCGATATTGCTAGCGATATCGCTACATGTGATACTTACCTCCGACCGGCTCCCCCGCTGGTTATCGCTGATCACGCGAGAAGCTCCTGGACCATTCCTCATTGGCCACTTCCTGCTGGGGCTTCCTGTGGCGCCGACGAGCGACGCGTGGAGTCGGGCGGGAGGACGCAGGATCGCCGTGTCTGACAGGTAAGTAGCGATCCCCGTCCCCAGCGATGTCGCTGGTGAGATCTGCCTGTGTGGCAGCTCACTAGCGACCACCTAGCGATGCACCAGCGATCCTGACCGCGTCATATCGCTAGTCGGGATCGCTGGTGCATCGCTAGGTGTAACGGTACCCTAATACTTGGTTGCACAACCTTTAGCCAAAATAACTGCGACCAACCGCTTCCGGTAACCATCAATGAGTTTCTTACAATGCTCTGCTGGAATTTTAGACCATTCTTCTTTGGCAAACTGCTCCAGGTCCCTGATATTTGAAGGGTGCCTTCTCCAAACTGCCATTTTTAGATCTCTCCACAGGTGTTCTATGGGATTCAGGTCTGGACTCATTGCTGGCCACCATAGAAGTCTCCAGTGCTTTCTCTCAAACCGTTTTCTAGTCCTTTTTGAAGTGTGTTTTGGGTCATTGTCCTGCTGGAAGACCCATGACCTCTGAGGGAGACCCAGCTTTCTCACACTGGGCCCTACATTATGCTGCAAAATTTGTTGGTAGTCTTCAGACTTCATTATGCCATGCACATGGTCAAGCAGTCCAGTGCCAGAGGCAGCAAAGCAACCCCAAAATATCAGGGAACCTCTGCCATGTCTGACTGTAGGGACCGTGTTTTTTCTTTGAATGCCTCTTTTTTTCTCCTGTAAACTCTATGTTGATGCCTTTTCCCAAAAAGCTCTACTTTTGTCTCATCTGACCAGAGAACATTCTTCCAAAACTTTTTAAGCTTTTTCAGGTAAGTTTTGGCAAACTCCAGCCTGGCTTTTTTATGTCTCGGGGTAAGAAGTGGGGTCTTCCTGGGTCTCCTACCATACAGTCCCGGGTTGACACTGTTGTACCCTCGGACTGCAGGGCAGCTTGAACTTGTTTGGATGTTAGTCGAGGTTCTTTATCCAACATCCGCACAATCTTGCGTTGAAATCTCTTGTCAATTTTTCTTTTCCGTCCACATCTAGGGAGGTTAGCCACAGTGCCATGGGCTTTAAACTTCTTGATGACACTGCGCACGGTAGACACAGGAACATTCAGGTCTTTGGAGATGGACTTGTAGCCGTGAGATTGCTCATGCTTCCTCACAATTTGGTTTCTCAAGTCCTCAGACAGTTCTTTGGTCTTTTTTCTTTTCTCCATGCTCAATGTGGTACACACAAGGACACAGGACAGAGGTTGAGTCAACTTTAATCCATGTCAACTGGCTGCAAGTGTGATTAGTTATTGCCAACACCTGTTAGGTGCCACAGGTAAGTTACAGGTGCTGTTAATTACACAAATTAGAGAAGCATCACATGATTTTTTGAACAGTGCCAATACTTTTGTCCACCCTCTTTTTTATGTTTGGTGTGGAATTATATCCAATTTGGCTTTAGGACAATTCTTTTTGTGTTTTTTCATTTAAGACAAATTAAATGAAGATTATAATAACAAAGAATTTGTGTTTGCAATCATTTTGAGGAAGAAACTGAGTATTATCTGACAAAATTGCAGGGGTGTCAATACTTTTGGCCACATCTGTATGTATATCACTCTAATGTCACAAACCTTGTCATGTCATGCAACAATAAAAAACTAACTAAAACTCCTAAACTACAACTACCACTACATCAACTAATACCCGCTATTTCCGCAGCCTGGTTTCCCATACCATATTATGTCGCATGTGATGTTCAGTCTTGCAAAGTGAGGTGAGAGGAATTCCACCTCTCCCAGATCTTTTCAAATTTACCCGGGCATCCCCTATTTTGGTATAGCGTGCGCTCATATGGAATAATTGAATTCACCAATTTAATCCAAAATCTAAGGGAAGGATCCGAACCCCCCCATCCACCTCAGTGCCAGCACCTTCCGTGCCATAAACAGCGTCTCGCGCAAGAAGACCCCAGTATAGCGATCCCAAATCTCCTACTCCCACACCCCAAACAAGCAGACCAATGGTACTAGAGGGACAGGGGCCTGCACCGGGGACGTCAGTAGTGTGGTCACCTCTTTCCAGTAGTGTAGGATAATGGGACATTGCCACACCATATGGATAAAATCAGCATCTGGCTAGTGACATCGCATACATTCTGACGATTGAAGCCGACCCATCCTAAAAAGTCTCAACGGAGTCAAATATGATTGATTTATTATATATAATTGTATCATTCTGTTAGTAATATATGGTGATACTCCAATCGGAGACTCCAGAATCTCCTCCCACTCCTCTCCTTGCGTATCAGGGATGAGTCGTTCCCACTTCATCTTAATAGAGCTTATGGCCGATTCTGCCCCTACTGACAGCATATATGTGTACAAAGAGGATATGTGACCCTGGGGACCCTGCGAGTTAAGAATTCCTATCAGAGGTAAAGATGAAATAGTATGGTCCACACCCCCATCCCTAATATGCGACTGAAGAGCCGATCTCAGCTGCAGATAGCGAAAAAAATTGAGAACTCGGAATATCAATTGTTCAAAAGACTTTAAGGTCCCCTGGTCATACAAGTCTCCCACTGAAGAAACGCCATACTGGGTCCAAAAAACAGCGGACGGGTGATTCAGCAACTCTGGAAAATAGTTATTACTCCACAGGGGCATTTCAGCTATAACATCTTTAAACCCTAGTACGTTCTTAATTTGTCTCCATATTAATCGTGCCAGCCGGAGCAGGGGTAACAGACGAGGAGCACTAGTTTTTTCCAACTCAAGGAAACCTAATGGGCAATCTGCTTGTGCAGCATGAAGTAGGTGGATTTCAGAATTAGGGAGGCAACTACCCGGCATCCATTTATTTAAATCTTTAGCCTGCCCAGCTAAGTACAGTAGTATAGGAAAAAATCTGGCAGCGCCGCCCCACCTCCTTTCTTTGGTCTTTGTAAAGTGGACAATTTAAGTTTGGGCCTAGCTTTTCCCCCAAATAAAGGACGTGACCAAAGAATTAAGACTGACAAAAAAGGACTTGGGCACCGCTATCGCACTGTGCTGGAGCGAGTAGCCAAATTTAGGGAGTAATATCATTTTAATCAAATTTAGCTTTAACCAGGTCCAGCAACGGGTGGACATTAAGTTGTAGATCAAGCATACTGTTATTAGAGATGTGGATGCCAAAATATTTAAAACTAGATACAATAGACAGCGAGGAGAGAGTCTCTAACCGGGGCATCGGGGCATGGGAAAGGGGTAACAGGGCAGACTTCTCCCAATTTATATGTAAACCTGAATATTTACTGAATCTATCTATAAGGGATATCACCTGTGGCAAAGTTTCTTCCACATCATTCAAGAATATCACCATGTCATCGGCATATAGGCCTATGGTATCTACCCGACCTGCTATGTCTATACCTCGGATGATAGGGGAGGATCTTATACATATTGCTAGCGCGAAGAGAGCCGGGGAAAGAGAGCAACCCTGACTGGTTCCCCTATGCAACACGAAAGACTCAGATATAGAATTATTTATTATAATACAGGCTTTGGGTTTCATGTATAATATTTTGATCCATGTTATAAATTGATTGCCAAAGCCATACCTTTGCAAACATGCAGAGAGGAAAGGCCATTCAAGAGAGTCAAAAGCCTTGGCAGCATCTAACGATGCCAATGCCCATCTGTTGTCTGGCACCAGGGAGCTATACTGGACTATTGACTGGACTCTTCTGATGTTAATAGAAGTACTTTTGCCAGGCATAAAGCCCATTTGATCTGGATGTATGAGACTCAATATAATGGAGTTCAATCTGGTAGCTAGAATCTTGGTGAAAATTTTATAGTCCACATTCACTAATGAAATGGGACGATAGGATCCACATTCCAAAGGGTCCTTCCCCTCCTTCCGAAGCACTATGATATTAGCCCCGTAAAAAGACTCAGGCATAGACTTCCCTTCCCATATTCCCTGAAATACCTTTACCAAAAGTGGCGTCAATATGTCCCGATACTTCCTATATAGTTCAATAGGTAACCCATCAGGTCCAGGGGCCTTCCCAGAAGCCATATCTGTCATAGCCTTATCTATCTCCTCTGCGGTGAACTCAGCGTCCATAAGGGCCTACTGTTCCGAATCTAATGTGGGGAATGATATATCTGACAGATAGTCTAAACACCCCAAAGTGTCAAAGTCACTTTTAGATTCATATAATGACCTGTAGTAATCCTGAAAGCAGCCAAGAATATCCTCGGTCGAAGACACCAGTGTACCGTCCACCCAGCGAATCTGCAATATCATATTAGAGGTGTTACGTTGGCGCACCGGATAGGTCAAAAATTTGCCCGTCTGGTTCCCCAATTCGAAATAGGATTGACGAGTAAAGAATAATTTACGCTTAGATTTAGTGTCCACGTGCTGAGTATCTAACCTCTGGGCAGCCAGCCACTCATTCCTGTTCCCGCTGGTTTGGTTAGATATATATGTTGCCTCTGCGTCTCTCAGTCGTTGCTCCACCTCGTCATCCTTCCCTGCGGTTACCCGCTTAATATAAGAAATTGTGGAGGACAAGCAGCCCCTCAGATATGCCTTAAGGGCATACCAGAATAAATTAATATCCCAAGGTTCCGGGTGGGACGCGATGAAGCAATTCAACTGATCAGTCGTTCTGTCGGGAGACCCCATCAATTTTAACCAGAAAGGATTTAACTTCCAAGCTATCCCACTGTTTACTTGCCCATACTTAAGTTTAAGGATGACCGGACTATGGTCTGAGATCCCCCTACTTCCATGCTCTATATCAGCCACCCACATTGCCAGACCGCCAGAACCGAATATATAGTCTATTCGTGATAGAGAGCGTTTAGTGGATGAGTGACAAGTGTATTCCCTTAACTCAGGATGACGCATCCTCCACATCCAGCCACCCGCCACCCCCCATAAATGATGACAACATTGTTATAGTCGTTGGGGAGGACCCCCCGATCGCTTCATCATCCAGCCTCAATTTATCAAGGCAGTTGTTCATGACCATATTAAAGTCGCCCATACAAATAACATCTGAGTCCGGGTAGTTAAGGGCAAAACTCATTGCCTTCTGCAGGATGGATATACGAGCCGGAGGGGGGTTATAAATACATAAGACCACATGTTTCCTGGTGTTTCTCAATGCGTGGACAAAAATAAAATGACCCTCAGGATCCCTTCGAGTTTACCTCACTTCCCATCTGACGTCTTTATGTACCAACAGCGAGACCCCTCTCGAGTAGCTGGTATGAAATGTATGGGCAGACCATTGTACCCAGGGCTTCTGCACACACCGCCCTGTATCCCTAGTCAAGTGTGTCTCCACCAAGGCCACAATGTGAGGGCGGTAATGTCTGACCTGTGAGAAGACCTTGATTTTTTTCCGAGGAGTTTTTATTCCCCTCACATTCCATGTCATACATATTAACTCCGACCCCATATTTTATTCCTCTGAACATGGTGCATAGTATTACCCGGGCAAAGTTTAGAAACATCACCTAGAGACTGAAATTGTTGTTGACTGCGATTATAACCTAAAAAACCCCAAAAACCACTACGGAAAAAAAACAAAACAAAGTGAAAGAAGAACAAACAACGTAGGAGCAGAGTCCTGTACTCCCATCACAAAACAAACAAGGGGATATCATCACTGAGCCCAGTGTCCGGTATGGTTGGAAACCTGGACGCCGTCAAGTAAAGCTCCAATCAGCCGATTAATAGAAAAATTCCAGCTAGCAATTGATGCATTAGGATTCTTTTTCAGCAGACCCTCCATGGGATCGCAGCCACTCCGCCGCATCTGTAAAAAACGAAGTAGAACCCACGTGGACCACCCAGAGCCGGGCCCGGGTAAATCATCGAGTACACAACATTCCTCTCCCGTAGATGTCTTTTGACCTCCATAAACTGCGCCCGTTGCTTCTGGAGTTCTGCAGAGAAATCCGGGAAATCGAGATCGTGGCATTGTTGAACTTAATCGGACTCTTTTGCCGTGCCAGTCGCAGAGCCAGAGTTGAGAATGCGCGCCAGAAAGGGTCTAGGCGGGGCTCCCGGAGGAAGAGACCTAGTAGGGACTCTGAGACCTTTCCACCGCAAAGATTGAGGAGAATTCATCGCCCAAAGTGGTTTTTAGCCAATCTTCTAGGAATTTCTCCGGATGTTGTCCCTCCGATCGTTCCGGCAGGCCAATAATTTGGATGTCGTTCCGACGCATCCTGTTTTCCAGGTCATCCGCCTTTTGCCTCCACGCATTCACGGAGTCTGCCACTTTCGTCAGTTTAGCTTCCATGGGCGTAATGGTGTCCTCCACCTGGGATACCCCCGTCTCCACCTCCGTAATGCGGCCCTTCATGGCTTGCATATCTTGTCGGAGGCGTCCCACCTCGGTGTATATGCCCTCTATTTTCCCAGACAGAGACGTCCTGGTCAAGGAGATGGCCTGCATGAGTTGCTCGGACGCCTGTTTAAGGGTTAATTCCCCCTGCTCACACTCTTCCCCACCTTCAGAGGGGCGGCTCTTATGCTGAGCTTGTGTGGGGTTATTTTTAGTAGATCTTGAGCCCTCAGCATGGTCTATTCTGGCATATTCTTTTAGCTTTTCAGCCGCTGTTCCAGACCCCTTGGAACGACTCATTTTAGAAGCAATAGGGCAAAGCCGGGGAGCAGGAACCATGCACTCCGGGGTCTCTGAATCAGAATGACAGACAGGGTATGACAAACAAATGGTGACTGCAGGGTCCCAGGTGGAACACAGACCCGCAGCGTCTCACAAGGAGGCAATATCCAGCCCCAGGCGGCAGGCAAGGGCCCCCACAGCCCAGGAAGTAACCCTCAGGGCCCCACAGGGATCACAGCCAGGGAGGGATCCAGGTCCCACTAGGTATGGCGCTGGCAGGGCAGGCGATAGTGAATAGGGGGACGCGGGGCCCAATTTTTCAGGGCACACACCGCTTGTCCCTCACAAATGGTCAGGTTATCCGCTCACCGTCCCTTGCTTCCTCAGCGCTGCAGGATGGAGCCTGGCGCCGCATCTCTCACAAACAGAGCGCGCGCCTCCAAGATGGCCGCCACCCCGTGCAGGGCCTGCCGGCCGCCCAAGTCCTCAGAGCCGCAGGCACCGCAGAATCCAGCCGCGTTCTCCAGCAGGGGTCCAGGAGCGACCCTGGGTCCAGAGGGGTAAAAAAACCCGGCAAGTGTGCCTCCAAAGCATGGGTCCGCTGGCTAGATGCTATCAGGATGGCAGGGGCTTCCACAGAGCGCGTCCTCACTCCGTCGCCTCCATAGCCACGCCCCCCCAAAAGTTCTTTTCTGAGTACACATTCCTGTTAAATCCTATGAACCCACGACTAATCAGACATATAGACGCCCCCAGCATCATCACAAAATTTAAGCCTCTTTAAGTTTCAAGTGCCGAATCTACAATTAAACGGTTTATTGGCATATGTACAAAATCACAAATTCTCACAACACCAGCTACACTTACATAAAAACATCTAAGACATATTTGAATAAATATCCAGAAATTTGGACAGGGAGCCGCGTACACAGTGTTACAGTCAATCCATTTCCAGAAACAACAATAGTTCCTTTCTTCAGAAATTCTGATACAAATTATAAAGTCTTGATAACTTGACATGCTCAGTGAAATCATTAATAATTTTCAGAAAGGGTCTTTTAGCTTAAAAAGACATACCCCAATAATACCAGCTGGGTTACCACTCAGGACAAGCACCTTATGTAGTAAAAAGGAGAGCATTGGAGCCTAAAGTATATTCTTCACACCTTGCACTGAATCTCCACCTTTTATTATCATGTCATGTTTGAATTAGGTGGTGATTAATTAAATGATCAGAGTTCCAAATTACTGAAAAGATAGATTTAAAGGGGCTTTCCTGGACTTTAACATCTACAACCTATAATTAGGATATCACCAGGGATGAGCGGACCCGTGGAAGTTTGGGTCCTGGTACCCAGCCCAAACTTTATTCCAAAGTTTGGTTGGGGTACCAGAACTATACCTGAACTTGAACCAGAACCCCATTGAAAACAATGGGAACCCGACTTTTGAGCCGGAAAATATTGTCTCTCTGCAACGGATATTCCCCAACACTCCGAACATTGCAACACACATCCGGGGAAAATCCGTGTTCGGCATTTAGCACCAGACAGTAACTGTCCAGTATGAACGGCAAACTTTTATGTTTGGGTTCACTCATCTCTACATATCGCCGCTTCTGGTTCCCCCGCTGATCAGCTGATTGAAAGGGTTGTGATGGTCTGTAAGTGGCACATTGCCATATAAAGCGAGGAATCTCTTCCTTTTCAAGTTGCAACCTATTACATTTTAATTTAAATCCCAGTATAAGACTCTCTCCCATCATGGCAAATTACCAGCATCTTATTCCATACTTTATACATAAAGTGCATGTTCATAACTAGAGATGAGCGAATTTGTTTGGATTTTGGCCCCGAATCTGATTTTCCCATATTCGAACACTATTCGGGACGAATATAGGTCTTATGATCGGCTCTGAACATATTCGCTAATTTCTACTCCCATTGACTCTAATAACGTTCGGCTGTGTTCGACAAACATTGCAAAAACAATATTCGATTCGTTTGTATTCGGAACCGAATACGAACAAATTCTCTCATCTCTACTCACAACGACATTTGGCAAATGGTTTTAGCAAAACCTAAACCTTCATAAAAGAAACAGTCAGGCGCTCCCACATAGTGACAAATCTCATATGTATGGTTTGGAGCGTGGCACCAAGACGTTTTGTTTAGCAGGCTGGAAGTGATTTAATTATGGCACACATCATTATTAAGAATAAGAAAAAATTCTTATGTATACACAATGCAAGATAAGAACCGAGATTTAAAGCTGCGATGACCTATAAAATGCAAATCTTGACTGTATATATAGAGCAGGTGGAATCACTCAAATAAATGACAAAAAAAAAGGTAAAACACAATCCTAAGTAGGAAAAAAAATAATTGCAATAGTGCCATCCACCCTTAAGAATCAAGAGCCTATAGTTGACCAGAAATAAAGCACCAATGGCAGAGTCAGCCTGCTCGTATATTACACAATCATTCATTACAAGACGGTTCCTGGTTTTATATCTTTTAGAGGGTCACAATTAAAAAATATTCCAACCACTGCTTTTACAACTGCCATATGCTACTGTATGTTCCCACATCTCCTATTTACACCAAATAAATGGCACGGATGTGGACATAACAGAAATCCAAGGTAGACCCTCGGAGATCTGCCACAGATTAGCCGTAACTGGATTAGCCACATTCGATGGGAATAATATTCATGCATGGTAATCCTCCACGTTTTCCGTGTCGGCTCTGCCTCAATAAGTCATGTGTCACTTGTCTTTTTCTGCAATAAAGATTTTAAGGCTGTGTGCCCATGGTGAGTTTTTGTTGCTGATGATTTTGGCATTTTTTTAAGCAACTTGCTAAAGGTATAGCTACTTATTTTTTATTTCTACCCAGTATTCTTAGGTTACATTTATGTCGAGGGGGGGTTCTGTGTCTTTAAGAAACATGCTTATGGATTTTCTTGATTAAAGCTGCATAAATCAGACTATGTTATTTTCCTTTAAAATAGCATTCTTGGGGTATGGCCTTTTCCTTGCATTCATCCAGGAGGTTGTTGAAGAACTTCAACAATGTCAGAAAAAAACTCCATGTTCAAAATGTAAAAAAATTAAAAATGCTACCAAACAAAAGCAATTTTCTAAATATAAAAATGTGAAGGAAAGAGGCCCAATATCGATATTTGCAGGCTACAGATGCGGCGCTGTTTCTGGATATCCTCAAAACCGGATTCCTCAGTCTGTGGATCAGAAGCAGGTGCAGGAGTCGGACCATGGCCATTTGGTATTAAGTGACAGCAGGCCTTTGGGACAGGCCTCCTGCTTGGCTGGATTGTGGCTTATTCCGTGGACATGGCTGCCAGTCTAAATTGAAAGGGGGCATTTATTAATACTTTGTAAAAGAAAAACAGTTTTTGTTGTTTTGATGTCCATAGCAACCAATCAGAGCACAGCTTTAATTTCAAATAATGCATTTGAAAAATGAAAGCTGCGCTGTGATAGGTTGCTATGGGCAACAAAGAGTGGGTCTCTTTTATACATCGCCCCATTCCACATATATAATAATAATAATAATCTTTATTTATATAGCGCCAACATATTCGCAGCGCTTTACAGTTTAACAGTTTCAAAACACAACTCATAAGTAACAACGTTAACAATACAATAATTAAAGCAAAATAAGACGAAATAAGACGACCCTGCTCGTGAGAGCTTACAATCTACAATGAGGTGAGGGAGATACAGAGTACAGGTGTGTATTTACAATGATGTATTCACAATGAAGGTCCAGCCATCTTGAGCGAGTGAAGGATGGATGGAGATGGTGAATGGACTACACATGCACACTTACACAGAGAATGACTTTGATTAGTGAATACTCTGAACAAGTGTTTTTTGAGGGAGCGCCTAAAACTATGCAAATTGTGGATAGTCCTGATTTCTTGGGGTAGAGCATTCCAGAGGATAGGAGCAGCACGGGAGAAGTCTTGGAGTCCGGAGTGGGAGGTACGGATTAGTGCAGAGGTTATTCGAAAGTCGTTTGCAGAGCGCAGCGATCAGCTAGGCCGATAGACAGAAATGAGGGAAGAGATGTAAGGGGGTGCCGCACTGTGGAGAGCTTTGTGGGTGAGAACAAGTTCTTTGAATTGGATCCTATAATGAATGGGCAGCCAATGTAAGGACTGGCGAAGAGCGGACGCGTCCGAGTACTGATTAGCCAGATGGACGGCTTTGTGCAGTGGATGATTTTGCAAACTCCCCTCTCCCGCTCTCTGACCACAATCTTCTTTCATTCTCTATAAAGAACTGCCAGGCTGCTCAGGTCACCCCCACTGTCCAGACTTATAGAAACATACAGGCCATTAACACCCAGAAACTTCTGAAGAACTTGCAGTCTTCATTGGCCCCTATCTCCTCCCTCTCATGTCCTGATTCTGCATTGAAGCATTACAATGAAACACTTCAAAGTGCCCTGGATGAATTTGCACCCCCTATAAATAGAACACCACAACACAGACGGCGACAACCCTGGCACACGGTGCAAACACGTTTCCTGCAGCGGTGCTCCAGGTGCGCCGAACGTCTGTGGAGAAAATCCAATCTA
Organism: Dendrobates tinctorius; assembly: GCF_039654945.1. Taxonomy (NCBI): domain Eukaryota; kingdom Metazoa; phylum Chordata; class Amphibia; order Anura; family Dendrobatidae; genus Dendrobates; species Dendrobates tinctorius. Next base: position 2,107,555 of record NW_027361863.1, on the reverse strand, counting down.
CACGAAGATTTCATCCATTTTAAGTTTATGCTTAGAACATACAACACTGCCCTTCACCTCTCCAAACAAACCTATTTCAACACCCTCATCACCTCACTGTCCAACAACCCGAAACGTCTCTTTGACACTTTTCATTCTCTACTCAATCCAAGAGTACAGGCCCCAACCACGGAGCTCCGAGCTGACGATCTGGCCAATTACTTCAAAGAAAAAATTGACCAGATCCGACAGGAAATTATCTCCAAATCCCCTCATACCATGCACTGTCCTCCCTCCCCCACTGCATCTAACTCACTCTCTGATTTTGAACCAGTCACAGAAGAAGAAGTAAGCAGGCTCCTTGCATCTTCTCGCCCAACTACTTGCACCAGTGACCCATTTCCGTCACATCTCCTCCAGTCCCTATCCCCTGCTGTCACCCCTCACCTAACTAAAATATTTAACCTCTCTCTCTCTTCTGGTATTTTTCCCTCCTCATTTAAGCATGCCATCATACATCCACTACTTAAAAAACTATCCCTCGACCAAAACTGTGCCGCTAACTATAGACCTGTCTCTAATCTTCCCTTCATTTCTAAACTCCTGGAACGCCTGGTCCACTCCCGTCTTATCCGCTATCTCTCAGAAAACTCTGTTCTCGACCCTCTCCAATCCGGTTTCCGCTCTTTACACTCCACCGAAACTGCCCTCACTAAAGTCTCTAATGATCTGCTAACAGCTAAATCAAATGGTCATTACTCCATGCTAATTCTCTTGGATCTCTCTGCAGCATTCGACACTGTGGATCATCAGCTCCTCCTCACTATGCTCCATTCCATTGGCCTCAAGGACACCGTTCTCTCCTGGTTCTCCTCCTATCTCTCCGACCGCTCCTTTACTGTTTCTTTTGCCGGTTCCTCCTCCTCTCACCTTCCCCTTACTGTTGGGGTTCCTCAAGGATCGGTTCTAGGCCCCCTCCTCTTCTCCTTGTAAACTGCCCCTATTGGTCAAACAATCAGTAGATTTGGTTTCCAGTACCATCTCTATGCTGATGACACCCAATTATACGCTTCTTCTCCTGACATCACGCCAGCCTTTCTAGAAAACACTGGCGATTGTCTAAACGCTGTGTCTAATATCATGTCCTCACTATATCTGAAACTGAACCTGTCAAAGACTGAACTCCTGGTGTTTCCTCCCGCTACTAATGTACCTATACCCGACATTGCTATTTCTGTGTGTGGTTCCACTATTACTCCCCAGCAACATGCCCGATGTCTTGGGGTCATACTTGATTCCGAGCTTTCCTTTGCCCCCCACATTCGATCACTGGCTCGCTCTTGTCATCTGCACCTCAAAAACATTTCTAGAATTCGACCTTTTCTTACTTTTGACTCTGAAAAACTCTTACTGTTTCTCTTATTCATTCTCGTCTCGACTATTGTAACTCTCTTCTAATCGGTCTCCCTCTTACCAAACTCTCCCCTCTCCAATCTGTCTTGAATGCTGCAGCCAGGATCATATTCCTCACCAATCGTTACACCGATGCCTCTACCTTGTGCCAGTCATTACACTGGCTACCCATCCACTCCAGAATTCAGTATAAACTTATTACCCTCACCCACAAAGCCCTCCATGGCTCAGCACCACCCTACATCTCCTCCCTTGTTTCAGTATACCACCCTACCCGCGCCCTCCGTTCTGCTGATGACCTGAGGTTAGTATCCTCAATAGTCAGAACCTCCCACTCCCGTCTCCAAGACTTTACACGTGCCGCGCCAATTCTTTGGAATGCACTTCCCAGGTCAATACGATTAGTCCCCAATCCCCACAATTTTAAGCGTGTCCTGAAAACGCATTTATTCAGACTGGCCTATCGCCTCAACACATTAACCTAACCTATCCCTGTGTGGCAGAGCCAAAAGTTTTACCATAACCAGGTTCCCAGCATCATGTTCCCACATGCTTTATGCATCCATTAGCCCTCTGTGTCTGTACTGTTACACACTTAACATTATGGCTGGTCCATACAATCAGAGCAACTGTTACCACCCACCTTTCGTGTCTCCCTCTTTCCTCATAGACTGTAAGCTTGCGAACAGGGCCCTCACTCCTCTTGTTATTTGTTATAATCTACTGTATGTGATTATTGTTATGCTGTAATGTCTATTGTCTGTACAAATCCCCTCTGAAATGTAAAGTGCTGCGGAATATGTCGGCGCTATAAAAATAAAATTTATTATTATTATGGACGATCCTGGCCGCTGCATTAAGTATGGACTGGAGAGGGGATAGTCGAGTGACGGGGAGGCCAATTAATAGAGCGTTGCAGTAATCCAGGCGGGAGTGGATCAATGCAACAGTGAGGGTTTTTGCTGTTTCCATAGTGAGAAAAGGGCGGATTCTAGAGATGTTCTTTAGGTGTAAGCAGCAAGAGCAGGCAAGAGATTGTATATGGGATGTGAAGGAGAGATTGGTGTCAAACATAACACCCAGACAGTGCGACTGCTGCCGAGGTGTTATTGTGGTATCACCCACGGAGATGGAAATGTCAGATTTAGGGAGGTTAGTAGACGGCGGGAGCAGAAGAAATTCAGTTTTAGAGAGGTTGAGTTTCAGATAGAGAGCGGACATGATATTGGAGACTGCGGACAGACAGTCACTGGCGTTCTGTAGTACAGCGGGGGTAAGGTCGGGGGAAGACGTATATAGTTGTGTGTCATCAGCATAAAGATGGTACTGAAAGCCAAATCTGCTGATGGTCTGTCCAATTGGGGCCATGTAGAGAGAGAAGAGAAGGCGACCAAGGACTGAACACTGAGGTACCCCAACAGCAAGAGGAAGAGGAGATGAAGTGGAGCCAGAGAACAAAACACTGAAGGAGCGGTCAGAGAGATAGGAAGAGAACCAGGAGAGAACAGTGTCCTTAATGCCTAGTGACATATATATTACACAAACACATACATACATATACATATATACATATGCATGCACATACATAGTAATTTTACAACCCGTGTAGCCTTATAGAGATTTTCCTTCAGATCATTATGACTAATAGGAATAATGAAAATAATAATAAATCAGTGCATGGATATGATATGACAAACTGCAGGAATGTGAGAACGGAGGAGGATGATGAGCGCTGACACTGTAATGACTTGCTAACAAAGCTCGCAGCAGTGATGGAGCAGAGGACACCTGCACGGCCCGGCACAGGCTGCTCAGGATTAGTCACAGGTCATTGTTGGATACGGGATGAGATCACTTTATTAAAGCTTGTAAGGGGTAAAAAACAACAAAATAATGCTGACATAAATTTATGGCGTTCTCTGCCAAATTTCACTGATCCCGATGTGCACTTTTACCATAGTTCCCATACACTGTATGGCCCCCTTCACATGTCAATGTTTCCTGTATGTGTGGTGACATTTTTCACACGTACTGAAGACACTTACCCCCCCCGCACACTCATTATAATCTATGGGGCTGTGCACACGTCTGTGTAATGCACATGTAGACATGTCCTTTTATTTCCGGCAGCATGGATGTCAATACGTCACACTCTGATGAGCGCTGTCATCAGCACCCGACGCCAGGAACTTTATTGCTATTCACAGACGCTGGAGTAGGATTTCAGGGAACATTGTCACGAGTGTGTCAGATCTTCCATTTAGCCAATGTGTTTTGTTCATCATATTAAATGGACTTTGTTTCCTTTGGCACTGAAGAGGTTAAAACGACTCATTCTATGCTGATTAGCTCCATCTCACAGCTACTCCTGACCGACTCATTTTCTCTCTCTATAAAACCTGGCCAGACCTTCTCCTCCCTGCCTATGAAAGTTTTGCTTCATGGCTTGCTGGAGTTGGTGTGCTGAAGTTGGAGTTCGTAGTGGCTGCTGGAGATTGTTGTCTGCTGTTTTTCGGTGTATGCTTTCTCCATTATCCTATTCTCATTTGGTTCGTACCTGCCTATCCTTCCCTACCTTTGATGACTGATTTTGTATGTAAGTTGCTTTTTGTTATTCCTGTTACTTTTTTTACACACTAACATATCTGGCCAAGGCCTCCTGGGGAGGGAAAACTTTAGGGCATATCAGGAGCGTTACAAGGTCGGAGACTCAAGCCTCTACCATCAAGAGTACCCCCGGGACAGCGATAGTTAGGTTTCCAGTTCCAGGGACAATTTGATACCCTCCTTCCTTACCGAACACTGTTACAGCGTGACAAATGTGGACTACATCGGAGCTGCGGAACATTTTTGCTAATTGGTAAACAAGGGAGATTCTCGTGTTTATTTCTTTTTATGTTTTTCATTATTCATTTCTGGACTGCATCGGATTTGGTGGATTACTTCGGACATGGGTTTTTTTTCCAATAAATTACCGTAGTTAACCAGAGAATGTGTTGGTGAGTCTTTACTCAAATAAAGTATTTTTTTTTGTGTGGGTTTTTTTTTTTATGTATTTTTTATTACCGGATTAGTAATAGGGGTGTCTAATAGACACCTCTCCATTACTAATTCCAGGGATTGATGGCAGCTGGGATTTTTGACAAATCACATTTGACATGAACCCCAGTACCATTACCCTGATTGCCACTGCACTAGGGCAATCGGGAAGAGCCAGGCAAAATGCCAGAAATGGCACATCTAGTGAATGCGTCAATTTAGGGGCGGCAGTGGGCTTGTATTTTTAGGCTGGGAAGGGCCCATAAATCGAGGATCTTTCCAGCCTGATAACATCAGTCTGCTTTACATTTGCTGGTTATCAAAAATAGGGGGAACCCTATGTCGCTTTTTTCGTTTATTATCCCGTAGAATGTAAGTCCGCAAGGACAGGGTCCTCTCCCCTCTGTACCAGTCTGTCATTGTAAATTTGTTGAGGAAATTTGTTTACTCTTAACGATATCTATAACTTTGTATGTAACCCACTTCTCATGTACAGCACCATGGAATTAATGGCACTATATAAATAAATAATAATAATAAAATAATAATACATGTACAGCAAACTACACATGCATGGCATTAACTATAAATCTCACAGATCTATCTGTATCTTTGCACATCTTTAACACCTAAACATCTGTCATTTCTAGTCTGCATTCTATTCCAGTACGTGTCATACGATGGTGCACACGGATGGCACCCGGATAGCACCGATACTGTTTTTTTCCAGTACCAGAAATATCAGGACTTGTGAAGGGGGCCTTATGGAGAGAGCAGCGCCTGTCATGTCGGACACTGTTCACACCAGGGTGTCCGGCAGACAGCGGTAATACCCTGTTGGGTATTCTGTTCCAGTCGGGATAGGGTTAACCAGGTTGTCATGCTGGCTGAGGGCTGGGCCACGCCCTTGGTCTTTAAATAGTTCGTCCTGACTATGGGCGTCGCCGACTATAGCTTTAGCCTAGTGCTAGCAATACCGGTCAGCAGTGGTGGTGTTGGAGCGTCTGATATCTGGTGCAGTATATCCCTCAGTGGTTCTTTCTCCAATCTGTTATATATATATTTGGTTGCCCTTGCACATTATTGTATTCCCTTGTGTATTAACTGTGTGGTGTTTCTTTTACCCCTGTCCATACGTATTTGTGGGGTCTGGTGTCTGGTCCCCTCACTGGGTGGAGGGAGGTGGGTTCAGCTTAGGGCTGGACAGGAGACAGGGACAGGGTGGAGGCTCAGGCAGGCACACCTTCAGTGTAAACCCTGGGTAGAGGGACAGACAGGGTTCCCCTAGTCTGAGGGACATCGCAGGGGTCCCGGGGTTTTTGCCTAAAGTAACCTAGGCATACCATGACATTATAGTCGGCCCAAATAATAAAGTGAGAGAAAAAAAAAAAAAAAGGTATAGATAGGGAATATAGGGGTTACTTACTATGGATCCTATACTTTCCCTAACCAAGCAGCTGGAGGCTCTATCCATACAGGTCACTGAACTCAGGGGGGCAGTCCAGCAACAAGGCCTGTCAGCTCCTGCAGTACCTGCTGAGGCTGCAGCCAGGGCAGCTGAGCCCAAGTTTCCCCTTCCTGAACGATTTGCTGGTGATCGTGGTAAGTTCACGGTGTTTCGTGAATCATGCAAATTGTATTTCCGTATGCGTCCACATTCCTCAGGTAATGAGGCTCAACGCGTGGGCTTGGTGATTTCTTTGCTGAGTGGTGACCCACAGGCCTGGGCCTTTTCACTCCCTTCAGACTCACCGGCATTTGAATCTGTAGATTTTTTTTTCTCTGCTCTGGGTTTGATCTATGACGATCCGGATAGATTAAACTTGGCAGAGTCTAAGATACGCTCACTGCTACAGGGTGATCGACCAGCTGAGGATTACTGCACGGAATTCCGGCGCTGGGCGGTGGACACGCAGTGGAATGACCCTGCACTTAGAAGTCAATTTTTGCATGGGGTTTCTGGAAGGGTTAAACAGACTCTCCTAATGTACGAGACTCCCGCCTCTCTGGAGGCTGCGATGGCACTTGTAGTACGCATAGACCGATGTCTCCGTCAGGGGGCGCTGGTTTCGTTGCCTCCGGGAGGTGGGGGAGTGGTCGGTGAGGTTGCCGCGGGTGAATCCGTGGAACCCATGCAGATCGCTGGTATAGCACAGTCACCGAGTAACAAGCCTAAACGTCCTTGGCACAGAAGGCAGGGGCTCTGTTTTTTTTGTGGCAAAGGAGGACATTTTATTAACGCTTGCCCCCTGGTACATAAGAAGGGCGCGCCGGCGGAAAACTGATAGGCTCAGAGGGTTTGGAGGAGTCTAGTCTGAGCCTTTGTGTATCCTCCGTCATGGTTTCCCAGTGTATGCTCCCTGCTAGGGTGGTACTTGGGGGGCAAATGCTCTCTATTACAGTATTTATTGATAGTGGCTCAGCTGCCAATCTCATTGATGAGAGGTTCGCGCATACAGCGGGATTTCTGGTGGAGAAATTGCCGAACCCCATCCGGGTGGTTACCATCAATGCTTCCCCGTTGTCTCAAGGGGAGATCACAGAGTGTGTGTTGGATATACAACTCCACATCGGAGTATTACACTCAGAGCGGGTAACTTGTAAGGTGCTTAGTAACTTACCGGCTCAGATGGTTCTGGGCTTTCCATGGTTGTCAATGCATAATCCTGTTATTGATTGGAAGACCCAGGACATAATTCAGTGGAGCAGGGAGTGTCAGGAGAGGTGCCTGGCTACATGTATTTCCGCTTTGACTCCCAGTATCCCGGAGCCGTTGCTGGATTATGCGGATGTATTTTCTGAGAAGGGTTGTTCGGAACTACCACCGCATCGCCCCTATGACTGTGCTATTAGGTTGAAACCAGGGGCCAAGTTACCTAAAGCTAGAATGTTTAATATCTCAGGTCCCGAGAGGCTAGCTCTCAAGGAATACATTGCGGATAGCCTGAGCAAGGGTCATATTAGACCTTCCTCTTCTCCTCTGGCTGCTGGCTTCTTCTTTGTTAAAAAGAAGGATGGCGGTTTACGCCCGTGTCTGGATTTCAGAGAACTCAACCAGATTACGGTCCGTGATCCTTACCCTATGCCACTTATACCCGATTTATTCAACCAAGTGGTTGGTGCCAGGTGGTTCTCCAAACTGGACCTCAGGGGGGCGTACAATCTTATAAGAGTCCGTCAGGGGGATGAGTGGAAGACAGCGTTCAATACCCCTGAGGGTCACTTTGAGAGTTTGGTAATGCCGTTTGGGTTGACTATGGCACCGGCGGTCTTTCAACACTTCATTAATGATGTCTTCTCTCAGTTGTTGGGGAGGTTTGTTATAATTTATCTTGACGACATCCTCATTTTCTCTCGCGACCATGATACACATATAGAGCATGTTAGACAGGTTCTGCAGTTGCTCAGAGAGAACAGGCTCTATGTCAAGCTTGAAAAATGTGTGTTTTTCGTACAGGAGCTACCGTTCTTGGGTTATATAATCTCCGCCTCAGGTTTTAAGATGGACACCGCAAAGGTGCAGGCGGTACTACATTGGGATCGGCCTGATAATCTTAAGGCGCTTCAGCGATTTCTTGGCTTCTCCAATTACTATAGGAAATTTATTAAGAACTTCTCTATGATTGCCAAACCACTGACTGACATGACTAAGAAGGGTACCGACTTTTCTGACTGGTCTGAGCCTGCGGTACAGGCGTTTGAATTCCTCAAGAATAGTTTTGCCTCAGCGCCCATTCTGGTGCAGCCCGATGTCTCCTTACCGTTTGTCGTGGAGGTGGATGCGTCGGAGGTTGGAGTGGGGGCTGTACTGTCTCAGGGCCCTTCTTGGGCCAAGTTGCATCCGTGTGCCTTCTTCTCCAAGAAGCTGTCGCCTGCGGAGCGTAATTATGATATTGGCAACAGGGAACTATTGGCCATCAAATTGGCATTTGAGGAGTGGCGACACTTCTTGGAGGGGGCTGTTCATCAGATTACTGTGATAACCGACCATAAGAATTTGCTTTATTTAGAATCTGCTAAGCGCCTGTCCTCCAGACAGGCTCGCTGGGCATTATTCTTCACCCGGTTCAACTTCATTGTTACCTATCGACCTGGGTCGAAGAATGTTAAGGCAGACGCTTTATCCAGGTGTTTTCCGGGTGGAGAGTTATGTGAAGAGCCGGTGCCTATTCTCCAAAAGGGTGTGGTGGTATCTGCCATCACGACAGAGATTGAGGCAGAGATTGCGGAGGCTCAGGAGGTGGTACCGCCGGGGTTGCCTGCTAATAAATCTTTTGTGCCGCTACATCTACGCTCTAGAGTGTTGGGCGAACATCATGACACGGTACTGGCAGGTCATCCAGGGGTTAAGAGCACTCTGGAACTGGTATCGCGTCATTTTTGGTGGCCTAAAATCCGTCAGGATGTGGCCTCATATGTGGCTGCCTGTACCACGTGCGCACGGGCCAAGACTCCTCGTTCCCGTCCCGCTGGTAGCTTGCAGCCTCTCGGGGTGCCCAGTAAGCCATGGACTGAGATTTCCATGGATTTTATTACTGACTTGCCCGCCTCGGCAGGGAACTCGGTCATTTTGGTAATTGTTGATAGGTTCTCCAAAATGTCACATTTCGTTGCTTTACCGTCTTTGCCCAATGCTAAGACTCTTGCTCAGATATTTATTTGCGAGGTGGTCAGACTTCATGGTGTCCCGTCTGACATTGTGTCTGATCGAGGTACGCAGTTTGTGGCAAAGTTTTGGAGAGCTTTTTGTTCTCGCCTTGGAATCAAATTATCTCATTCATCGGCTTTCCACCCTCAGTCGAATGGACAGACTGAGTGGATGAACCAAAACCTGGAGCAATACTTGCGCTGCTTTATTTCCGACAATCAGGAAGAGTGGTCAGCGTTTCTTCCTCTGGCAGAATTCGCAATAAACAACCATTGCCAGGAATCGTCTGGGGAATCTCCTTTTTTTTTGTGTGTATGGTCAACATCCTCAATTTTGCACCTTGCGTCAGGGGTGCTCAGTTGGCGTCCCTGAAGAGGACCAGTTGGGAGCTCAATTGTCGTCTGTTTGGAGGAGAGTCAAGCAGCGCTTGTTGAAGGTGGGTTCCAGGTACAAACGGGTGGCTGACTGCAAACGTGTGCCAGGTCCGGACCTGTGTGTGGGTGATTGGGTGTGGTTATCTACTAGGAACATTAAGCTCAAGATACCGTCACTTAAGTTGGGTCCCAGGTTCATTGGCCCATTTAGAATCTCCGCAGTGATCAACCCAGTGGCATTTCGTTTGGAGTTGCCGGCTGTGTATAAGATTCATAATGTATTTCACAAAGCATTGCTAAAGAAGGTCGTGGGTTTGGTGGATGGTTCCCCCGGGCCACCACCTCCCGTCTTGGTGGATGGCGCGTTGGAATTTGAGGTGTCCAAAGTGGTGGACGCTAGGGTTGTGCGTCGCACTCTACAGTACCTGGTCCACTGGCGTGGCTATGGTCCTGAGGAGAGGACATGGGTGCCGGCCTCTGACATTCATGCTGATCGACTGGTTACTATGTTCCATCGTCGCCATCCGGACAAGCCAGGTCCTCGACATGGTGAGGTTCCGGAGGTCCCTCGTAGAAGGCGGGGTACTGTCATGTCGGACACTGTTCACACCAGGGTGTCTGGCAGACAGCGGTAATACCCTGTTGGGTATTCTGTTCCAGTCGGGATAGGGTTAACCAGGTTGTCATGCTGGCTGAGGGCTGGGCCACGCCCTTGGTCTTTAAATAGTTCGTCCTGACTATGGGCGTCGCCGACTATAGCTTTAGCCTAGTGCTAGCAATACCGGTCAGCAGTGGTGGTGTTGGAGCGTCTGATATCTGGTGCAGTATATCCCTCAGTGGTTCTTTCTCCAATCTGTTATATATATATTTGGTTGCCCTTGCACATTATTGTATTCCCTTGTGTATTAACTGTGTGGTGTTTCTTTTACCCCTGTCCATACGTATTTGTGGGGTCTGGTGTCTGGTCCCCTCACTGGGTGGAGGGTGGTGGGTTCAGCTTAGGGCTGGACAGGAGACAGGGACAGGGTGGAGGCTCAGGCAGGCACACCTTCAGTGTAAACCCTGGGTAGAGGGACAGACAGGGTTCCCCTAGTCTGAGGAACATCGCAGGGGTCCCGGGGTTTTTGCCTAAAGTAACCTAGGCATACCATGACAGCGCCATTCTCAGTCATACCTGTGATCTTCCACTCCCACATTTTTGCTAGAAATTTTGCATTAGGCCCCCAAGAACTTTACCCTTCCTACCAAAGACAATTTTCTTTTCCATTACATTTTTTCTCTCCTTCTTTCAAGAGTCAGAACCTTTTTTCATTACTCCATCTACATTGATTTTTTGAAAGGACGAATCGTACTGTAGTTCATTGTAGACCCATGATTCTTCTTCAAATTAATACAATTATAACATTTCTGAACCCCAATGGGCCATTAAATCACAGTTTTTCCTAAACTCTTGATAAAGCGCTGCTTTCATTTTCTTTATACCGTATGTATAATATATATATATATATATATCTTACATTTAATTTGGAGAAAAGGGGGTGATTTAACTTTTGTATTTTAAATCTTTTTTTTTTTTTAAACCTTTATTTTTGCATTTTCTTTTTCATTTATTTGTTCCCTATTGAGGATTTGAATTTGCATTCATTTGCTCACCACTACATTTCAGGATTCTGTCAAATTACTGATCTCCTATGAAAGCCAGCAAAATGCTGGGCTTCATAGGAGCACCAAGATGGGGGTGATAGCTAGGTAACATTTTTAGGTCTAATGAAACGTAAATTGCTCCTTGGCGGCAGACAGACATTTGAGACACTACTACTCTCACTGTTTTTGTTTCCCTTCATTTCTTTGAGATGCCTCGTCTCTCTTGACTTAGCCGCACAGATTATTTTCTCTTATAAATAAAAGCTAGAAGGGGTGGAATGCAGATAAAAGAGAAGTACAGCCCATTAAAAGAAGGAAGTGGCTCCATTGTGCAAAACCAGTTGACACTTATTGCTAGGTCATACAGAAGTTCAGGCCACACAGAAGGTCCAGGTACTTTTGCAAGACAAAAAGAAAAAAAAAAGTGTCCCCATATTCTAACAAACTAAACAGAAAGGACCAACAATTGACAGCCAAAACACATCCTCTTGAGGCCCGTTTGCTTCTGCTCACATTGGTATATGTACAGTATGGCAGCAGGGTCGGTACAGGTTCGTGAAGACCCTTGGTTGACAGAGTCCCAGTCTGTCTCTTCCTGCTTTCGATTTTCCCTCTTCGCCATCCAAGAGAGATTCAAAAAAAATTTACAAGGACTTGCTTTTTTAGCAATATGAGCTGCAGTTTTTATTTGCAACATTTTGGGATCCATCGGACTTTCTGAAAGTTTTCTTCTTTTATTCCATTTTTTAGGGGCGCAAAATAACCATAACACAACAATTCTGCCATTTTTGATTTTATATCTTTGTTTCAGCAATATAATTTATTAGCTCGGCGTTCAGACAGTCGCCCACGTGACTTGCCTCACTCTAAGGAATTTTTTCACTGACCAAATCTGCTTGTAAAAAAGAAAACAAAGGAAAACAATCTCCACATACACTAGTTTGTTTCACACATTGGATGAGACTCACCCATTCAAGTGCGCAAAAGAGAATAGAGGATGCCCAACGGAGCAACAGAATAGAATTTGTACAATCAAGGAGGAACAACGAGTAAATGTAGCCAAAAATTTAAAGAAATAATTATATTTATCAAACAAGTTAAACTTTAATAAATATTTGTAATACAAACATCATATATAAAACATGAATGGGCATATATCAATGTCATGTGACTGACTCCATAGGTCAATATAATGACCAAGAAAAACGGGACCCACAATGTGAATAACATATGTACTATTCAAAAAGGAAAAAAAAGTTTTTTCTATATAAAGAAATTAGAATATATTTTTTAATTCACATATTCTCCAGGGATAGGGATTTAGACGGTACTAACTTCCCCAAAACCCACTATTGCTATACCGCTAAGTGAAAAGCTTCACATAGACACAAATTAGCTCCTTTATGATACAGTGCACAATAAAGAAAGGTCTATAAGAAGGTAAGTGCAAAGTAATTACCCATAGCGGCGTGTGTGCAGTCCCGTCTGAACCTCGGTCAGATACCCCCAGAATAGAATTTGTGTTTTTTAAAAAAATACATTGCAATTCTTTAACGCAGTAAACTATAAATGTTTGAGTAAATTATTAGCTGCTGCTGTAAAAAAAAAAAAAAAAAAAATAGCATATGGAATGACCCCAGGCTTAGGGTGCTTTCACATTACGTTTCGACACACGTTCAGTGGCTACATAAGGGCTTACATCCAATTGCCCCGCAAAATGGGATTGTGATGTATGTGCCAACAGGGCCATAGACTGTAATGGTGCCGACAGAGCGAACATGTGCTATGCTGTGCACCATTTTTGGGCATATAAGCCTCCTGGAGGTGGACACCAAGACGCAGTCTACTACGTTCATTCCCAAAAATGATGCCCAGCAGAGCACACGTCCTCTCTGTCAGCACCATTACAATCTATGACCATGTTGACTATAATGGGTTCCCCTGATGAAGAGACCCGAGTAGTCTCGAAAGCTTGTAATGTGTTACCATCTTTTCAGTTAACCATTAAAAGGTATCAACCACTGAGGACTCTCAATTCTGAATGGGTTCCCTTGGAAACATTCCTGCAATGTCTGGAGCTCAAGATATTAAGAAGGTGCCTTATCCTCTGGTGCACAGGAGACGATGGATGTGGAGCCACATGAAGGGAAGGTAACGAATTCCATGTCGGGTGTACTGCGGAACTGTATGGGATATCACTGGGGCTACCAGTAAACAGGAATAGTCCAGGAGGAACGGATAGTAATGCTGAAAATATGCTGTATTAAGGAAGCAAGGAACAAGATGTGTTGTGCCCGATACTGTGTGTTACAATCTGAAGAACTTGCACTGTCCAGTAAACCTCTGTGTGTTGAAATGAACTGAGTGTCCCCTGAGATAGATGCGGCAGCTACAGAAGATGGAGGCCTGGAGAATGCGGTGACCTGCGGTCTACAGTGTGTGTGATACACTCCACACCTGACACATTAGGACTGGGACACGATTTCTCTGTAAAGTGCTAGGGCACTATGGTGCATGTAGCGCCAGCATCCCTGCACACTGCCTCTCTCCCCCGGCAGGGACATCGACTCATTCACTGCCACAGCCCCTTTTCCCGTTCTTTCTCCTACTTCCTTGTTCCTTGTCTGCTGCCCAGGAGGCGTGCACAATGAACAGATCCCCGGGCACTGTGCTTAGGGCACGCGTTCGCTCCATCTTAAAGGGGCCGCGCATGTGAGTGTCCACAGCAAATGGCCAGGAGACACTATTTAAGGCACCCTCAACTGCATGTAGGTGCCTGTGCAACGTTGCTTGTTTCCTATACGCTTGCTAGCTCTCAGGTCCCTGAGTGCTAGTACCTGCTAGCTCTGCTAGGTTCCGTCTGTCTCTCCCTAACCTCCTTGCTAGTACCTGCCTTGTCTGTCTGTATTTCAGCCGGTACCTGCCATGCCAATCTGTATATCAGCCGATACCCTCCTGCACCTGCCGTGCCAATCTGTATATCAGCCGGACCCGCCTGCACCTGCCATGCTAATCTGTATATCAGCCGGACTCGTTTGCACCTGCCTTGCCAGTCTGTACTCTCCTACTAGGCCGTTCCAGCTACCTGTCCCTTGGGGGTCAGCTGCTGTGCGTCCGAGGTTTGTCCTGGAGTAGCACCTGGTATCCATCAGGAGCCAAGCCTAACCACACCATCAAGGGCTCTAGTGAAAAATCAGGTGCTCACCTAGTCACGCCTCTCCAGGCTCTCCTCGACCATGGCACAGTGGTTCCACCACCCCCGTTACAGTGCAGCAGCTTGTCCATGGCTACTAACTTCCGTCACCTTACAGTTAACACTTTATATAGGTTGCAAAACTTAGGATATAGCTACCAACTTTTAAAAATATAGACTGGATATCACACCTGGTGGCCAGGGGCTGGAGAGTAGATTACTGGGACATCAGGTGTTATATTCTATCACACTGGGTCTCCGGGGACTGGTTACTATAACATTACTCTAACTCACTAGGGACTTGTTGCTATCATGCTGGGTCATCAGGGGTTAGAATTTGGTAAAACTGGATTACCAGAGATGGTAGAGTCTCTTTACTCTCGATTTCTCCTCTTTACCTTTGAAGATCTATAATCTTTTTACTTTTCAGTCTATAGATTACTTTTTTTTTTGTTGTACGAGTTGTAGATTTTATTATTTGCACTTTAGGATTCATATAACTCGCTGATCAAACAACAAAATCAAACTGGCAACCCTTGTGAGGCAACATGAGCAAAACGAGTGCGATTCTGCCATTTCAATTTTTTTCTAAAATATTTATTTTGATGTTTTTATTTTTTTTATTGGTCCCACTAGGAATCATAGAATCATAGAATCGTAGAGTTGGAAGGGACCTCCTGGGCCATCTGGTCCAACCCCCTGCTCAAAGCAGGATTCGCTAAATCATCCCAGTCAGATGTCTGTCCAGCCTCTGTTTGAAGACTTCCATTGAAGGAGAACTCACCACTTCTCGTGGCAGCCTGTTCCACTCATTGATCACTCTAACTGTCAAAAAGTTTTTTCTAATATCTAATCTGTGTCTCCTCCCATTCAGTTTCATCCCATTGCTTCTAGTCTTTCCTTGTGCAAATGAGAATAAAGTTGATCCTTCTACAATGTGACAGCCCTTTAGATATTTGTAGACAGCAATTAAGTCTCCTCTCAGTCTTCTCTTTTGCAAACTAAACATTCCCAAATCCTGCAACCTTTCCTCATAAGACAGGGTTTGCAGACCGGTCACCATTCTGGTCGCTCTTTTCTGAACTTGCTCCAGTTTGTTGATGTCTTTTTTAAAATGTGGTGCCCAAAACTGAACACAATATTCCAGATGAGGTCTGACCAAAGAGGAGTAGAGGGAAATAATGACTTCACGTGATCTAGACTGTATGCTTCTGTTAATACATCCTAGAACTGCATTTGCCTTTTTTGCTGCTGCATCACACTGTTGACTCATATTCAGTCTGTGATCTATTAGTATACCCAAGTCTTTTTCACATGTGCTGTCACTTAGCCCTATTCCTCCCATTCTATATATGCTTTTTTCATTTTTATTGCCCAGATGTAGTACTTTGCATTTCTCCCTGTTAAAAACCATTCTGTTAGTTACTGCCCACTTCTCCAGTTTATTTAAATCTTTTTGAATCCTCTCTCTCTCTTCTCTAGTATTAGCTATCCCTCCTAGCTTTGTGTCATCAGCAAATTTAATCAGTTTACCCTCAATTCCTTCATCTAAATCATTGATAAAGATGTTGAACAATACAGGGCCCAGGACAGAGCCCTGTGGTACCCCACTTGAGAGACAGGAGACTAGAACCTGTAATATAGCAGATGATAATAGAGTCAGCAAGCCCAACAATTGGGTGAGCTTCACAGCTGTACAAATATGGCACACATGGGGGCCGTTGTCATTTAGGAAGGGGGGATAAAATGGCAATACCACTTAACCAACTATATTCTTTTTTCTTATGGACAATTTAGTCTGTTCTTCCTTTATAGAAAATCTGATTTTCAGGTGAGTCTGCACGTAACAGCCATTTTGAACAAGCAGAGCTGCAGTATACAGCATAGAGGAGGGACAAAATGTAAGTCTTTATACTGATAATGCAAATTATCTCTCAAAGTGAAATAAATATAATCAGCGGGTCATTTATTTTAGCTTTAACCGCTGATATTATAGAGGATGGATCATAAGATCAGTTATTAGCTTAGCGACATATGGGACAAGAAATCAGGTCTGGTTATTATATATATATATATATATATATATATATATATATATATATATATATATATATATTGCGCCCCTTGTCTGTGGGTTGCGCAACATTCAAGTGATTAGGGCTGAGCTGCAATACCAAACATCACCAGTGGACTAGAGTGGTGCTGTTTCAGGAAAAAAAAAGTATTTTTTTTCTCCAATAAGCCCTTTGCAGGCAATTGAACACGGAGCATGAACTGGAAAGAAGATTCCACCTTTAGTATGAGCTTGCAGCTTGCACAAGTGGTTGGAAGAAAATTAAATATAATTTGCTTTTCCTTGAGATTCAGGTACAATCTTTTATGCTTATTTCAACAAAAAGGAGATCATACAGTTTCACAGGCCCAGTGCAGAGCTTGAGTTGTCAAGGTCAAGTATTGACTGTCCCTTTCATTTGCGCTCATTTTCTCAATTCACTGACTTCCTGATTGACTCCTGGTGGGCTTGTGTTTGAACACAAGTGCCAATCAGAGGAGGGAGAGCTGAAGGGGGAGGAGCAGAGCAGCAACCTGAACCAATGATGAGCTGAGGGAGTGTCTCAGACTCACAGACTCCTGTGTGCACTGTAGCTAAACTGTAGTTACAGATCGAAAAAGCAGCCAAGCTGCAAGATAAATAGAGAGATATATCCTTTTCCTTAGTTGTTATATACAATGGAGAGTATGTAAAAAAAAAAAAAAAAAATTATGCTTTCACATGTAGGATCGTTACCCTTTGGCATACCTGTTCTGGGGTCCACATTTGTTACACAGTTGTGACAATTTTGAGTATCAGAGGGATACTACCTCAGAGAGAAGCCAGAAGGCTGCGGGGTCTGGTTTCACGAACTCCTGCACTGGTTAGAAGTACTTCACCATCTTATTAAACAGTGCAGGTTTTGTCTTGCTAGCAGTGCAAGGGGTAACCTGTTCAGTTGAAGCTCCTGGAACTTTAATACCTCCTACCTGGATTGTCTCAGCTGTTCAGTGTTGGACACTCTACTCTGCTATAAATGCTCACCTCTGGCACTTAGGGATTGCCAGTGTTAAGTCTAACTGCCTGGTTTGGAGTCGGAGGTGTAGTTCGCGGATGGAGTTGGCGTTTGGACATTTGTTCAGGAGATTGTTTCTTGGAGTTTTGTCTGTGTACATATCCTCATCCTCTCCTATTTGGTATCTCCTTCCTTTTACTCCGCTGTGTTCGACTCTGTTGTTTGGCGAGTGTATTTTGTATGGTTGTTATTTTCATTTATGCCTGTCTGTCTTCCCTTGTTTGTCTGGTTAGTGTGTTGCTATAAACTTTGGCTTCTCACCTCCCTGGGTGGGGGACGGGACTGGTAAGGGTTAATACAGGAGCATAATAGTAAGGCACGTGAACCCAGCGTCTCCACCTTCAGGAGTAATCCAGTTAACAGTGATAGGCTAGGGCGCCCCTAGTTCTAGGGACTTGGCTAGCGCCCACAGTCCCAAGACGATGCGTGACATAGAGGATGTTTTCCTTCCTTTCCTAACCAAGCAACCCCATTTTTTACTCATTGGAAATGTTCTTGAACAGAATGGAAACGTTCACGGAAAATCAAAACCATTTGCATTCTTAGTTCACTATGTAGGAAAATGAGAAAAAAAAATAATAAAAACAACTCCCGGGAACAGTGTCTGTATCCTGAGTACAAAAGGAAGCATTGAGGGAGCAGAAGTATCACTAAGGTCACTTTTTTTGGTCGTCATCGTCTGCACAAGTTTCCAGTTCTAGTGATTTTCAATACAGCATCAGGACGCTAGAGATTTCTTCTTGGGGCTATGTTTATAGGACCGGATCGACACAGCCTCAAGAAGGCAAAAACAAATGACTCCGACATCAAAGAAATTGAGCTCTTGTTAAACAACTGAGAGACGGACAGACAGCTCGGCATCCCCATGTAAGGAGACGACTGGGGGGTAATATCCAGTAAGACTAAATATGCACGAAAAGGGACACATCTGAATCAGTAAATACTAACATTCCTCATGAAATACCAATTCTGGAGCATCTTTTATTAGAATTTTTCTTTGTTCCATTCCTCCTGGAAATAGACAGATACCATAACTGTGTGATAGCAGATCATATGGGTTGCGTTACTACATAGTCTGAGGAGTGTCTAATACTGTACATGCTTACAGTGTGAGACGCACCTAATGGCAGGGAGAACGGTAATACCCTATCGATATATCCATGAACTGATGCCCCAGGATTGATTTTAATAAGGATTCAAAGTACTTACTAATACTGAATAGAGTCAGACCCTGCAGGGACACATCCTGTAGGCACTTGGGGAACAAAGTCAGGTTATTCATGCATGTCCAGGAGAAATAATAGAGGAACGACATCGTACAAAAGTCTAGAAATAAAAAAAGCCCCTGAATGGTTTTCATATTTGATGCAGATTTTACCCATTCATTATAAGGACCCGAAATCTGGATGTTGGAAAACAGGACTGCTGATGTTTTGTTTCATTTCCACAATAACAACAAAAACACCTAAAAATAATTAAATAGGCGCGGAAAATATGCGTGGATTTTACTTGGTGGATTTTAGATTAGAAATCTGTCTGTAAAATCCGCACTATTTAACCTCATCCTTAAACATGTATGTAATGGAAGAGCTGACAAGTTCACTTACAAGGAAGACACCCCCCAAATTACACTAATTATTTATGATTTATTTTGCTTTCTTACATAGCTCAAATATATTTTACAGCGCTTTATAGACATCATCATCACTGTCCCCATTGGGGCTCATGATATAAATTCCCCATCAGTATGTCTTTGGAGTGTGGGAGGAAACCGGGGCACCCGGAGGAAAGCCACGCAAACACGGGGAGAACATGCAAACTATGTGCAAATAGGCTTTGCAGGATTCACTCGCTCAGGTAGGAATTAGGTAGCGCTGTTGTTCACACAGGCAATGCAGTTTGGTCCAAACAGGTGCAGTTTTATTGCTTTCAGAAAACTTGAAGGGATTCAAAACCAAAAACAGCCTCTTTCGGTCTCAAAGGTATCACAGCAAGTAAACAGTTGACTTAGCAGGGCACATATGTCAGTGCGGGCTCACCTATACAGATTACAATCCTTTCTCCAAGAGGAACACTTCATACATGGAAAAGCTTCAAGCGCCAAACAGAAGTATTCAACGCCGAGCACAGTTCACACTGAACAGGCTGCAGCTTCCACACATTATTCTGTAGCTCCAACACACAGACTGCCCAGCTTTCCTAGCTGACCCATGCAGTCTCCATTCAGATAGAGAATCTCTCCCAGCTAGAGCTCACATTTTGGCTGGTCACTCACCAGCTTCAGCACACTCGACTATGCTTCACTCAGCAGGCTGACACACCTAATGAACACAGGCCCTGGTTCTAATAAAAAGCTAGTGAGGTGCATCTAAATCAAATCCTGAAGAGCTAAGACTTAACCCTGCCCTACCTGTCGCTGATTCAGCTTATTCCTGTAAATCAGACCATTAGCCAAAGTTTACATTTTATTCACTTGGAGAATGAATAAAAACATCACAGATGCCAGAGAAAGTGAAGTGAAAATTTTGCGTTTTCGTACGGTCGCCGCACATGTCAAATTGCCGCATGCGGACGCATCTCCATACAACACATGTCCCTGCGTACCCAATGTTAAAGGTAGGTACGCAGGGAAACACAGGATGCATACAGAAGTAGGCGGAGCTTCCAGGAGGAAGAAAGGAGGAAGTAGGCAGCCATCCGCAGCCCTCCTGAACACAATTGTGAACCTAGCCTTAACTGAACAGGGTTGTATTGCATTCATCTGCGCAGTGCTCACATCTGCATGTCAATCTATATGAGCAAAAAAGTACTGACAAATTTTGAAAGTACTAAAGTAATCAGCAAGTACAGTCTATACCAGTGATGGCGAACCTTTCTGAGACCGCGTGCCCAAACCGCAACCTAAAACCCAATTATTTAAGACGAAGTGCCAACACGTGCCAAATGGCCCATCATGATCCCCTTCTTGTAATAATACGTCCCATCATTATCCCCTTCATGTAGAAATATGCCCCATCATGATCCCCTTCATGTAGAAATATGCCCCATCATGACCCCCTTCATGCAGACATATACCCATCATGATCCCCTTCATGTAGAAATACGTCCCATCATGATCCCCTTCATGTAGAAATGTAGAAATTGCCCATTCCACCACCTCCATCATTTTCTCCTTCCCATCACCCCATCATTGCCCTCTCCCCCACCACCATCGTTGCCCTCTCTCGCTCACTCCCATCATTGGCCCTCTCCCCATCACTCCCATCATTGGCCTTCTCCCCATCACTTGCATCATTGGCCCTCTCCCCATCGCTGGCCCTCTCCTCATCAATCCCTTTATTGACCCTCTCCCCATCATAGACACACACACCACAGCAGCTTCACTGGAACAGCGGCCACACTCACCTCTCGGCGCGTTGGCAGCTTCCTTCCTCTCACTGACACAGTGGCCGCGGAGCTGAATGATGATGTCATCCAGCCGCGCCGCTCAATGTGTGAGGCAGGAAGCTTGCAGCTCCGCAAGAAGGATGAGGTGATGCCGCGTGCCAGCTGAGAGGGCTCTGTGTGCACTCTCTGGCACACGTGCCACAGGTTCACTATCAGTGGTCTATACCAATGAGTTCGGAACACGTGGCTCAGGCTGGTATGCATTACATTAGTGAAGCACACCCCAAACATTTTAATTCACATTTGTGAGATATTTTAAGCACAGGTAACAACAATACATATAGAGTTGTGGCCAAAAGTATTGATACCCCTACAATTTTGTGAGATAACACTCAGTTTGTTCCTGAAAATGATTGCAAACACAAATTCTTTGGTATTATTATCTTCATTTAATTTGTCTTAAATGAAAAAACACAAAAAGAATTGTCCTAAAGCCAAATTGGATATAATTCCACACCAAACATAAAAAAGAGGGTGGACAAAAGTATTGGCACTCTTCGAAAAATCATGTGATGCTTCTCTAATTTGTGTAATTAACAGCACCTGTAACTTACCTGTGGCACCTAACAGGTGTTGGCAATAACTAAATCACACTTGCAGCCAGTTGACATGGATTAAAGTTGACTCAACCTCTGTCCTGTGTCCTTGTGTGTACCACATTGAGCATGGAGAAAAGAAAGAAGACCAAAGAACTGTCTGAGGACTTGAGAAACCAAATTGTGAGGAAGCATGAGCAATCTCAAGGCTACAAGTCCATCTCCAAAGATCTGAATGTTCCTGTGTCTACCGTGCGCAGTGTCAAGAAGTTTAAAGCCCATGGCACTGTGGCTGACCTCCCTAGATGTGGACGGAAAAGAAAAATTGACAAGAGATTTCAACGCAAGATTGTGCGGATGTTGGATAAAGAACTTCGACTAACATCCAAACAAGTTCAAGCTGCCCTGCAGTCCGAGGGTACAACAGTGTCAACCCGTACTATCCGTCGGCGTCTGAATGAAAAGGGACTGTATGGTAGGAGACCCAGGAAGACCCCACTTCTTACCCCGAGACATAAAAAAGCCAGGCTGGAGTTTGCCAAAACTCACCTGAAAAAGCCTAAAACGTTTGGGAAGAATGTTCTCTGGTCAGATGAGACAAAAGTAGAGCTTTTTGGGCAAAGGCATCAACATAGAGTTTACAGGAGAAAAAAAGAGGCATTCAAAGAAAAAACACGGTCCCTACAGTCAAACATGGCGGAGGTTCCCTGATGTTTTGGGGTTGCTTTGCTGCCTCTGGCACTGGACTGCTTGAACGTGTGCATGGCATTATGAAGTCTGAAGACTACCAACAAAGTTTGCAGCATAATGTAGGGCCCAGTGTGAGAAAGCTGGGTCTCCCTCAGAGGTCATGGGTCTTCCAGCAGGACAATGACCCAAAACACACTTCAAAAAGCACTAGAAAATGGTTTGAGAGAAAGCACTGGAGACTTCTAAGGTGGCCAGCAATGAGTCCAGACCTGAATCCCATAGAACACCTGTGGAGAGATCTAAAAATGGCAGTTTGGAGAAGGCACCCTTCAAATATCAGGGACATGGAGCAGTTTGCCAAAGAAGAATGGTCTAAAATTCCAGCAGAGCATTGTAAGAAACTCATTGATGGTTACCGGAAGCGGTTGGTCGCAGTTATTTTGGCTAAAGGTTGTGCAACCAAGTATTAGGCTGAGGGTGCCAATACTTTTGTCTGGCCCATTTTTGGAGTTTTGTGTGAAATGATCAATGTTTTCCTTTTTGCTTAATTCTCTTTTGTGTTTTTTCATTTAAGACAAATTAAATGAAGATAATAATACCAAAGAATTTGTGTTTGCAATCATTTTCAGGAAGAAACTGAGTATTATCTGACAGAATTGCAGGTGTGTCAATACTTTTGGCCACAACTGTAATCCACCCACAAATGCCTATCTATAGTCACATTTAGGCTATTTGCCCACGTTGCAGAAATGCTGCAGAAAGTCCCAACATTTCCGCTAGTCCCTGCCGCAGGTAAAACGCATACGAAATTCACATGCGTTTTCCCGCAAAACACAAGCGTTTTTAGCTTGCGGAATGCTTGTGCTTTCCAAGTGATTTGAAGCATCGCTTGGAAAGTGATTGACAGGTTGGTCACACTTGTCAAGCATCTTTGTACTAGTGATGCTGCCTATGCAGCATCAATAGTAAAAGAAAGAATGTTAAAAAAAAAAAAAAAAAAAAAATCGGGATATACTCACCTTCTGTCGGCCCCCAGCCCTCAGCTGCCGGCAAGCTCCGTTCCCAGGGATGCTTTGCGAGAATCACCTCAGATGACGTAGCGGTCATGCGACCTTGACGTCATCTCAGGTGATTCACGCAATGCATCCCTGGGAACGGAAGATGCAGGCAGCGTGGTGGACAGGCGGGAAGGACTCCGGGGGCCATCAGAAGGTACAGTAAGTATATCCCTATTTTTTATTTTAATTCTATTTTTTACAGGGATATGGTACCCAGGGCCTGGAGGAGAGTCTTCTCTCCTCCAGACCCTGGGTACCCTCCGCACATGAAGCGCTGACTTTACACATAGTGGGCATAGCCACATGCGTAAAGTGAGCGTTTCAATGCAATCCTATGGCGATTCCGCAGAAATAATGAACATGCTGCGGATTTTACCGCTATGCGATTCCGCAGCGGTAAAATCCACAGCATTGACACAGCAACTGTGGAATCCCATAGGATTGCATGGGGATGTGTTTTGATAGCATTTTTTAAGTGTTTCCGCTACGGGAAAAAAGCGTCAAAAACGCTTAAAAACGCAACGTGGGCACACAGCCTTACAGTGGGGAAAAAAAGTATTTAGTCAGCCACCAATTGTGCTAGTTCTCCCACTTAACAAGATGATAGAGGGTTGTAATTGATATCATAGGTCGACCACGACAATGAGAGTCAAAATATTAAGATGAACTTTTGTTAATGACCAAATACTTATTTTCCACCATAATTTGCAAAATAAATCTTTCCAAATCAGACAAGGTGATTTTCTGGATTTGTTTTCTCATTTTGACTCTCATAGTTGAGGTCTACCTATGATGTCAATTACAGGCCTCTCTCATCTTATTAAGTGAGAGAACTTGCACAATTGGTGGCTGACTAAATACTTTTTTTTCCCCACTGTACATTTGTCCTGTCCTTTTCACAGGGCAATCCTGCAAAAAGCGGGAAGAATGAGCAGTAGAATGAAGCCACTGTGTTTACGTGCTATGCTATTCCAAATTGTGGGAATGGGCAAGTCTCAGCGTATGAAAGGACCCGGTGCTGAAGATAGGGGGAGATTAAGACTAAGTGACAGATTGGGCGGCTTTGGTCTCTCTACATGATAAAGGGCATTCAAGCCATTTGTCATTATCAAGAGCAATGTATACAGGGATGTAGGAGGAAAGATAGTTCCAGCACCTATAGAGCTGGCAGAAGACTGATGAAGATCAGATCTGCCTACTCATAAATGGTAACTGACACAGTATGAGAATAAAGACAGTTTCTAGATATATGAGACTGGGGGGTATACAACAAAAGCAATTTTTGCTTATTTTAGGGAGTTAAAGGGGTATTCCCATCTTCAAGATCCTATCCCAATATGTAGTAGATGTAATAATAAAATTAGTAAACACCTCCAATTAGAAATGTAGCCTAGTTCTTCTGATTTGCTACTATACGAGTGGTCATAACCATGGATACCTAAGCTCCTGCAACGCCCTGAAAATGGGCTAAGCAGCATAGCAAATCAGCAGAACTATACTATATTTCTAATTGAAGGTATTTGCTTATATTATTATTATTACACTTACTACACATTGGGATAGGATCTTGGAGGCGGGAATATACATCTAAGGCTGTAACTTTTATTTATTGCTTCTAATGTTAAATCTATAACTACTACTACTACTATGTATCTGCGTATAAATATACAGTGTGTTGTCACATATTATATCAGAGCGATCAGATGTGTCTGGTGAGAGGGTGAAATACGCAGACAGTGAAAACTATTCTCACTTTGACAAGTAGAAATGTAAATCAGATCAGAGCCGGCGGCTGACGGAGAAGATCTGTCCGAGATGTAACAGACTCAGTGTTTATAGGGATTGTAAACCGTCAATGGACATTTCTATATAATGTGCTCATGACATTGAGTGAAGGTCACAGAACAGAACTGGGCAGACACCGCGGTCTGTCACCGCTACATCATACTTGCCTGCTTTTCATAATTAACTTCAGGGAGACGTGACACTTTTGGCATCAGTATAATACCGCCCTCTATACAGGAAAAGAATTTCAAGGGAACCTGTCAGCACATTTTTACATATGGATGTAGTGGTACGGCTGTATAGTTGCTTACTCCTAAATTAAAATGATACCATTTTTTTATAGAGCTCTGATGTGCAAGTCATGATAAATCTATATGCAAATCAGGCAGGAGTAGCATTGGGGGGGTGTCAGTGCTCCTGCAAGAAATAGTAAAAGTGCACTGACACACCCCCAAAGCTATTCCTGCCTGATTTACATATTACTTCTACACGAGATTTCTCATGACTGGCACATCAGATCTCGACAAACAAGCCTTACCAGGGGCGTACCGATCGCAGAGAGCATGACTGTGCCGGTGTGGGAGGGGGGGTCCGCCGATGCCACTAGTGTCTAAGGATGCACATTCAGCTGAAATGTATTGCGGTGTAGAGACCCTCCGGGTCCTTGTGCTGCAATACACGCCGCCAGCCAATCAGAAGCCAGCAACTGATGTCGGCAGCCGGCGCATGGCAGTCACGTCATAAATCACCACAGCAGACACACCGATGTCAACTGCAGGCCTATGCGCCTGCTACAGAAGAGGACGCATGTGACATGGGGAGTGGGGGAAGGTTAGTAGAATGTTTTGGGGGTTTTATGCATTAGAGAACAGGGGTAGAAAGGGTACATACACTACCGTTCAAAAGTTTAGGGTCACTTAGAAATTTCCTTATTTTTGAAAGAAAAGCACAGTTTTTTCCAATGAAGCTAACATTAAATGATTCAGAAATACACTCTATACATTGTTAATGGGGTAAATGACTATTCTAGCTGCAAACGTCTGATTTGTAATGCAATATCTTGATAGGTGTACAGAGGCCCATTTCCAACAATCATCACTCCCGTGTTCTTATGGTAGTTTGTGTTTGCTAACTGTGTAAGAAGGCTAATGGATAGTTAGAATACCCTTGAAAACCCTTGTGCAAGTATGTTAGTACAGCTGAAAACAGTTCGGCTGATTAGAGAAGCTATAAACCTGACCTTCCTTTGAGCTAGTTGAGAATCTGAAGCATTACATTTGTTGGTTCCATTAAACTCTCAAAATGGCCAGAAAAAAAGAACTTTCATGTGAAGCTCAACAGTCTATTCTTGTTCTTAGAAATGAAGGCTATTCCATGCAAGAAGTTGCCAAGAAACTGAAGATTTCCTACAACGGTGTGTACTACTCCCTTCAGAGGAGAGCACAAACAGGCTCTAACCAGAGTAGAAAGAGAAGTGGGAGGCCCCGCTACACAACTGAGCAACAAGACAAGTACATTGGAGTCTGTAGTTTGAGAAATCGACGCCTCACAGGTCCTCAACTGGCAGCTTCATTAAATAGTACATGCAAAATGCCAGTGTCAACATCTACAGTGACGAGGCGACTCCGGGATGCTGGCCTTCAGGGCAGAGTGGCAAAGAAAAAGCCATATCTGAGACTGGCTAATAAAAGGACAAGATTAATATGGGCAAAAGAACACAGACATTGGACAGAGGAAGATTGGTAAAAAGTGTTATGGACAGACAAATCCAAGTTTGAGGTGTTTGGATCACACCGAAGAACATTTGTGAGATGCAGAACAACTGAAAAGATGCTGGAAGGGTGCCTGACGCCATCTGTCAAGCATGGTGGAGGTAATGTGATGGTCTGGCTTTTGTGCTGGTAAAGTGGGAGATTTGTACAAGGTAAAAGGGATTTTGAATTAGGAAGGCTGTCACTTCATTTTGCAACGCCATGCCATACCCTGTGGACAGCGCTTGTTTGGAGCCAATTTCATCCTACAACAGGACAATGACCCAAAGCACACCTCCAAATTATGCAAGAACTATATAGGGAAGAAGCAGGCAGCTGGTATTCTTTCTATAATGGAGAGGCCAGCAGTCACCAGATCTCAACCCCATTGAGCTGCTGTGGGAGCAGCTTGATCGTATGGTACGCAAAAAGTGCCCATCAAACCAAACCAACTTGTGGGAGGGGCTTCTGGAAGCATGGGGTGACATTTCTCCAGATTACTCAGAAAATTAACTGCTAGAATGCCAAAGGTATGCAATGCTGGAATTGCTGCAAAGGGAGCATTCTTTGCCGAAAGCAAGTTTGAAGGAGAAAATTATTATTTCAAATAAAAACCTTTTTTCGAACCTTGTCAATGTCTGGACTAGATTTTAAATTCATTTTGCAACTCATTTGATTAATAAAAGTATGAGTTTTCATGGAAAACACAAAATTGTCTGGGTGACCCCAAAATTTGGAACGGTAGTGTATATACCAGGAAAGAACCCAGGATACATATACCCTACGCACTGCAGAACTCTGCTCTGCCCTCAACAGGGCAGAGCAGTGTGCCTGCGCAGGAGCCACGACAGGCAACAAAGAAGAGGACGTAACAACGATGTGTAATGAAAACACTATGACGATTCAGAGCTGATTCTTAATGGTGTGTACATTCCACATCGTTAGGACTCGAAGCTGATTCTTAATGGTGTGTACATTCCACATCGTTAGGTGTACATTCCCCACCGTTAGGACTCGGAGCTAATACTTAATGGTGTGTACATTCCACATCGTTAGGTGTACATTCCACACTGTTAGGACTCAAAGCTGATTCTTCATGGTGTGTACATTCCACACAGTTAGGACTCTGAGCTGATTTTTAATGGTGTGTACATTCCACACCATTAGGACTCAGAGCTAATACTTAATGGTGTAGCTATTCCACACCGTTAGGATTTGGAACTGATTCTTAATGGTGTGTATATTCCACACCATTAGGATTCGGAGCTGATTCTTAATGGTGTGTATATTCCACACCATTAGGACTCTGAGCTGATTTTTAATGGTGTGTATATTCCATACCATTAGGATTCGGAGCTGATTCTTAATGGTGTGTATATTCCACACCGTTAGGATTTGGAGCTGATTCTTAATGGTGTGTACATTCCACAACGTTAGGACTCGGGAGCTGATACTTAATGGCGTTTACATTCCATGTTAGGATTAGGAGCAAATTCTTAATGGTGTACATTCCAGATTAGGATTCAGAGTTGATTCTTAATGGTGTGTACATTCCACACTGTTAGGATTCGGCACACTTTTGCCAAATACCTCCCTAGGGGTGAATAACCACTTTTAATGAACCAAAACTTAGTAAGATATTATGTAACACATGCATTGTAAAATTACACAATCCACATGTGCGGAAGTATTTATGCATCACGTCAAATGTCTCCGTGAAATTGTTTCTACATGAGGCATTGAGTTACGATCCTATAATGAGATCCATGGACTGAATAATGGCGAACAGATGATTTTCCAAAGGAAAAATACTCACTCCTAACAACAGAAAACCAAACAAAAATGAACAAAAGATGAAGCACTGAGCCCTAGGACATAGTTTACCTAATTAGGTTTTTGCAATAAATTAACACAGTGATGACAAGGCAAGCAGAGCCACAGCGTGAGGATTTTTCTGTTTTATTCACATTAGTTAAAATAGAACAAGTTGCAATACTCTTATCTGTTATTATCCAATGCGTCTGGTATTTTTGCAATTTTCTTCTATGGAGATATAATGGCTGCATACTCTGCATTGCCTATGACAAACACTGTGAAATCCGCCAGTTAATGCACTTTATAGACTTTTTTAAACCAGGGGTGTTCAGACATTTCTAGAAAGCTAGCTACCATTGTGAAGCTTCAGCCAACTGATTACTGAAGAAACATATTCTCTTGCACACGGTCAAGGGAAATAGTGTACAAAACATCTTTCCTTATGGAGGGAAAGAAAACATGCAATGGAGCACAATCGTAGGCAGCGAATGGAGCGAAGCTCAAACATACGCAGCTCCGTTCTATTCAAAGATTTTATAAGGCCCAGGAGGCCTTTTCATCAGTCTCCTTATCATTACAGACAAGATTTTAATGATATGTAACACCTGTATATAAAGACAACACAGAATCTACCATTCACATTAGGTGATATCACAGTTCACCTTCTCCTCCTGTACAATGTCTGATAACACCTTTATATACAGTACATAACACAGGATCCGTTATTCACAAAAGGTGATGTCACAGCTCACCTCTTCCTCCTGTACAATGACTGATAACACCTCTATATACAGTAGATTACACAGGATCCATTATTCACAATAGATGATATCAGTCATTGTACAGGAGGGGAAGGTGAGCTGTGATAACACCTCTATATACAGTAGATTACACAGGATCCATTATTCACAATAGATGATATCACAGCTCAAATCCTTCCCCTCCTGTACAATGACTGATAACACCTCTATATACAGTAGATAACACAGGATCCACCATTCACAATAGGCGGTCACAGCTCACCTCCTTCCTCTCCCTTCAGAATGAGCTTTGCTCATATTAGAGCATGCTCAGTTAATACTTCTGTATAAATAAGTAGGGTCTGACCTAGTCTCTTACTCCTAATGACCATGTGAAGAACAGGAAATAAGAGGCTATATTACAAACATGACAATAACTGTAACATAGATAATATTAAAAATAATTTAGAAATGACCAACATTTAAAAAGATTTCATACATTTAACACTAAAGTCTGATTTTATTATTATATTTTCTTTTTAAAATGTTAGCTATCCACTCTACGGACAGTTTTACCAAGATGAGAATTTTACATGGTAAGCAACATATTAATTTCAATGACTCATTACCCCACAATTATGTATTGCTTTCTCATTGTTTTCTATGCTGCAATACCCAGAAAATACAGATACGTAGCAGCTGCTTCACATTCAGCAAATTAATATTTATCCACTGGTTATCTTATCAACGTACTAAAAAGCAAATAGCCGAAATGGACTTTCAGTTAATGAAATCATATAAAATAGACATAAACCATCGCTCGTTTCCACATACACATCATATTTTACTTTTATATGGAGGCAAAAAAAACATTGTTCAAAATCAGTAGGTGCATCTATAACTACTTTCTGAGACCCGCACATATGGTAAAGGGCAACAGCGACCTACCAAGTGTGCTGCCGCTAGACTTACAATGCATATAAAAGGCTACTCTGTCGAGCTAAGGATGATCTGTCATTTGCCATAAATATGTAATTTTCTTCCTTGGTGGAAACGCCGCTGTTCTCCTGAATCCGGCGATGTTTTTCTTTTGTTCCTGTGCCTTTCTGTTCCCGAGATATGGCGCCCTTTTCCCTATAAGTAAATCTAGTCTTGTTATACAAGGGGGTGTGGTCATCAAGAAGCCGCCCATGAATAAGAATTTAAGACTACGCCCCCTTGCAAAAAGAAAAAAAAAGTTTAACCCCTTCATCACCTTAAGTTGCCCAGCAAGCTTACAGCTTTCAAAAATCACTTAGAACGCTGTGAAAAAGAAAGAAGTGATTTCGTTCCGAGGCTTTTTGGCTCCTCACTTCCAACCCACCTATTATTCTCTTTTCGTCTTGCTTCCTTCCTGCAAGGACTTGTTTTGTTTTTATTGCAGGATGAACTGCATTTTTTGCTGTTAGAATTTTTGGATTTATGTGACTTTTTTGATCACTTTTTATTCCACTTTGGGGAGGACAGAGGACCAAAAAAACAGCAATTTTACTTTTTCCATTATTTTGTTTTTCAATCATGCCCACCTAATAGGTTAAATGACATGTTAGTTTCATAGTTGGGGGTCATTACGGATGCAGTGATACCAAATATGTGTAAATATTTGATTATTTTTAATTCCTTTTTCCATCAGTAAAGGGCTTATGAGACAAGAAAGGGCAATTTCTGTTTTTCATGGATTTTTACATTTTTTGTTTTGCTTTTTTTTTTTTTTTTACTCCTTTGTTTCACTATGGGACCTGAACATTTTCTAGTTTGATCGCTGGTCTAATACATTGCAATTCTTATTAATTCCATTTACTTACAGCCCATTAGATCCTGCTGTTAGCAAGGTCTGGTAAAGGAACCGATGCAATCCAAAAAATGTTCTCATTTCTATACACAAATCTTTTGTCAGACAAAACAGATTGCAATGGAAGCAAAGTGCAGCAAAAAAAGGATGCAAGATGTATAAGCAGAAAAAAGCCAGATATACCTCTGTACGGCTTCTCATACACCCAACACCGCAGCTTGTGACCAAAATTTGGACATCTTTCAGCCATGAACTATAGAGTCTTAAGGGAGTGGTCTCAAATTTATAAGTTCTTTTATCCATGGGAAAGTGAATAACATCCTGATCGCTGGGGGTCTGACTGCAGGTATCCCCATCGATTTCAAGAACACCTGTGTAAATGGAGCGCTGATCGATCACGTGCACATCCACTCCATTTATTCATCATGGGACTGCCAAAATAGTTACGCGTAGGTCTTTGGCAGTTCCATTAAGAATACTGTGAATGTGAGCATGATGGACATAGTGCTCTTCAGAGACTCGTTTTTTTTAATCCGTGGGGGTCCCAGCACTCGGACCCCCAGCGATCTGGACATTATCCCCTACTCAATGAGTGGAACAGGTTGCCACTAGAGTTCATGAGTTCTCCTTCAATGGAAGTCTTCAAACAGAGTCTGAAGAGACATCTGTCTGAGATGGTTAAGTGAATCCTGTATTGAGCAGGCGGTTGGATACGATGATACGATGACCTTTGGAGGTCCCTTCCAACTCTGACATTCTACCATTCTAAGAGTCTATCAATGGGTAGAGGATAGCTTTCATACTTGAGACAACTCTTTCAACCTGAGGCAAAACTTACTAATTTAAATACTTCTGACATCCATTTATTTTAGCTGGACAACCACTTTAACTATAAATCAGAAAAAAATGAGCAGTGACCGAAAACAAAAACAAATATTAGTTAAAGAGTGCAAAATTTCAGAACAAAGAAATTACGTAGTGTTTAAAAGGTGAACATCCTCGGAATCATCCATGGAATGTTACCATAGAACAATAGCACAGTTCATGCTTGCTAGAGACCACCTGCACGGTTCAAAGCATGACCAAGACAATATTCTGAGAACGGATACAAAGTTAATCTTTACGGTCAATGTGTAGAAGTCTATGCCAGGAGAGTACAGACGCTGCGTATCAGCTAGCAAACATCATCCCAGATGTGCATCATGGTGGGAGACGTGAGTAAGGTTCTCTCTGATGCCTCAGACCTTGAACGGTTCACAATCGCTCTGGGAGAAATAAATTCCAAATTGTATCTGGAAATCCTATGAGAGAACGTCATTGCATCAGACTGATCTAAAGATCAAAAGTGGTTGGGTCATGGCTGAGGACAAAAATGCAAACCGCGCAAGTAAATGAAAAACAGAGGGGCTACAATAGGAAAAATGCTATGATGAAGAATAGCCAGGAGGCATAACACATTGTATCAGGTCTGAACGCAGTGTTCCTCTCCACCAAAGGAAACATTAGTATAGAGGAACTGAGAGAGTGACTGGTTTTATGACAAACTAAACTTCTCCGGTGATGACCTGTTTTTAGAACATGCAAGACCTATTTTTCCATTTCGAGGATGACATTTTAGTCAGGTTCTGACACCCAGCTTGAAACTTTTGTGAGCCACCATAGTGAGACAATGAAGTTCATATATAAGTTTATTAGCACGTGTCTGAAATTATTGGATGTCCTTGTTGTGGTGGATTATAATTTGTTAGTCACCACAAATTACAGGAAAACCACAGCTACTTATTCCTTTTTGGACTGCCAAAGTTCACATCACCAACATGTGAAAAAATCAGTCAAATAAAGAGAGTTTGTGAGGCTGAAGGGGATTAAAGTGGATCTGTCACCAATTTCACAATACAAACAGCATATATTACTAAATAAATCTTAGATTTGATAAAGCTGGTATACTTACTTTGAAACTCCATATCAGAATGGCTGTATAATGCTTTATGAAAGTTTAATACATTCTCTAGTCTGATTAACAGCTCTTCAGAGTCCTCCCTCCATGCCGCTGCTGAATTTCCACCTACCCAGCTTGATTGACAGCTCCTCATTGTTCTCTTTTCTACCCATGTGGAGTGTAGACTGCAGAATGCCCGACAGCTCCTCAGTGTCCCTACTCACTGCTGAGATCTCACACTGCTCCCTATAAGCTGCATCTGACAATCAAGGTGGGTGATCAGAGACTGAGTATATTCAGACTCATGAGCTATTTAATTCTACAACAGACTCATAGTAATGTAGGAAGATGGACCGGGCCGGTGGTACCTTTCTTGCGCCGGTTCCAGAATTGTCGGGGCTGTCACCATTGTTGCCGGGGGGAAAGCTTTCTGACCCGGACAGACCTTTGCACTCGACAGTAGGGAGCATGTCAGGGATAAAAGGGATGGTGCGCGGGAAAACGGAAGACTTGGCGGGAAGACAGAGTGCGCAGCAGGAGGTTGGTTCACTCTCCTTGGAGCGACACGATAGCTCAGGCCCACACTATAGTTCTCCAGCCTATGTGCACACTGACTGTGAGCAACAAGTACCTGTGTGCCCACTCACCCCTGGCACCGAGAAGCCGCCTTGCACCGTTCCGCTGGTTGCCGCGGCCTAAGACTGACCTGGTGCTTCGTACAGAGCCGGGTAGGTGCAACTGACGAACTGAGTCACGCTTCGGTGGTTCCACAGACTGTGACACCATGGGATTTCAAGCCTTCACGGCCAGGAAACCAGCAGACTGATAAGTTTACCCATTTCATGAACCATTGTTCTTACCTCGATATATCATTCAATTTTACTCCCTAGTAACAAATTATCTGCCTGTGTGGAGTATTCCCTGTAATAAACCCATTAACTCTTGCTCTGCCTCTATCCCACGTACCTGCTATCTCACAGTAATATGAGTATTTTATCAGGATTATATAGCCATTCTAACATGATATGCGAATTAGATAATGCACTTAAAAAATATCATATGTAGTATAGTAGATAGAGGATCTGTCATCTTTCCCGTGTGGTGTAGTGTATAGAGGATCTGTCAGCTCTCCCGTGTGGTGTAATATATAGAGGATCTGTCAGCTCTCCTGTGTGGTGAAGAATATAGGGGATCTGTCAGCTCTCCCGTGTTGTGTGGTATATAGAGGATCTGTCAGCTCTCCCGTGTGGTGTAGTATATAGAGGATCTGTCAGCTCTCCCGTGTGGTGAAGAATATAGGGGATCTGTCAGCTCTCCCGTGTGGTGTGGTATATAGAGGATCTGTCAGCTCTCCTGTGTGGTGTAGTATATAGAGGATCTGTCAGCTCTCCTGTGTGGTGTAGTATATAGTGGATCTGTCAGCTCTCCCGTGTGGTGTAGTATATAGAGGATCTGTCAGCTCTCCTGTATGGTGTAGTATATAGAGGATCTGTCAGCTCTCCCGTGTGGTGTAGTATATAGAGGACCTGTCAGCTCTCCCGTGTGGTGTATTATGTAGAGGATCTGTCAGCTCTCCTGTGCAGTGCAGTATATAGAGGATCTGTCAGCTCTCCTGTGCAGTGTAGTATATAGAGAATCTGTCAGCTCTCCTGTGTGGTGTAGTATATAGAGGATCTGTCAGCTCTCCTGTGTGGTGTATTATATAGAGGATCAGTCGGCTCTCCTGTGTGGTGTATTATATAGAGCAGGGTTCCCCAAATCCGGGCCTCAAGGCCCACCAACAGATCATGTTTTCAGGATTTCCTTTGTATTGCTCAGGTGAAGCAATTATCACCTGAGCAATACTTAGGAAATCCTGAAAACATGATCTGTTGGTGGGCCTTGAGGACTGGAGTTGGGGAACCCTGATATAGAGGATCTGTCAGCTCTCCTGTGTGGTGTAATGTATATACAGGATCTGACAGCTCTCCTGTGTGGTGTAGTGTATTTACAGGATCTTTCAGCTCTCCTGTGTGGTGTAGTATATACTGTAGAGGATCTGTCAGCTCTCCTGTGTGGCGTAGTATATAGAGGATCTGTCAGCTCTCCTGTGTGGTGTAGTGTATATACAGGATCTGACAGCTCTCCTGTGTGGTGTAGTGTATATACAGGATCTGTCAGCTCTCCTGTGTGGTGCAGTATATAGAGGATCTGTCAGCTCTCCTGTGTAGTGTAGTATATAGAGGATCTGTCAGCTCTCCTGTGTGGTGTAGTGTATAGAGGATCTGTCAGCTCTCCTGTGTGGTGTAGTGTATAGAGGATCTGTCGGCTCTCCTGAGAGGTGCAGTGTATAGAGGATCTGTCAGCTCTCTTGTGTGGTGTAGTATATAGAGGATCTGTCAGCTCTCCTGTTATGAATGAGTCACCGTAGGAGGTAAAAACAGAAATACTAGCTAAGTCCAGAAAACCAGAGAAGTTGGCAGCTATCAGATTGCAGACCCCTGAACCTAACAAAACCAAAACACAAAGGCAAAAATTAGAGCAGAAAACTTAGCTTTTGAGGAGCAGGAATCAGACTGGTCTCCAAGAATCCCTCAGAGTAATCACTCGCAAGGCAGAAGGGCGTCGGCTGCCTTATATCCAGTCAGCAATCCCAGTCACCCAGTCATCATCATTCTGCTCAGGTGCTTTGTAATCAGCCTCACTACCTTCCTTCACCAAAAGAGGGAGTTCATCAGACCTCAATGGTGAAGGGGAAAATGAACTCACAACACTCTCCTGTGTGGTGTAGTGTATAGAGGATCTGTCAGCTCTCCTGTGTGGCGTGGTGTATAGAGGATCTGTCAGCTCTCCTGTGTGGTGTAGTGTATAGAGGATCTGTTAGCTCTCCTGTGTGGTGCAGTATATAGAGGATCTGTCAGCTGTCCTGTGTGGTGCAGTGTATAGAGGATCTGTCAGCTCTCCTGTGTGGTGTAGTATATAGAGGATCTGTCAGCTGTCCTGTGTGGTGCAGTGTATAGAGGATCTGTCAGCTCTCCTGTGTGGTGCAGTATATAGAGGATCTGTCAGCTCTCCTGTGTGGTGAAGTGTATAGAGGATCTGTCAGCTCTCCTGTGTGGTGTAGTATATAGAGGATCTGACAGCTCTCCCGTGTGGTGTAGTATATAGATGATCTGTCAGCTCTCCTGTGTGGTGTAGTATATAGAGGATCTGTCAGCTCTCCTGTGTGGTGTAGTACATAGAGGATCTGTCAGCTCTCCTGTGTGGTGTAGTGTACAGAGGATCTGTCAGCTCTCCTGTGTAGTGTAGTATATAGAGGATCTGTCAGCTCTCCTGTGTGGTGTATTGTATAGAGGATCTGTCAGCTCTCCTGTGTGGTGTAGTGTATAGAGGATCTGTCAGCTCTCCTGAGTTGTGTAGTGTATAGAGGATCTGTCAGCTTTCCTCTGCAGCGTAGTATATAGAGGATCTGTCAGCTCTCCTGTGTGGTGTAGTACATAGAGGATCTGTCAGCTCTCCTGTGTGGTGTAGTGTACAGAGGATCTGTCAGCTCTCCTGTGTAGTGTAGTATATAGAGGATCTGTCAGCTCTCCTGTGTGGTGTATTGTATAGAGGATCTGTCAGCTCTCCTGTGTGGTGTAGTGTATAGAGGATCTGTCAGCTCTCCTGAGTTGTGTAGTGTATAGAGGATCTGTCAGCTTTCCTCTGCAGCGTAGTATATAGAGGATCTGTCAGCTCTCCGGTGTGGTGTAGTATACAGAGGATCTGTCAGCTCTCCTGTGTGGTGCAGTATATAGAGGATCTGTCAGCTCTCCTGTGTGTTGCAGTATATAGAGGATCTGTCAGCTGTCCTCTGTGGTGTAGTATATAGAGGATCTGTCAGCTCTCCTGTGTGGTTTAGTGTATATACAGGATCTGACAGCTCTCCTGTGTGGTGTAGTGTATTTACAGGATCTTTCAGCTCTCCTGTGTGGTGTAGTATATAGAGGATCTGTCAGCTCTCCTGTGTGGCGTAGTATACAGAGGATCTGTCAGCTCTCCTGTGTGGTGTAGTGTATATACAGGATCTGACAGCTCTCCTGTGTGGTGTAGTGTATATACAGGATCTGTCAGCTCTCCTGTGTGGTGTAGTATATAGAGGATCTGTCAGCTCTCCTGTGTGGTGTAGTGTATAGAGGATCTGTCAGCTCTCCTGTGTGGTGCAGTATATAGAGGATCTGTCAGCTCTCCTGTGTAGTATATAGAGGATCTGTCAGCTCTCCTGTGTGGTGTAGTATATAGAGGATCTGTCAGCTCTCCTGTGTGGTGTAGTGTACAGAGGATCTGTCAGCTCTCCTGTGTAGTGTAATATATAGAGGATCTGTCAGCTCTCCTGTGTGGTGTATTGTATAGAGGATCTGTCAGCTCTCCTGTGTGGTGTAGTGTATAGAGGATCTGTCAGCTCTCCTGAGTGTTGTAGTGTATAGAGGGTCTGTCAGCTCTCCTGTGTGGTGTAGTATATAGAGGATCTGTCAGCTCTCCTGTGTGGTGTAGTGTATAGAGGATCTGTCAGCTCTCCTGTGTGGTGCAGTATATAGAGGATCTGTCAGCTGTCCTGTGTGGTGCAGTGTATAGAGGATCTGTCAGCTCTCTTGTGTGGTGTAGTATATAGAGGATCTGTCAGCTTTCCTCTGTAGTGTATAGAGGATCTGTCAGCTTTCCTCTGCAGTGTAGTATATAGAGGATCTGTCAGCTCTCCGGTGTGGTGTAGTATACAGAGGATCTGTCAGCTCTCCTGTGTGGTGCAGTATATAGAGGATCTGTCAGCTCTCCTGTGTGGTGCAGTATATAGAGGATCTGTCAGCTGTCCTGTGTGGTGTAGTATATAGAGGATCTGTCAGCTCTCCTGTGTGGTGTAGTGTATATACAGGATCTGACAGCTCTCCTGTGTGGTGTAGTGTATTTACAGGATCTTTCAGCTCTCCTGTGTGGTGTAGTATATAGAGGATCTGTCAGCTCTCCTGTGTGGCGTAGTATATAGAGGATCTGACAGCTCTCCTGTGTGGTGTAGTGTATGGAGGATCTGTCAGCTCTCCTGTGTGGTGTAGTGTATATACAGGATCTGACAGCTCTCCTGTGTGGTGTAGTGTATTTACAGGATCTTTCAGCTCTCCTGTGTGGTGTAGTATATAGAGGATCTGTCAGCTCTCCTGTGTGGCGTAGTATATAGAGGATCTGACAGCTCTCCTGTGTGGTGTAGTGTATAGAGGATCTGTCAGCTCTCCTGTGTGGTGCAGTATATAGAGGATCTGTCAGCTCTCCTGTGTAGTGTAGTATATAGAGGATCTGTCAGCTCTCCTGTGTGGTGTAGTGTATAGAGGATCTGTCAGCTCTCCTGTGTGGTGTAGTGTATAGAGGATCAGTCAGCTCTCCTGAGAGGTGTAGTGTATAGAGGATCTGTCAGCTCTCTTGTGTGGTGTAGTATATAGAGGATCTGTCAGCTCTCCTGTTATGAATGAGTCACCGTAGGAGGTAAAAACAGAAATACTAGCTAAGTCCAGAAAACCAGAGAAGTTGGCAGCTATCAGATTGCAGACCCCTGAACCTAACAACAACAACTAGCAGTAGCCGTGGGGGGTTCCTACGGTGCCCTAGACCCCTCGATCACAGCCGGAGAACTACATAGCCTAAAGACAGAAAGGGAAATCTAAACAGCCCCAGAGCAGACCCCAAAGCAATAGGCAGCCCCCAACATATAATGACGCTGAAGCAAGATGAAAAAACACTCACACAGATAGAAAGATAGGTTGAGCAAATGATGGGGCCCAAGCTAACTAAATAGGACAGAATAGAAAAGCTGCTGTCTGCAATCCGCCAAAACCCTCTCAAAAACAAGAGCCAACAGACTGATAGGGAAAAAAGCCCTGAAGATGCTAGGCTTCAAAAAGACTATATCAGTACTCAGGTATTATCTGAAGACAGAGCAAAAAGGAATTCAGCTCACCCAGCAGGGAAAGGCAGAAATCCAGAAAAACAAGGCAAAACAAAACCAAAACACAAATGCAACAATTAGAGCAGAAAACTTAGCTTTTGAGGAGCAGGAATCAGACTGGTCTCCAAGAATCCCTCAGAGTAATCACCCACAAGGCAGAAGGGCGTCGGCTGCCTTATATCCAGTCAGCAATCCCAGTCACCCAGTCATCATCATTCTGCTCAGGTGCTTTGTAATCAGCCTCACTACCTTCCTTCACCAAAAGAGGGAGTTCATCAGACCTCAATGGTGAAGGGGAAAATGAACTCACAACACTCTCCTGTGTGGTGTAGTGTATAGAGGATCTGTCAGCTCTCCTGTGTGGTGTAGTGTATAGAGGATCTGTTAGCTCTCCTGTGTGGTGCAGTATATAGAGGATCTGTCAGCTGTCCTGTGTGGTGCAGTGTATAGAGGATCTGTCAGCTCTCCTGTGTGGTGTAGTATATAGAGGATCTGTCAGCTCTCCTGTGTGGTGTAGTGTATATACAGGATTTGTCAGCTCTCCTGTGTGGTGTAGTATATAGAGGATCTGTCAGCTCTCCTGTGTGGTGTAGTATATAGAGGATCTGTCAGCTCTCCTGTGTGGTGTAGTGTATAGAGGATCTGTCAGCTCTCCTGTGTGTTGCAGTATATAGAGGATTTGTCAGCTCTCCTGTGTGGTGTAGTATATAGAGGATCTTTCAGCTCTCCTGTGTGGTGTAGTATATAGAGGATCTTTCAGCTCTCCTGTGTGGTGTAGTGTATATACAGGATCTGTCAGCTCTCCTGTGTGGTGTAGTATATAGAGGATCTGTCAGCTCTCCTGTGTGGTGCAGTATATAGAGGATCTGTCAGCTCTCCTGTGTGGTGAAGTGTATAGAGGATCTGTCAGCTCTCCCGTGTGGTGTAGTATATAGAGGATCTGTCAGCTCTCCTGTGTGGTGCAGTATATAGATGATCTGTCAGCTCTCCTGTGTGGTGTAGTGTACAGAGGATCTGTCAGCTCTCCTGTGTAGTGTAGTATATAGAGGATCTGTCAGCTCTCCTGTGTGGTGTAGTACATAGAGGATCTGTCAGCTCTCCTGTGTGGTGTAGTGTACAGAGGATCTGTCAGCTCTCCTGTGTAGTGTAGTATATAGAGGATCTGTCAGCTCTCCTGTGTAATGTAGTATATAGAGGATCTGTCAGCTCTCCTGTGTGGTGCAGTATATAGAGGATCTGTCAGCTCTCTTGTGTGGTGTAGTATATAGAGGATCTGTCAGCTTTCCTCTGTAGTGTAGTGTATAGAGGATCTGTCAGCTTTCCTCTGCAGTGTAGTATACAGAGGATCTGTCAGCTCTCCGGTGTGGTGTAGTATACAGAGGATCTGTCAGCTCTCATGTGTGGTGCAGTATATAGAGGATCTGTCAGCTGTCCTCTGTGGTGTAGTATATAGAGGATCTGTCAGCTCTCCTGTGTGGTTTAGTGTATATACAGGATCTGACAGCTCTCCTGTGTGGTGTAGTGTATTTACAGGATCTTTCAGCTCTCCTGTGTGGTGTAGTATATAGAGGATCTGTCAGCTCTCCTGTGTGGCGTAGTATACAGAGGATCTGTCAGCTCTCCTGTGTGGTGTAGTGTATATACAGGATCTGACAGCTCTCCTGTGTGGTGTAGTGTATATACAGGATCTGTCAGCTCTCCTGTGTGGTGTAGTATATAGAGGATCTGTCAGCTCTCCTGTGTGGTGTAGTGTATAGAGGATCTGTCAACTCTCCTGTGTGGTGTAGTATATAGAGGATCTGTCAGCTCTCCTGTGTGGTGTAGTATATAGAGGATCTGTCAGCTCTCCTGTGTGGTGCAGTATATAGAGGATCTGTCAGCTCTCCTGTGTGGTGTAGTATACAGAGGATCTGTCAGCTCTCCTGTGTAGTATATAGAGGATCTGTCAGCTCTCCTGTGTGGTGTAGTATATAGAGGATCTGTCAGCTCTCCTGTGTGGTGTAGTGTACAGAGGATCTGTCAGCTCTCCTGTGTGGTGTAGTATATAGAGGATCTGTCAGCTCTCCTGTGTGGTGTAGTGTATAGAGGATCTGTCAGCTCTCCTGTGTGGTGTAGTATATAGAGGATCTATCAGCTCTCCTGTGTGGTGCAGTATATAGAGGATCTGTCAGCTGTCCTGTGTGGTGTAGTGTACAGAGGATCTGTCAGCTCTCCTGTGTAGTATATAGAGGATCTGTCAGCTCTCCTGTGTGGTGTAGTATATAGAGGATCTGTCAGCTCTCCTGAGTGTTGTAGTGTATAGAGGATCTGTCAGCTCTCCTGTGTGGTGTAGTATATAGAGGATCTGTCAGCTCTCCTGTGTGGTGTAGTGTATAGAGGATCTGTCAGCTCTCCTGTGTGGTGTAGTATATAGAGGATCTGTCAGCTCTCCTGTGTGGTGCAGTATATAGAGGATCTGTCAGCTGTCCTGTGTGGTGCAGTATATAGAGGATCTGTCAGCTGTCCTGTGTGGTGTAGTATATAGAGGATCTGTCAGCTCTCCTGTGTGGTGTATTGTATAGAGGATCTGTCAGCTCTCCTGTGTGGTGTAGTGTATAGAGGATCTGTCAGCTCTCCTGAGTGTTGTAGTGTATAGAGGATCTGTCAGCTCTCTTGTGTGGTGTAGTATATAGAGGATCTGTCAGCTTTCCTCTGCAGTGTAGTATATAGAGGATCTGTCAGCTCTCCGGTGTGGTGTAGTATACAGAGGATCTGTCAGCTCTCCTGTGTGGTGCAGTATATAGAGGATCTGTCAGCTCTCCTGTGTGTTGCAGTATATAGAGGATCTGTCAGCTGTCCTGTGTGGTGTAGTATATAGAGGATCTGTCAGCTCTCCTGTGTGGTGTATTGTATAGAGGATCTGTCAGCTCTCCTGTGTGGTGTAGTATATAGAGGATCTGTCAGCTCTCCTGTGTGGTGTAGTGTATAGAGGATCTGTCAGCTCTCCTGTGTGTTGCAGTATATAGAGGATCTGTCAGCTCTCCCGTGTGGTGTAGGATACAGGGGATCTGTCAGCTCTTCTGTCATATTGGAGAGTAGAGCATCTCCTTGTCACTTTTTACATTTCAAGCGAATCTGTTGCCAGATTTTTTTCTACATTATCTGAGAGCAGCATGATGTAGGAAAAGAGACCCCGATTCCAGCAATGTATCACTTAGTTTACTAGGTGCAGCAGCTGTGACATAATCTGAATTTTAGATTTAGCAGAGAACAGAAAGCTAACCCTGCCCACACCACAATTGTCTGTGAACACTGCATATTGACAGTTTGGCTGCTTATCACAGGCAGGGGCGTGGTCAGACCAGGGCTCACAGGAGCTGTAGTCCAGGCAGTGGTAATCTCCTGGTGATAAAACTTTCATTGAATGGAAACAATAGCATACAGTCAAATAAAGTAACATATCCCTGAAATCTGTATCTGTGCCCTTACATCATGCTGTGCTCAGATTAGATTGCTGACAGATTCCATTTAGAAAAAAAAAAATCCTTTAACTTTAGACAAAACCGTTATTCCTCCTAGTCCGGGGGATGCAGGGGAGCTGTATGACAAAGGGATTCC
Organism: Dendrobates tinctorius; assembly: GCF_039654945.1. Taxonomy (NCBI): domain Eukaryota; kingdom Metazoa; phylum Chordata; class Amphibia; order Anura; family Dendrobatidae; genus Dendrobates; species Dendrobates tinctorius. Next base: position 2,065,019 of record NW_027361863.1, on the reverse strand, counting down.
AGTAACACCAAAGTTATGATGTCTGTGTCGTGCAGCATCTTTCTGACCCTGCACCTGGCATTACACAATGTAATAGCATTGCTAGGCATTTTTCTTTAACGAACACTAAAACGGTCAAAAGATAACAAAAAAAAAAAAAAGCATTCAAAAAAATGAAAGCGCATGATGCAAATCATTTGCAACTTCTGCATGTTACAGCATTACCTTGCTTACTACCTTGTGCACCAAAAATAGCCGAGATAATCAGAACATTTTACGCCTGGAAGATGTGGTATTAGATTGTTTATTTAAGGAACTTTACAGTTTCCTGTTTTTCTTTCATGTGTCACACTAAGGAACATGATATTGTTCTAGTCTGTGCTTTTAGAGAAGAAGCACTTGAACTAGAGGTCAGTTTCTAAATTAGTTTAAAATGAGGCTCCATTGCAAGATAGATCTTCTAAGTGAAAGAGGTTGTCTGCTTTACAAAAACATTTCAAACACCATGTTAGGGAGTAAATGAGGGAGATCCCGGACTTCCCACGTCATCTATCAGCTACAGCAGTGAGTGACCGACCATATGTTGGAGGATACTACCTATCCATGCATTACACGTACTGTCCACTGAGTTCATGGAAATCTGTGTAATGCTTCATTTGCCCTGTGGGGGCACTGCAGGAAAACGAAAAACCTTAGGCCCAGGGTTTCTCATAGATTGCAGCTGATCGCTGGGAGTCTTTGCAGCAGATGATGCCTAGATCAGCTCATCTTTAGAAGACCCCTGAACCAAAATCCTGACATTTTCACCATGATATACAGACTGCTGCGCTTGACAACAAGGGTTTTGCCACCAAGTATTAAGTCTTGTTATTTCTCACTGCAAAATGCAAAAGGAACTTATATAATCTATACAATGTGATTTTCTGGATTTTATTTTTGATATTCTATCTCTCAATGTTAAAATTCACCTACCCTTAAAATTATAGACTGTTCATGTCTTTGTCAGTGGGCAAACCTACAAAATCAGCAAAGGATCAAATACTTATTTCCCCCACTGTATATTATTACCCATCGCATTTGTGCGATCTCTCATCTGCATAGCCTCTTGTGAGCTTTTGTTGCCACACTCTAATGTTCTACGAGTTTGCTAATTAACACTTAATAGGGCAGGGTGGATCCAAAAGTGACAGCTAGAACCAGATCTATCACTAGAATGTCACTTCCCTGCCCCCACATTTCTTGGTATCTCATGCAAAGCAGAATTCAATAGTGTCACTCAACGCATGGCCTCTTACTGCAGCTGGGATACAGTTTCTTAAAATACAAAGGGGTAACGTTTCTCCTTGGGGAGAGTGACATGTCAAGCCTGACATGCCAAGATGAGGAGACTTTTAAGTTACCATGTTCCTATACGAAATATGCAAATTGTATCTTCAGAGAGGAAGAGGACTAGAACCTATATGGGTGGCACAAGAGTTCTAGTCCTCTCCGAAGAGACAATTTAAAATGCAAAAATACGGTACTTTTATGGAAAATGTTAGATTGGCCAAGAGATTCCAAATGAATGCAGAATTGAAATGTCAATTAAAAGGTGTCTGGAAGAACTCGCTACATTTACAAGGTATTATTTGGCAAAAGCAAACATTGCATTTTACTTAGAGACTAGAAAGCAGGTTGTTTTGGTACAATAGAGGTATAGAGGATCCTCCGGAGGCCCAGGCTACGACCCAACAAATGACCGTTAAATTCCGCACCTTGGAATCCCCCTGTACGAACCAGAGGAGATAATGTCTGTAAAGCGCTCTGGAATTAACGGCGCTAAATATAAAAAAGCGAGAGGCCATCTGCAGGAGCAGATCTCATATACTATCTCCCCTGCAGATCGTTGCAGAAGGAATACCAGGCTGGTCTTAGCTTCCCCCCAAAAAAACTATGATTTCTAGAAATGCCACCTCTAAGGATCGAGATCTGATCGATCATCTGATCGCCCCATAAGTTGTATTATTTACAGGAGCAGATCGGACATTACTTTTACGCAAAATGCTTACTGGCGCCGCCACCCAGTACACGAGGACCCGTTCCCTCCCTACATACCCATCTTAAGGCAGAATTTTGAGGATGCATTAATGTATTGACTCCATTATTAAGAAAACAGAAGGAGGACATAGTAGGGACTCTTGTGCCATCCCAGACTTCCTTTCCAGGGTTCCTCATTTCACTTTAAGAAATAGCTGTCACAACCGTCAGTCATGTCATATGGAAACTTAAGACAACAGGCTCCTGTACATCAAACAAGTATTAATTACCAGCCTGACTGTCAGCTTGTGCAGCCAGAGGCTTCATCGCTACACCCTCCGCAAGGTCCTCACAAACAACGCGTTTCAGTGCCAGGTCCTGGATTCCGGGTGTTCCCAGATACGATGTCGCTATGCGGATACTTATGTATCCTTCACACCTTGTGTTACACGTGTACATTCCGCCAAATACCAAAGCAATTTACTAAACATCCGATGACTGAAATGTAGACAGACGAGTCTGGGCTGTGACTAACCATCCAATGTCTCAGTGGCCATCAGACAAAATAATAACGTGCATATTAAGGACATAATGATATATAATGGGATCAGCAATATCATGTAAAATAAAATAAAAAACGCAGATCACGGATTCATCCTTCTGTGTCCTCCTTGTAGTGCCAATTCATTTATGAATTATTTATTCTACTCACTTATATAGCACCATCATCACTGTCCCCATTGGTGCTCACAATCTAGATTCCTTATCTTTGGAGTGTCCAACGAAACCGGAGGAAACCCACACAAGCATTGGGAGAACATACAATTATCTTTATTACTTACACGAGGTGCTGGGTAACATATAATGGAAGACGTTACTGCGGTCTCATATAATGACACTCAGTTTGGCTGACGTCACTGAGGCTGCGCGCAGTCCCCGGCTGACCTGAGGTGAACTGGTGAGCGTGGGAAAAGTTCATAAACTTTCCAACGCTTATTAGTTCATCTCCAGTCAGCCGGGGAGTCTGCGCAGACATGATTTCATTCATTCTGCAGTAGTTTACAGAGGGGCCAGTCGCATTAGTACCGGTCCCCGTTGTAAACTAGTTAACCCCTTGTGATTGCAGCGGGGGACCTGACTGAACGGCGGAGAGGTATGGATATTGTTTTTTTATTTTTTTACAGGACAAGGGATTCTTTTGGATTAACAGATTAATAAATGTGGTCAAAATCTTTGTGCGATTATTTCATTGAAAGAATTTCTAATTAATGTGTGTGTATGTGTCTTTTTTTAACCCTTTACTAGTCTAGCGTTATAATGGATAGGTGTCTTATTGACACCCCTCCATTATTAACCCGGCTTCAATAACAAAGTGATATTAACCCATTATTATTAACCCATTAGCCACCACTAAAGGCAATGGGAATAGAGAGGCTAAGTGCCAGAAAAGGCACATCTTATAGATGGGGTGGCTGGGGGCAGATTTTTTTAGCCGGTGGGGGGCAAAAACAATGGTCCCTCTTTAGGCTATCAATATCTGTCCTCACTCTGGCTTTCCCTCTCTGGTGGAGAAATTACCGCGGGAGCCCTCACAATTTTTTTCAACGAATTAACCCCTTAATTTAACACCTACATGTCCCAAATTTTACACACATACACTAATCTAATTATTAGTCAAAGACTGATCCTCGCCAATCGTTACACCGATGCCTCTACCTTGTGACAGTCATTACACTGGCTACCCATCCACTCCAGAATCCAGTGCAAACTTATTACCCTCACCCACAAAGCTCTTCATGGCTCAGCACCACCCTACATCTCCTCCCTTGTTTCAGTATACCATCCTAACAGCGCCCTCCGTTCTGCTGATGACCTGAGGTTAGCATCCTCAATAATCAGAACCTCCCACTCCCGTCTCCAAGACTATACACATGCTGCGCCAATTCTTTGGAATGCATTTCCCAGGTCAATACGATTAGTCCCCAATCCCCACAATTTTAAGCATGCCCTGAAAACGCATTTATTCAGACTGGCCTACCGCCTCAACACATTAACCTAATCTATCCCTATGTGGCACAGCCAAAAGTTTTTACCATAACCAGGTTCCCCGCATTATGTTCCCACATGCTTTATGCATCCATTAGCCCTCTGTGTCTGTACTGTTACACACTTAACATTATGGCTGGTCCATACAATCAGGGAAACTGTTAGGCTAAGTGCACACGTTGCAGAGATTTTCTGCTCAAAAACCTGAATCCCTTCCCAGAAACCGCACCTATTTTTCCGCTTGCGTTTTTTGCGCAGTTTTGATGCGTTTTTGATGCGTTTTTTTTCCGCAGCGGTTTAAAACCGCATGGAAGAGGCCTAAAACGGGGAAAATCCGCAAAATTAATGAGCATGCTGCGTTTTTTACTGCGATGCGTTTTTTTCGCGGTAAAAAACGCATCAATGTGCACAAAAAGTGCAAAATGCATAGAAATGACTGTGCAGCTTATTTTTAGCAGTTTTATAGCGAAAACCGCGGTAAAAACCGCTAAAAAAAACGCTGTGTGTGAACACAGCCTTACCATCCACCTTTCGTGTCTACCTCTTTCCTCATAGATTGTAAGCTTGTGAGCAGGGCCCTCATTCCTCTTGGTATCTGTTATGATCTATGTGATTATTGTTATGCTGTAATGTCTATTGTCTGTACAAGTCCCCTCTGAAATGTAAAGTGCTGCGGAATATGTCGGCGCTATAGAAATAACATTTATTATTATAAAAAACTAAATGAAATGAAATGGTTTACTGTATGTAAACCATGTGTCATTTCATGTTGGGTTTTTTAATGATTTTACAGAAGCCTGTAAATTCTGCTATGTAGAACTCTATGAAATATATATATACATATATATATATGTCTAAATGACATGTGTGTGTGTATATATATATATATATATATATATATATATATATATATATATATATATATATATATATATATATATATATACATACACATACAGTCATGGCCAAAAGTTTTGAGAATGACACAAATATTATATTTTCACATGATCTGCTGGCCTCTGGTTTTTATGTGTGTTTGTCAGATGTTTTTATCACATACAGAAATATAATTGCAATCATATTATGAGTAGCAAAAGGTTATATTGACAGAATGAGTTAATGCAGCAAGTCAATATTTGCAGTGTTGACCCTTCTTCTTCAGGACCTCAGCAATTCTCCCTGGCATGCTCTCAAGTCAACTTCTGGATCAAATCCTGACTGATAGCAGTCCATTCTTGCAAAATCAATGCTTTTATTTTGTCTGAATTTGAAGGTTTTTGTTTGTCCACCCGTCTCTTGATGACTGACCACCAGTTCTCAATGGGATTAAGATCTGGGGAGTTTCCAGGCCATGGTCCCAAAATCTCTATGTTTTGTTCCCTGAGCAATTTAGTTATCACCTTTGCTTTATGGCAAGGTGCTCCATCATGTTGAAAAAGGCATTGTTGATCGCCAAACTGCTCTTGGACGGTTGGGAGAAGTTGCTCTTGGAGGACATTCTGGTACCATTCTTTATTCATGGCTGTGTTTTTAGGCAAGACTGAGAGAGAGCCCATTCCCTTGGCTAAGAAGCAACCCCACACATGAATGGTTTCAGGATACTTGACAGTTGGCATGAGACAAGACTGGTGATAGCGCTCACCTGGTCTTCTCCGAATAAGCCGTTTTCCAGATGTCCCAAACAATCAAAAAGGCGATTCATCAGAGAAAATGACTTTACCCCAGTCCTCAGCAGTCCACTCCCTGTACCTCTTGCAGAATATCTGTCTGTCCATGATGTTTTTCCTGGAGAGAAGTGGCTTCTTTGCTGCCCTCCTTGAGACCAGGCCTTGCTCCAAGAGTCTCCACCTCACAGTGCGTGCAGATGCACTCACACCTGCCTGCTGCCATTCCTGAGCAAGCTCTGCACTGCTGGTAGCCCGATCCCACAGCTGAAACACTTTTAAGAGACGGTCCTGGCGCTTGCTGGTCTTTCTTGGGCGCCCTGGAGCCTTTTTGGCAACAAGTGAACCTCTCTCCTTGAAGTTCTTGATGATGCGATAGATTGTTGACTGAGGTGCAATCTTTCTAGCTGCGATACTCTTCCCTGTTAGGCCATTTTTGTGCAGTGCAATGATGACTCCACGTGTTTCTTTAGAGATAACCATGGTTAACAGAAGAGAAACAATGATGCCAAGCACCAGCCTCCTTTTAAAGTGTCCAGTGGTGTCATTCTTACTTAATCATGACAGATTGATCTCCAGCCCTGTCCTCATCAACACCCACACCTGCGTTAATGGAGCAATCACTGAAACGATGTTAGCTGGTCCTTTTCAGTCAGGGCTGCAATGATGTTGAAATGTGTTTTGGGGGATAAAGTTCATGTTCTAGGCAAATATTGACTTTGCAAGTAATTGCTGTTAAGCTGATCACTCTTTATAACATTCTGGAGTATATGCAAATTGCCATTAGAAAAAATGAAGCAGTAGACTTTATAAAAATTAATATTTGTGTCATTCTCAAAACTTTTGGACATGACTGTATATATATATATATTCTATGTGTCTATATCTATTCTTTCGTTTGTGTTTTAACTTGTCATTGGGCTCCATTATGTGTCCATTTTGCAAGCTGGCGAGAAAATCTCGTCATACGGATGCCATACAGATGCTTAGATGCGTGAAAAATCGCATTCTCGCATTCTAATCTGATGACATACGGCTCAGGGAACATTTGTGCGATTCTGGTCCGATAAAAACGGACCGATTTTTTTATAGCTTGTGTGTGACTCCAGCCTAAGGCCTCATTTACACGTCAATATTGTCCACGTCCCATTTTCTCAATCAGAGTTTGGTTCGAGTATCATTAGTTTTTCTCGTAAATTAAAAGTATAGTTGAAAGATTGACACCTGCAATCTGGAGGAAAAGAAAACTGTTGGGCCTTTTGTCTCAGCCACCTGGTGCAGCCTATAGGACCTCAAAAACAACGCAAGTCACCTCTGCATTAATAATTAGGAGATAAGGCCGGGGTCACACTGGCGAGGAATACGGCCGAGTGAGAGGCGGTAAAAGCACGCATGAGACACGGACCAATGATTCTCTATGGGGTCCCTCGCACCAGCCGTATATTTCTCATCCGTATTCTACGGTCCGTGCCAATCGCAGCATGTTGCGATTGTCAGCGTACTACGCCCGTAATACGCCAATGCAAGTCTATGGGTGCGCAAAAAATACGGATTACACACGGACCACACATGTGACTTGCGAGAAATACGCACCAGGTGTCTTTTAGCAAAGCCGGCAATTCAGTGCGCGATACAGTAAACTCAAACTGACAGGTTTAATAAAGAAACGAATGAATAGATATAGACACATAGAATACATATATATATATACACTCACTGGCCACTTTATTAGGTACACCATGCTAGTAAGGGGTTGGACCCCCTTTTGCCTTCAGAACTGCCTCAATTCTTCGTGGCAGAGATTCAACAAGGTGCTGGAAGCATTCCTCAGAGATTTTGGACCATATTGACATGATGGCATCACACAGTTGGCGCAGATTTGTCGGCTGCACATCCCTGATGCGAATCTCCCGTTCCACCACATCCCAAAGATGCTCTATTGGATTGAGATCTGGTGACTGAGGAGGCCATTTGAGTACAGTAAACTCATTGTCATGTTCAAGAAACCAATCTGAGATGATTCGAGCTTTATGACATGGCGCATTATCCTGCTGAAAGTAGCCATCAGATGTTGGGTACATTGTGGTCATAAAGGGATGGACATGGTCAGCAACAATACTCAGGTAGGCTGTGGCGTTGCAACGATGCTCAATTGGTACCAAGGGGCCCAAAGAGTGCCCAGAAAAAATTCCCCACACCATGACACCACCACCACCAGCCTGAACCGTTGATACAAGGCAGGATGGATCCATGCTTTCATGTTGTTTACGCCAAATTCTGACCCTACCATCCGAATGTCGCAGCAGAAATCGAGACTCATCAGACCAGGCAACGTTTTTCCAATCTTCTACTGTCCAATTTCGATGAGCTTGTGCAAATTGTAGCCTCAGTTTCCTGTTCTTAGCTGAGAGGAGTGGTACCCAGTGTGGTCTTCTGCTGCTGTAGCCCATCTGCCTCAAAGTTCGACGCACTGTGCGTTCAGAGATGCTCTTCTGCCTACCTTGGTTGTAACGGGTGGCAATTTGAGTCACTGTTGCCTTTCTATCAGCTCGAACCAGTCTGCCCATTCTCCTCTGACCTCTGGCATCAACATGGCATTTCCGGCCACAGAACTGCCGCTCACTGGATTTTTTTTCTTTTTCGGACCATTCTCTGTAAACCCTAGAGATGGTTGTGCGTGAAAATCCCAGTAGATCAGCAGTTTCTGAAATTCTCAGACCAGCCCTTCTGGCACCAACAATCATGCCACGTTCAAAGGCACTCAAATCACCTTTCTTCCCCATACTGATGCTCGGTTTGAACTGCAGGAGATTGTCTTGACCATGTCTACATGCCTAAATGCACTGAGTTGCCGCCATGTGATTGGCTGATTAGAAATTAAGTCTTAACACACAGTTGGACAGGTGTACCTAATAAAGTGGCCAGTGAGTGTATATATATATATATACACACATGTCATTGAGACACACATATATATATATATATATATATATATATATATATATATATATATGCATTCTATGTGTCTATATCTATTCTTTGGTTTGTGTTATAGAACCTGTCATAGGGCTTCATTATATGTCCATTTTGCAAGCCTGCGAGAAAATCTCGCCATACGGATTACATACGGATGCTGACATGCGCAAAATACGCGACCACACCTTGTTTACGGATGACATACGGAGCACTGTTTAGGGGCCATTCATCCGTATTACGCATGTAAAATACTGACCGTATTTTGCGTTGGTTAGTGTGACCCCGGCCTAAGAGCGTTTGACTGGATTAGCAAATCAGGAATTTTCACTTCTATAAGCTCCTTTTAATGATGACTTCTTTATAAGTTTAGCCTAAAGGGGTACTCCCCGCTACAAGATCCTATCCCAATATGTAGTAGGTGTAAGAATAATAATATTAGCAAATACCTCCAATTAGAAAAGTAGTATAGTTCTTCTGATTCGCTATGTTTCTTACCCCATGTGCAAGGCATAGTAGTAGCTTAGGTATCCATGGTTACGACCACTAACAGTTAACTTACTGTCACTTTAAAGTATGGTTGGTCATAACCATGGATACCTAAGCTACTGAAATGCCCTGCACAAGGGGTAAGCGACATAGCGAATCAGAAGAACTATACTATATTTCTAATTAGAGGTATTTGCCATTATTTTCCATACTACATATTGGAATAGGAGACAGGAATACCCATTTAACTGTTTTTGGTTTTTTTTTCTTTTTATGCTTTCTACCATTTTATACAGAGATTTCCACTAAATAATAAATATGTTATACCATATGTTATATTCTGTATTCATTGTCCTCATTTACCCCATCTGAATGCTATATGCAGCTTACTGTGCCAATAATATTGATTCTGTTTTATTTTATTGTTTAACAAACTTTCAATAAAAATGATATATTAAAAAAAAAAGAAAGAAAGAAAGACTAACACCTGTTCTGTGTTTTGCAGACTCTCCTGGTTTTGGCATAGAAATACTGATGTGTGAATAAAGCCTAAGGTTATGAGCACACGTTGTGGATTTGCTGCGGATCCGCAGTGGGTTTTTCTGCGCAGAATTGCACCAAATCCGCAAAGGATTGCTCATGCAAGGTTAATCAATGGGAATCTAGAATTGGTGTGCACACGCTGTGGAAAATTCCATCCTGATTCGCAGCATTTTATTTTCCGCAGCATGTCAATTCTTTGTGTGGATCTGCAGTGTTTTTCCCCCCATTGACTTCCACGGAGGCAATCAAATCCGCAACAAATCCGCAGGTGTAAAAATGTTTGCGGATTTCATGCAGATTCGGCTGAAAAAAAAGCAGCGGATTTTTAAAATGCAAATAAATCAGAAGGAGGAAGAGTGTGCGGGCTGAGAATCAAAAATCGAGCCGATCTTGATTGAAACACATCAACAATGGAGGGAGGACTTGGAAAAAGGATTTTTGGGTTTTTTTTTTTTTACAGTAGTACATCTTTCATGAGCTAAGAAATTCGCAGAAAAAGCCACATCCAAATCAGCAAGAAATCCGCACAAAAAACTTGCGGAATTTCCACTGCGTTTTCTGCCAAGAGATGCAGAATCCGCACAGAAATTTCCCCAGGCAAATCCGCAACGTGTGCACATAGACTAAGGGTTTATCATCTCTACAATGGAGCAGATGGCAAACCGCAGCGGAATCCGCAGAAAGAATTGACATGTCATTCCATAGGTTATAATGCTACTGTACACTGGTTCCACAGGGCCAAAACCGGAATCCGCAGCGTGTGCACAGACCCTTAAAGTGTGCTACCGTGTTCTCTTTAAAACAGGTTAGGGTATGTGCAGACGTTGCGGATTCTGCTGCGGTCTACAGTACCATTATATTCAATGTAAAATACACTGTGCACATGCTGCGGATTTTTCCGCGCAGATTTCCTGCGGATTTGAATCAGCAGCATGTCAATGCTTTGTGCAGATTCCGCTGCGTTTTTACACCTATTCCATTCTAGGAATCCGCAGGTGTAAAAACGCAGGCGAAATCTGCACAAAATCTGCAGGAAATCCACAGTAAGGCTGGAGTCACACTAACCTGCGCAAAATACGGTCAGTATTTTACATGCGTAATACGGATGACAGACCCCTAAATAGTGCTCCGTATGTCATCCTTAATCAAGGTGTGGTCGCGTATTTTGCGCATGTCAGCATCCGTATGGCATCCGTATGGCGAGATTTTCTCGCAGGCTTGCAAAATGGACATATAATGGAGCCCAATGACAGGGTTTCTAACAGAAACCAAAGAATAGATATATACACATAGAATGCATATATATATATATACACACACACACATACACACATAGTATATATATATATTCTATGTGTCTATATCTATTCTTTCGTTTCTTTATTAAACCTGTCAGTGTGAGTTTACTAAAGACACCTGGTGCGTATTTCTCGCAAGTCACATGTGTGGTCCGTGTGTAATGCGTATTTTTTGCGCACCCATAGACTTGCATTGGCGTACTACGGGCGTAGTACGCTGACAATCGCAGCATGCTGCGATTGGCACAGAGCGTAGGATACGGATGAGAAATATACGGCTGGTGCGAGGGACCCCATAGAGAATCATTGGTCCGTGTCTAATGCGTGCTTTTTGCGCCTCTCACTCTCCCGTATTCCTCGCCAGTGTGACTCCGGCCTAAGTCTGCACTAAATCTGCAGGTAAAACGCAGGTCATTTTACCTGTGGATTTAGCAAAATCTGCGTGGAAAAATCAGCAGCAGAATCCGCAACGTGTGCACATACCCTAAATCCAAGCTCTTTATAAACAAGTAACTACTTTTTTACATTATTCATGGTTACATTCGTGCATGTAGCACAGTCACCTGGAGAAATGTTTGTACAGAAAGCAACGAATGGCCAAGGGATAGAAGAGCTCAAACAACAGATCTACCTGTGCTCGCTCCCCATAGACTAGAGTTACATAGATACCAAAAGTGTCCTGGAGCTGTGCAAAGTCCTCTCTAGAGTGAAGGCTGTTTTTCCCGTAGACTCCAGAGATAGAGCTCAGAGCGAGAAACTAGTGATGAGCGAACCGGCTCGGATAAGGTGTTATCTGAGCATGCTCGGGTGCTGAGAGTCTTAGGAATGCTCGAAGGTGTTATCTGAGCATGCTCGGGTGCTAACTGAGAGTCTTAGGAATGCTCGAAGGTGTTATCTGTTCGAGTCCTTGCACCTGCATGTTCACCACATGCAGAGAAGACACTCGGCTTGCTCGGATAACACCTTATCGGAGCACTTTTGCTCATCACTACTAGAAGGGACCATGCATGAAACACTAGCTTATTTCACTCATCAGTCAGCACTTTTACAGGCAGGAAACAAATGTGAATCACTGCTGACGAGAACTATAGAAGGAATGCCGCGTCTTGTAATGAATGGAGGAAATGGACACAAGAATCTATGATCAGCATTGGTAAATGATGAGTCTCCCATATGCAATCTCCTATCTGCAGTAATTATATAACAAATGCTGTGTCACATTGTAGCTCTTTATCAGATTCCAAAAACAACTCGAATATTCATCGTAAGGCTAACGCTTTTGCTCATGTCGGCTCACGTGTCTCTATACTTTTCTATGCATCAAGTAGAAAAACATGGCTTAATTAATAAATATTGACCTAAAGAAAAATTGTAACAAATTAACAGTCGGGATTTCTTTTCTGCACCACTGTGTGTGTCGCCTCTCTCCATTCTGGGTGATGAACGATGAGGCCACAGCGATGCTTTGGAAACAGACTATGTGACTGCTGCATACAATCTCTTTAGGTAATGAATTTCAGGGATTTTTAGATCTTTTATGTGATTTTTTTTTAATGTGTTTTCCTATCCAATGGTGAAACATAACGGAAAATATATTTGTAAAACATACTAACAGTATGCAGCATTTAAAAAAAAACAAAAAAAACAAAAAAAAAAAAACTTAAAAATGCACCAAAAGTGCATTAAAGAGTATTCACTTCTTTGACATGGAAAAAAATGTTTGTTTTTTTTGTTGTGTGTGTTTGTTAGTTATTACCTCTGGTTAATAAAATTCTAATTAGTTTCATTCTACAATCTTCATTTCTTTTCAGACTCCCATATTTGTTTGAGTTTCCAGCCAGATTCAAGTTTCAGATCTTTCTCTTATGGGAGTGTCTCTCCCAGTAATGCAGGCTGGATGTGAGTTGTATGTGTATCCGGGGTGCTGCTGTCATCATTAGCTCATACTACAGCAGCACATCTTCTATCCTGCACTTATGTCCTCTCCATGCGCTTTCTTCCTTTTCTATAGTGTGGTTTAGTAAATACTTTCTCCTAACGGCACCCGTTTCATGTAAAGTGTAAATAAACCTTAAAAGGGACCCTGACAACTGATACATGGTGCCCGATCCACGGCTGGCACTGGCTGTATGATTTCAGCCAGGTATGTTTCGCTGTGAAACACTGCGGAGTTTCAAAGAAAAATATACTTTAAAAGTCGCTGGGGAACCAGCCGCACAGGAGACAAGTCAGACAGGCGGGTCTCCAACGACTTCTCCCCACCTGCTGCCTCGGGAGTGACAGGTCTCTTCTTGCATTGAAGCATTTTATAGTCAAATATGCCTGACGGAAATCAAAAGCCAGTGTCAGATACATGCTGCCCGTGGATCGGGCTGCAAAAATCAGCTGTCATGTTCCCTTTAAATGAAATTCTTACGTTACTTAAAGGGCATCTGTCATAAATGAATTCTAGCTCTACAACTTCTTTTTTTTCTTGCAGACTTTTTCATTAAATCCTTAATTATCTGCTGCCGGTGTTGTAGCTCTACTTAGGACACTCCAGATGAGCGAACCCAAAAATGTAAAGTTCGAGGCCCATACCAGTCCCTGAACTCCAAACACGAACTTCGAGAGAGAGAGAGAGAGAGAGAGAGAGAGAGAGATTTGCCAGCTCCAAAGTTTGGGTCCCTATTGATTTCAATGGGGTTTGGGTTCAGGTTCGGGTAGAGTTCTGGTGCCCAAACCGAACTTTGGACTAAAGTCCAGTTGGGTAAGAGAATCAAAACTTCCATGGGTCCGCTCATCCCTTCTCCAGTCCCTTACAGCAGCAAGTCCGTCCAATTTAGCGATAGACGCTGTTCATATGACTGGTGTATCTATTCTTAACTTAATTTATTTGTATTATTTTTATTTTGTCCAATCTTTATTATCTGATTGGAATTCATTTATATCAATAAATGTTATTTATCCTATGCAGAAGTAGTTGATAATACACTGCTCAAAAAAATAAAGGGAACACTTACACAACAGAATATAACTGCAAGTAAATCAAACTTCTGTGAAATCAAACTGTCCACTTAGGAAGCAACACTGATTGACAATGTCACAGGCTGTTGTGCAAATGGAATACACAACAGATGGAAATTATTGCAAATTATCAAGACACCCGCAATAAAGGAGTGGTTCTGCAGGTGGGGACCAAAGACCACATCTCTGTACCAATGCTTTCTGGCTGATGTTTTGGTCACTTTTGAATGTTGGTTGTGCTTTCACACTCGTGGTAGCATGAGACGGACTCTACAACCCACACAAGTGGTTCACACTGAGCACATGATAGATGTGACAGAGTGTGGAGACGCCGTGGACAGTGATCTACTGCCTGCAACATCCTTCAGCATGACCAGTTTGACAGTGGGCCAGTAATGATGTGGGGTGGCATTTCTTTGGAGGGCCGCACAGCCCTCCATGTGCTCGCCAGGGGTAGCCTGACTGCCATTAGGTACCGAGATGAGATCCTCAGACCCCTTGTGAGACCATATCCTGGTGCGGTTGGCCCTGGGTTCCTCCTTATGCAGGACAATGCCAGACCTCAGGTGGCTGGAGTGTGTCAGCAGTTCCTGCAAGATGAAGGCATTGAAGCTATGGACTGGCCCGCCCGTTCCCCAGACCTGAATCCAATTGAGCACATCTGGGACATCAAGTCTCGCTCCATCCACAAACATCACGTTCCACCACAGGCTGTCCAGGAGTTGGCGGATGCTTTAGTCCAGGTCTGGGAGGAGATCCCTCAGGAGACCATCTGCCGCCTCATCAGGAGCATGCCCAGGCGTTGTACAGTAGGGAGGTCATACAGGCACGTGGAGGCCACACACAATACTGAGCATCTTTTCCTTGTCATGAGGTATTTCCACTGAAGTTGGATCAGCCTGTAATTTGATTTTCCACTTTGATTTTGAGTATCCTTCCAAAACCAGGCCTCCATGGGATATTCACTTTGATTTACATTGATAACTGTTATAATTTATTGTTCTAAACACATTCCACTAAGTAATGAATAAAAATTTGCAACTGAAATATTTCATTCAGAGATATCTAGGATGTGGTATTTTAGTGTTCCCTTTACTTTTTTTGAGTAGTGTATATTGGTGGGTTTCTGCCTCATGGACCCCACACTGCTCACTGGATTGGGGCACTTCTATTCTAGAACACATGCTTGGCCGCCCTCCATTTATTCTGTATGGCGACTCCAGGAAAAAAGGCGAGCGCGGCGCTCAGCAGTCCCATAAAGAAGGCTGCACTCCATACTCACATGGACAAAACTGCAACGTTCTGGCGAACTTTAACTGGCGTTTTAACTTTGAGTAAAGAATTTTCTGCCTTGGACATTACATCTGCGCGTGACGCACTTACAGGAAATAAAGTAAGACTCATTATCCTTTATGTTGGTCAACCATGCGGTTCACCTTTACCAGAAGAGACACAGATAAAAGCATTTACAGCACAACACAAAGATCTACCAGAACACTGCACGTCAGTAAATAACACACAGTGACTCATTTAGCTCTTGATGAACCCTACAAAAAGTTATTCTAATGTCTTAATAGGTCACAGTTATGCTTCTAATTGGTGACAATTACACACTCATGCATCATTGTCACAATTTAGCAAGTTCATATATTTCCTTTGTATGCACAGTGGTGCTCTTTATTCTGAGCCAACTGGTTCGGGAATAGTATGGCAGAACTGTCAAAATGACTGGTGCACTTAACAAGCAGAGCATTTAGGCTAAGTTCACACTAGTCGTTTTTGCAGCTTTTTTTTTTTTTTTTAGAGATTTTTTTATGCAAATTTCCAGCTGCGTTTTACAGTACCAGCAAAGCCTATGAGATTTCAGAAATCTCATGAGCACACATTGGGGGTTTTTTTTGTGTTTTTTTTTTTTTTTTTTTTTTTTGCACAATGGAGCATGTCACTTCTTTCAGCGTTTTTCATCCATTGAAATGAATGGGTGGTGAAAGAAAAATGCAGGTATCAGGTTTTGCTGCATTTTTCTTTTGTGCCAGAAGCTGATTCTATAGAATAGAACTTTTTTCCCCCAACACTAAACTTTTATTAGCAAGCACAAGAGACAAATCTATCGTGCCAAAACCGCAGCAAAAAATGCACAAAAAAGGCAGCAAAAACGCAAGAAAAACCAAGGAAAACATTATTTTTTTCGGCAGCTTCTTTCCTGCCAAGAGATCAGGTTTAGAATCAGAAAAGAAAAAACGCCTAGTGTGAACTTACCCTAAGGGTATGTGCACACGCTCCGGATTCCGCTGGGGTTCCGCAGCGTTTTTGGCCGCTGCGGACCCGCAGCAGTTTTAGCTGCGGTGTACAGTACCATTCAAATGAATGGTACAAAAAAAACGCTGTGTAGACGTTGCGGAAAAATCCGCGCGGATTTGAAACCGCAGAAAGAAGTGACATGTCAATTCTTTCTGCGGAATCCGCAGCGGGTTCCTATCTCCACCATTGTGGAGATGGTGAATCCGCAGGACCAAACCGCAGGCAAAACCGCAGATAATCCGCAGGTCTTTTGACCCGCGGATTATCTGCGGTTTTTGCAAAATCCGTGCGGATTAATCCGCAGCGGATTCCGCAGCGTCTGCACACACCCTAAGAAGGAAAGCTCAAGGACTTCTTGGGGGAGAGAAGTTAGATGGTCTTGAACGTGAACTGTAATGCCAATCAATGGACATTATAGAACTCTTTGATGGGCAGGGCTGTTCTCTACCCAGTGTTATCTTACTGCACAGCAAGGTCATATCTTTCTGAAAAAAGATGATAAACATAACTTGTAGCAAAATGTCAGCGCTTGCGACCAGATACCCTCCCCCCACTCCGAAGTGTAAGTCATTCATGCACCAGGGTGAAATGCCAAACATTGTAAGAAGTTCTGTTATGTTTGTATATAATGGCTACAAAAATAAAACAAAAAATAACAAACTGACACTGAGACCATAAACACCTGACGTGAAAAAGACCATGTCTGGGACAACTAAAAACATAAAGTAACAACTTCTGTGCACAAAGTTACAAGAATAGAAATGCAAGATTCAGCAGATTCCGAGGTTTCTGCATTCATGACTTGTTATAATGGATCATCGAAATATGGAAAGGATATGATCTGGGTCAGGACCTGGAAGAGCTGGGGGTAAGAGCTCCATTCATTAGTGCCTTTGAGGCTGTTTTAAGTTTTTGGTGCTTTCTGCCGTGTTTTGGTTGTTGCTGGTTTAACCAAACTCAACGTTGTCAGAGATAAAAACTATTAGGGTATGTGCACACGTTGCGGATTCGTCTGCGGATTTTTCCATGCGGAATCTGCAGAATCCACAGGTCAAAATGCCTGCGGATTTCATCTGCTTTTTGACACCTGCGGATTCCTAGAATGGAAAAGGTGTAAAAACGCTGCGGAATCCGAACAAAGAATTAACATGCTGCGGAAAATAAACCGCTGCGTTTCTTTGCGGAATTTTCTGCAGCCTGTGCACAGCGGTTTTTGTTTTACATACGATAACATGGTACTGTACATTCCATGGAAAACTGCTGCGGATCCGCAGGGCCAAATCCGCTGCGGATCCGCAGACGAATCCGCAACGTGTGCACACACACACACCCTTATTATTATATGGACAGCACTAGGACCAATGTTATTTAATTAGGCTATTCAGATGAGAATTCTTCTTTGCCGAATATGCAATTTGATCAGAGTGTGATCCGATTTTCTCAGATATGGAGAATAAAAATTTCTCCTTCTCCATTCTGTAAGTCCGTGAAAAATTGGACTGCACTCGGATACCATCTGAGAGGAGTGTGATGTTTTCCACGGACCCATAGACATGAACGGCAGAGTGTCATCTAATAACTGGAGGCAAATTGCTGAGATTTGGACATGTGCACATCCCCATAGAAAAACGAAGGAGTCCTAATAGTAATACAAGCTCCAATATTTTACACATAGTGCAGCTCATATTAGTAGCCCCAAACGATACTGTAGTGAATAGTACGTGTATTATACGAGTTGGTGAATAAAGTGTAACATATAAGTACAGGTCATACTCCTATATGTACTATACAAGCTCCAATAAAAATTAACATAGAGAACATCCTACTACTATGTATGTAAAGCTGTAATAAAAAGCACAGTGCTGTCATATCAGCATAGGTACAACACACACCAGTAGTAGTGAACGTAGTGCACATTCTATTATATGTATATAAAGCTGTAATAATAAGCACGGCGCGGACTAATTATTATATGTACGATACAAACTGCAACATAAGTGATTATAGTGGTCATCCTTTTATAATGTCCTATAGGAGATCTAATAAGCGCAGGGCTGTCATATTATTAGGTGCATGATACAAACTCATATAAATGAAAATAAGTACTGTACTATATAAAGCTGTAATAACAAGCATCGCGCATCTAATTATTATATGTATGATACAAACTCCAATATAAATGAATGTATGTTCGGTGGAAGCTGTAATAATAACCGTAGCGCTGTCATATTCGTATATGTACTATACAAGATCCGATACAAATTATCATGTCTACACTATATAAAGCTGTAATAATGAATATAGTGCTATCATTATCTGATATATCCTATAAAATAATGCTGTAATATTAATAACAGTGCTGTCATATTAGGATATGTATGACACAAAATCCAATATCACATACAAACTCCAATATTATATTATATATATATACACACACACACACAGTATACAAAGCTGTAATAATGACTATAGCGCTGTCATGTTAGTATATGTACAATACAAACTCCAATATTATATATATATATATATACACACACACTATACAAAGCTGTAATAATAAGTATAGCGCTGTCATGTTAGTATACGTACAATACAAACTCCAATATTATATATATATATATACACACACACAGTATACAAAGCTGTAATAATAAGTATAGCGCTGTCATGTTAGTATACGTACAATACAAACTCCAATATTATATATATATATACATACATACATACACACACACACACAGTATACAAAGCTGTAATAATAAGTATAGCGCTGTCATGTTAGTATACGTACAATACAAACTCCAATATTATATATATATATATATACACACACACACAGTATACAAAGCTGTAATAATAAGTATAGTGCTGTCATATTAGTATATGTACGATACAATCTCCAATGTAAATGAATACATACGCGACATAAAGCTGTGATTATGAGTATAGTGCTATCATAATCTTATATATCCTATACAATAAAGCTGTAATAATAAGAGTGCTGTCATGCTAGGGTATGTAGGGTACAAACTCCAATATATACAGTATATACACACACACTATATAAAGCTGTAATAATAAGCACCGCGCCGTCACATTGGGATATTTGGTCTATAAATCCTATATACATCCCACATCCTACACAGCCCATGGTGTAAATGATGCTGCCCACCACCAGGATTATGAGACTTATCTCACCTGTACAATTACTATGAAAACTGCATGCTGTGATACACACTTCATTGAAAACTTTTCCCAGCAGCAGTAACCATACCTCCTTTTCCTCATTGCATTGAAGGTGTAATGGCTCAATGGAACAATGTGTCAAATGCCCATAACAAGTTCAGCTCTGGAGTGATCAAGGGCAGAAAGGGTTAGAGAGAAAGCAGCCCAGTGCCAGCAGCACTCCCTCCCTCCCTCCCTCACTCACCCTTGGGTTCTTCCATCAGCTCTGCTGCTCCTCGCTCAGCCTGTGCCTGCTGCAGTCTCACTGAGAGATGAGACTTGCCTATTTAACGGTGCATGCATGTGGGTGGACTCAGCTTCTTTTTTTTTTTCTCCTCTACATGGAAGATCCCAGTTGACAGGAGGTCAGTGGCTCTTGATAGTGGTGCTGGATGATGGAGGGACACAAGGGCCTGGCTGCTGCTGCTGCTGCTTGGAGCTTGGGATCCCTCGAGGATGGAGCAGCTCTCAGTGTGTCTGGGTGGGTAAACAGCCCATGGCTTCAGCTTGCAGAGCAGCACAGCACAGTCCCATGGAGGCTTCCCTTTGCAATAATAATAACCCTGGGATGCAGACAGAGGAGGTCATTATTCATCCTTTGAAGCAGCTCCACACTGGAAAGAATACATATGAGAAGAGGAGAGAAAAAAAATATGTCCTGTTCTTAAAGAGCCAGTCCCCTGCCCTACATGGCTTGCAAGCACACAAAGCAGCCCCTCTATGTGTGCACAGACATTGCCATCAGATCACCTTTCATTTGCAGGACTGATTGTTCGCCTGGCTGACTGCAGAGCTGCCAAAAGAGAGGAGGACACAGGGGGGAATGAGGAGCTGGGATTAGTAACACACTGGGCTGGGGAAAGCAGCAGCTCTGCTCATTGGGGAAGTCACACTGTACAGGAGGGATGGCTTGTGGGATTACTCTGTTAGGTAACTTGGTGCCTTGTCTTTCTCGTCCATTGTGATGTAGGATGGATGGGTTGGCACCAAATAAATGCATCTAATTATAAGGTGCGGCTATATCTGCTGAGGTTTAATTGGAATGAGACGCCTGATTCTAATATCAGCTTTCCTGTTTCGACATTAGACAAAGGAAGTGACCACATTCTTAGTTGCTAAAAAATAAGTTACCCCCCCCACACCTCCACAAGATGCATGATGTCCCATGTGTATGTCCAGTCTCGGACTGGCCGACAGGTAGACAGGAGAATCCTCCGGTAGGCCGCTGTGAAGGAGTGCTAATGAGTAGTGATATGACATTTTAATTTACAATTTTCAGGAGTAGATATCATCCAATCATTCATTAAAAAAGCTAGCCAAATTAATATTACATAGAAGCAAAAGTAATTTTGTGTAATGGGCTCAGGGGTTTTTTTTAACAGTAGGCACCAAGAATCAATGTTACTGGTGGGCATTTGTCAACCCAGTCCGACACTGAGTGTTTCCCTATCGTTGCATTGATAGACTATAGAACTGCTGGGCAATAACTGTGAATCTGAAATTCAGCATAATCCCAGAGGCGGACATATCATTGGTGCAACTTGTGAAGCTGCATAGGGGTCAATAAGGTAAGGAAGCCCTTTTCTACATCCAAGGACTGCAGTGGGACTATACCATCAGGAGATGTAGTAAAAAGTCAGGTGCTCACCCAGCCAAGCCCCTCCAGGCTCTCCTCGGACCACGGCACAGTGGTTCCACCACCCCAGTTACAGTTTGTTCAGGCCCTAACATCCAGTGGCTCAGAGGAATCCTCCAATACAGACCTGTACCAGGAGGTCTCCTGCCAAAAAGACCAGCAGGATAAAATCCACTCTTACCTGTGGACAGTAACAACGCGTATAGATAGGCTGACTACTCCAGACTAATGATGAGTGCGTATACTCGTTCCTCGGGTTTCCCCGGGCATGCTCGGGTGATCTCCGAGAATTTTGGCATGCTCGGAGATTTAGTCTTTGTCGATACAGCTACATTATTTGCGGCTGCTAGACAGCCTGAATACATGTGTGGAATTCCTAACAAACATGCAATCCCCTCATGTATTCAGCCTTTCCAGCAGCCGCAAATCATGCAGCTGCGTAGACAAACACTAAATCTCCGAGCACGCCAAAATTCTCGGAGATCACCCTAGCATGCTCAGGAAAACTCGAGCAACGAGTATACTCGTTCATCACTACTCCAGACGCATACACACCTGCGACCACTGCGGCCTGCCAGCTATGTGCCCAGTTCCGGACCCTGTCTGTCAGCTCCTCTACGTTATGGCAGTAACCTTGCTCTTAGTCAGGGGTTTATTAATCAGTGCCTGCTGCACTTCGAACTCTTGGCTCAGCAGTTTGTCTCAGATTTGACCAAAGTGGCTTTCATCATGTCCTATCTCACTGGCAAAACTCTGGCGTGGCTCAACCCCTATGAGAGAGAGGGGATCTTCTTGTTTCAAACTCCAGTCATTTCTTGATGCCTTCAATAAGGTCTTCGATGAGCCTGGACGTCGCTCCTCCACAGCATCTTCTCTCCTCAGACTGCGCCAGAGATACCTCACAGTACGCTATTAGTTTCCGTATACTGTCACTCAAACTCTTTAGGAATAATGAGGCTCTGGTGGCCACCTTCTGGGAGGGTCTTTCTGGGTGAATCAAGGACAACCTTGCCGGTCATGATATACCCACCTCACTGGATGACCTGGTGTCTCTGGCGACTCACATCGACATCAGGTTTCAGGAGCATTTCAGGTAGGTGACTTACGAGAGAACACCTGCGCGACTTGCTCCTACCTTTTAAGGGCCGATCATACAGCAAGTCTCAGCTTCGGGATCCTCCCTGGAGTCCATGCAAATTGACCAAGTGAAGATAGCCAATCTTCGTCAGGAGGTCCATGGTGCCGAGGGAAGATGGTTCTGTTGTGGCAGTCCTGAGCATGTAATCTGCTCCTGTCCTGAGATACTGTGAAACTTCAGTGCCTAGGGTCAGTTGGAGATGCCATCCTGGGCAAGAGTCACTCCTCTCCATCTCTGTCTCTGATGGCAACATCCGTTTTGTCTAGTCAGCCTACCTGGACTCTGGTTCCGCTGGTATTCTCATCCAACAGGCCGTTGTTGAGTGGTATAAAATCTTGATACGTCTACAGGATCCGTTGGTGGTTTCATCGGTGGACGGAAAACCTCTCTCAGAGACAATACTTTTCATTACCGAGCCTGTGGAACTTTGAGCGGTAATGCTACACTCGGAGAAGAATTATCTGTACTTGCTGTCTGGAGTATCTCACTCTGTGCTTCTAGGTCGGCCATGGATGCGGAGACATGAGCCTGTCTTGGCCTGGAAATCTGGAGAAGTCCTATGTTGGAGACAGGAGTGCCACAAGACTTGTCTACAGGGTCAGAATGAGGCAACAGGCCCCCGGCTCCTACCTCCTTCAATTGTTACTACCCTGCCCTGTGTGTCAATAGTGCCTACAACTGACCGGCCGTGCTATGTGCAGATGTCAGGCGCACCGGCGGTTGGGTACAACTCCTAGACTAGGCGCAAACTCCCCTCATCCAGCTGAGAGCACTGTGCCATCCATTTCCACATCATCCTATAAATCCCAGCAATGACGTAGCTGGGCTGCTCTGTGCGCACAGGACCTGTGATGAGGTCACGAGGGGAGGAGTCAGGGGTCACATGATCAGGTGTTAGGAACAGTGGAACGCACTAAATAAAAATAAATAATAAAGTGCGTTCGCCGCTCGGCGTCTACTGTGCAGTAGGTGTTACAGACGAGCAATATGGCGGTATAATGCGCACAGGTTCAACTTCACCCGAAGTGCGCAGCGCGGGCTCTGTTCACACACAGAGGCACCGCAACATAAACATACAAAAAACGCTGAGCCTGTTAGTGTCACAGGCCTCAGGTAAATGCACACACGGTATCTGGTCACAGGAGAAGGACCTAAGGCAGAGGAAGTGCGTCCGTCTAGACCTACCGTGTGTGCGGCGT
Organism: Dendrobates tinctorius; assembly: GCF_039654945.1. Taxonomy (NCBI): domain Eukaryota; kingdom Metazoa; phylum Chordata; class Amphibia; order Anura; family Dendrobatidae; genus Dendrobates; species Dendrobates tinctorius. The sequence goes on along the minus strand of NW_027361863.1, from coordinate 2,041,503 downwards.
CGCTACTGTGAGCGCCAAGAAGGGCTGCAACTGCAGCACGGCGTAGGACACTGCCGCTCAACGACAAAGCTAGAAAGCAAGCTCAATTTCGGACGCTAGCGTAGAGGTGCGGTGTGCACAGTGGCCTAAGGCTTGCCGCTGACTGGCGCTGAATGCTGCACTAAATTCCCTATCCACATACGTAATATCAGAGGGAAGGGGTTTTATAATGAGTCAGTCACCAGAATCATACATCCGTCACCATTCACACATAGCAAGTATAGTCTATACTAGCGCATGTCCGAACGGCTTTTTATAGCCGTGCGGGACCTTCCAGATCTCCGAGATGGACCAATGAGATCTGGAGCAGGACCTGGGCACATGACTCCCGATCTCCAATGGGAGATCACCCAGTAGGAGTGCAGAGGGACTTAAGGCCCCGTCACACATAGTTTTGTGACACAACAGCGATCTCACCAGCGAGATCGCTGTGTGTGACAGCGATCAGCGACCGGCCCCCCTGCCGGTATCGCTGATCGCTGTAGGAAACCGCTGGACATTTCTTTTGTCGCTGGTCCCCGCTGGCCAGCACGCATCGCTGCGTGTGACAGGCGGGAGACCAGCGATCTGCTGGTAACTAACGTACACATCGGGTATCCAAGGGACGCACGTCCCTTAGATACCCGAAGTGTACGTTAGTTACCAGCTCCCTGCATCAGCGCCAAGCGCGCGGCGTAGCTGTGCTGATCGCTGGTGAAGCTGTCTGTGTGACAGCTCACCAGCGATCACATAGCGACTCACCAGCGATCCTGACACGTTGATATCGTTGTCGGGATCGCTGGTGAGTCGCTATGTGCAACTCCAGCTTTAGTCTCTGGAGCGGTCTGCTGCAAAGTAATCTCCTCTGCAGTAGAAAGACAACAGGAGACCGCAGAATGTGAGGCTCTGGATTCCTGCAGAGCAGATGCAGAAACCTGACGCCTAACATCAGGGGCCTCAGTGTATGCAGGACTCTGCTGTGCTGGTTGTCATGGTTCTGGATGAAGGAGAGATTATGTGTGGGGTCAGGAGGGGTTTACAGGGTGGATGTAGCAGAGCTGTGTGTGTACAAGGTGTACGGAGCGGAGCGTGTGTGTACGAGGTGTACGGAGCAGAGCCACATGTGTATGGGATGTACGGAGCGGAGCTGCGTGTGTATGGGTTGTACGGAGCGGAGATGTGTACGAGGTGTACAGAGCAGAGCCGCGTGTGTATGGAGCGGAGCCGCGTGTGTAAGGGGTATGCGGAGCGGAACCGAGCCTCATGTGTATGGAGTGTGCGGAGCGGCATGTGTCACCAAGTCATTATTTTCTGCACTATTAGTTCCAGAACCAACGATCCCTACACTATACTTACTCCCAAAGATCCATAAAAACTCCTCCATGCCACCCGGGCGTCCTATTGTGTCCGGACGGGGTAATTTTCTTGAGAATATAAATAGATGGATAGATTATCATCTACAGCCTCTTGTGACTAGCCTCCCTTCCTTCCTCCATGATACTGGAGATCTGCTGCACAGGGTCGACGGATTTTGCCTTGAGGGTGATACTCTTCTAGTTTCATTAGATGTTGAGTCCATCTACACTAATATTAGATATACTGACAGTCTGGGAGCCGTGAGATTCTTTCTTAATACATCTGGCCTGTCATTGGGCTTGAGGGACCTTCTGCTGGAACTATTAGAGTTCACCCTCACACACAATTTTTTTGTGTTTAAGGGGTCCTTCTACCTACAGCTCCAGGGGACCGCAATGGGGGCGGCCTTTGTGCACACCTATGCTGGTCTCTTCCTGGGGTTGTGGGAGAGGGACCTCTTTTTGTCAGATGTGGGCGTGTCAATGTGCCGTGTCCCCTTTTGGACGCGGTACATTGATGACGCTTTCTTCATCTGGCAAGGCACGCCTTCGACCTTGAGCAGCTTGTATCCAATTTAAACAACAATGACCACAACATTCATCTTACTTTTGTATATAATCCAAATGTTCTGGATTTTTTGGACATTACGGTTAGGAGGGACCCTGCCGGGTTTCTGCAGACGGACATCTTTAGAAAGACTACCGCTAAAAATTCCATGCTTCATGCTACGTCGGCACATCCGAAGCATGTCATCAAAGCAGTCCCTATTGGACAGTTTTTACGACTACGTCATATTTGCTCTACGGATGATACTTTTTTTCATCATGCGGAAGAACTTCATCAACGTTTTTTTGGATCGTGGATACAGTCGTAGATACAGTCGTAGATCTGTTAAGAGAGCGTTCAATCGGGCAAAGCATACCTCTAGACAGGACTTGTTATATAAATCTAGGTCATCTGACATATCTAGGAAGAAACAGATATTGAGGTTTGTTACTACTTTTAACTCTAGATCATGCGCTGTTCGAGCTGCCCTACAAAAGGCATGGCCCATCCTCCGTATTGATCCAGTCATCAACAAATTTAGCACGGAGAGACCATCTATTGCGTTTCGACACGCGAAAAATTTGAGAGAACATTTGGTCTCAAGTCACTATTCTTGCTGTCAAAAACCCACATTCCTGGATAACTTTAATCCCAAGGTTGGTTGTGTTCCATGCGGCCGTTGTGTGGCCTGCCCCAACATTTTTCGCTGTGACAATTTTAGCAACTCAGATGGTGACCAAGTTTTCACCATCAGACAGCGCATCACATGCACAACAAGGTACGTTGTATATTACGCAACGTGCCCTTGTGACCTTATCTATGTGGGCTTAACTACACGCCAACTAAAGGTCCGGGTAAGAGAGCATGTGTTGGGGATTCAGGCGGCACAGGGCCACATGGACGATTTCACTCTGAGGACTATTCCCAGACACTTCAAAGATCATCACAACTGTGATTCAACCTTACTAAAAGTACGGGGTATTGAGGCTCTGAGAATAGACATCCGGGGTGGGGGTCTATCTAAGAGACTGGGTCAATTGGAAGCAAGGTGGATTTGGAAATTAAAAACGGTCCACCCACATGGTTTAAATGAGGGCCTGTCATTTACTCCCTTATAACCTTTCTTAAATTCTCCCTGTGCTGCTGTCTTTTTGGTGGCACAATTTGTGTCGTTGGTTTTAACTCCTGTTTTTATTTCAGTTTCAATGTCTGGCACTCTATTGCGGCTGAGTTGCGGTTTGATCAGTTCTCCTGATGGACTCGATGGATATTTTCTTCCAAGAAAGATGAAGACTGTTTATCCTTTACTTCTACCTCACCAAGAGAATTGTTGTGTTGGGGGTCTTTAATACCTCATTTTGTGCAGTTTTATTGTGGGACCTATATATAGATATACATGTATACCTATTTACATAATTGGGGCTTTTTGTTGATGTATACACTTCTATATTATTATTATTATTAATTGTCATCTGTATAAGAGATGTTTGCATGTATTTGAAACATGTTTTTTGCACGATATATGGTATATGATATGAATAGGCATCAATAATTTCTGTTCTTGTTACGGGTATCTTTTACCCATGCTGCTATTCTATTTATTGTTTGATGTTGTAGATATTGCCATATCTACAATTGTGTTGAAATAGACAGGCTATGCCAGGTAATGTCATCTCCCATTGGGCGTGTTTCAAGTTTCTTGTCACCCCACTATGTATAATATTCATTACATTTTTGCCCCTTGGTGCTATTTAGTATATGGTTGTTGTACTATTTTTTGCCAATCTTGCGCGTTATATACTATTTTTAATAGACCTGGCGCTTTTCCCTTCTTTTTGCCCGGGGTGTATGAAACAGAGCCCTGTGTGTGCAAGGTGTACGGAGCGGAGCCGTGTGTGTACGAGGCATACAATGCGGAACCATGTGTGTATGAGGTGTGCGGATCCGTGCGTGTACAAGGTTTATGTTGGGGAGCATTAATACCTCCCAACCGTTGAGAATCTGCTCCGCTGTCCCGGCTGGGAGCTTACTTTTCCTGCGGACACAGGAGTACACGGCGGAGCGCCGAGGAGCACTTTAAAACTCACACGTGACGTTCCACCGGAAGTGATATGCTGGAAGCTGACCGGAAACGAGGTAATTTCAGGAGGAGATTGTGACCGAACCATGGAGGCACTTCAGGGAATGCTTCAGATCCATCACCGTCTTGGAATCGGGGATGCCGGCCATGTGAGCAGATCATGATATGTCCTGCACCGGGAGGCTCAGGTGGGCATTATAATGGGAGCCGGGCTGCTATAGTATCTTTATAGAATCTTTCTTTCTCTCTCTGTTTCTTACTCTCTCTCTCTGTTCTTTCTTTCCCTCTCTAATCTTTCTTTCTCTCTCTGTTCTTTCTTTCTCTCTCTGTTCTATCTTTCCCTCTCTAATCTTTCTCTCTGTTCTTTCTTTCCCTCTCTAATCTTTATCTTTCTCTCTCACTGTTCTTTCTTTCTCTCTCTAATCTTTCTTTCTTGTTCTTTCTTTCCCTCTCTCTGTTCTTTCTTTCCCCTCTTTTTTTCTCTCTGTTCTTTCTTTCCCCTCTTTCTTTCTTTCTCTCTGTTCTTTCTTTTTCTTTCTTTCTCTCTCTCTGTTCTTTCTTTTCCCTCTTTCTTTCTCTCTCTGTTCTTTCTTTATTTCCCCTCTTTCTTTCTCTCTGTTCTTCCTTTCTCTCTCCCTGTTTTTTCTTTCTCTCTGTTCTTTCTTTCTGTCTTTCTGTCTTTCCCCTCTTTCTCTCTCTATTTTCTTTTTTCTCTCTCTGTTCTTTCCCCTTTCTTTCTTTCTTTCTCTGTTCTTTTCCCTCTTTCTTTCTTTCCCCTCTTTCTTTCTCTCTCTCTGTTTTCTTCTTTCTCTCTGTTCTTTTTTCTCACTCTCTGTTCTTTCTTTCTCTTTTTCTCTCTCTGTTCTTTCTTTCACCTCTTTCTTTCTCTCTGTGTTCTTTCTTTTGCTCTCTGTTCTTTCTCTCTCTGTTCTTTCTTTCTTTCCCCTCTTTCTTTCTCCTCTCTCTCTGTTCTTTCTTTCTCTCTCTGTTCTGTCTTTCTTTCTTTCTCTCTGTTCTTTCTTTCTTTCCCCTTTCTCTCTCTCTGTTCTTTCTTTCTCTCTCTGTTCTTTTTTCTCTCTCTCCTTTCTTTATTTCTCTCTCTCTGTTTTCTTTTTTCTCTCTCGCTGTTCTTTCTTTCTTTTCCTCAGTACCAGTCAGTGTGCCCACAGTAGCAGCCACTGTGCCCACAATGCCAGCAACTGTGCCCTCTGTACCAGTGTGATCAGCAGTGCTAAATGGGTATGGTTGGGGCGTGGACATGGGTGTGACTAGTTATTAAATGGGTGTGGTCTGGGGCGTGGTCTAAAATTTGCCACAGCACGCCCAACCTTTGTCCCTCATTCCCTTCTTCAAAAGTTGGGACGTATGTTGGTGGGCCCCAAGAATGATTTTTCTCTGGTGGGCCCAAGGTACTCCAGTCCAACGCTGCTTGTCTACTCCCCATTCATCGTGCTCGACCTCAGGGTTCTCCATCTAATTTACCTGGCTTGCCTGCTGCACACTGGACATACGCTAACATCTTCGACAAAAAGGAGGATGAGATGCTGTCATCTCATAAGTCGTAAGACTGCTTTATCGATCTTCCTGGTGCTTCTCCTCGAGGTCGAATCTACCCCCTGAGTCATGTCCGAGTATATTAAAGAAAATCTTGCCAGGGGATTTATCCAAAAGTCTTCATCCCTGTCTGGAGCAGGATTCTTTTTTGTGAAGAATAAGGGCGATTCTCTTAAACGCTGTATCGATTATAGGGGACTCAACCAGATTACTACCAAAAATAAATATCCTCTGCCTCTCATTTCCGAGCTGTGTGATCATCTCAAAAGTTCCAGAGTCTTCACGAAACTCGACCTGCCGTGCTAGTCTGCATATCAGCCAGATCCGCCAGCACCTGCCGTGCCAGTCTGTATATCAGCTATACTCTCCTACTGGGCTGTTCCATCTACCTGTCCCTTGGAGGTCAGCTACCATGCATCTGAGGTCTATACTGGAGTAGCACCTGGTGTCCAATGGAAGCCAAGCCTAACCCCACCATCAGGGGCTCTAGTGAAAACTCAGGTGCTCACCTAGTCAGGCCCCTCCAGACTCTCGGACTGCGGCACAGTGGTTCCACTACTACCATTACAATGGCAGTCATTATACAAGGAAGGCGCCCAGGATGGGGACATAATAAAAGGAAGGGACCCATGATGGTTATCATCATACTATAATGATGGTCATTTTATAAGGAAGTGGTCCAGGATGGAGGTCATTATAGCAGAATGGGGTCCAGGATGAGAGTCATTATACTAGGAAGGAACCAAGGATGGGGGTCATTATACCAGACTTAGGTTCAGGATGGGGCTCATTATACCAGGATGGGGTCCAGGTTGGGAACACTCTTACATGTATATTTTTATAGCATCTAGAACAGTTCAAAGGTCCATACATCTGACCAAAATGGAGGTGGGGGTCTAGGTCCCAATTTTTCACCAGTGCCCATTGGACCCAGGTTACACCACTGATAGCTGCTGTTGTAAAGAAAAAAAACGGATTGCACAACAATGACAAGTGAGAAATTTGTCCCACCTTTCTGGATGAAACTCTGAACAATTTTTTTTTAATCCCATGTGAATCTACCTTTAAGCGCAGCCAAGATTTAATTTATGATGAGGTTAGAGTAATCTTTCCAGTGTCTGGTAGTGGCTATAATTAAGTGTGCAGCAGCAATAAGATGGCTGGCGACTCGAGTATACGGCGTTTCCATCCATTTAAGAATTGAGAAATGGTTTAGAGCGCTGTCCTCCTCCAAGGCTAAAGAGGCAAAGCCTGCAGAATCGAGAAGCACAAAGTTCGGGTCGGCATTTCGGCTGTGCTACTAGCCTCCACCGTCAGTCATCAGGAGCTCATCACCCCTAGCAAGCAGTAAGCATAGGATTGAAAGTGAGACAACTTCAGCTTCTTTTTTTTACCTTTTAACGTTCCATTATGTACTGTTACGTCATGAAGCCTGTTAGGGAGCTTGGAGTGGGCTCAATGCCTGTCAAGGTAAATCTCTTGTGACGTCCAGCCACAGGCTGGGTATTAAAGAAAACTGTGATTTTGAAAAGTAAGAAAAATAAGTTTTAAAAAAGTAAACTTGGATGTATACTTAATGGGTTAATAGTAAAATTATTTGTACCTGCAACGGCCTTTAGGGGGAGCACTATACATATAATGTATACAACTGAGTTTAATGGAAGCAGAAAGTATGCAATGAGCTCCCCCTAGTGGCGGTTGCAGAGAACCAGAATTTCATGTAAATTTAGGACCAAGAGATTTCCTCTTATAAAAAAAAATCAGAACTTTAAACAAAAAGTAATTCTGGCGATTGGATGTATGATCATCCTTTCATTATTCCCCAAATAAATAGAGCTCTGCTGCTGATTGAATTAAAACAGTTTAATTTACTCTCTACAATGCGGGGGACCATTTTTAACTTTGCTGTGGTGACCTATGATTTTTTTTTATTACATCTGTGGGTATGAAAAATTATATTATTAGCTATTATAACTTAACCCCTTTGTGACATTTGACGTACCACATCATCGATGTGCCCTGGAACGTAATGCCCATGGACGGTATATTACGTCATGTGCGATCAGCCGCGCTCATGGGGGGAACGCGGCTGATCGCGGCCGGGTGTCAGCTGCTTCTCACACCTGACACCTCGCACTGCCAGGAGCGGTCATGGACCGCTCCCAGCTCTTTAACCCCCGGAACACTGTGATCAAACATGATCACAGCGTTCTGGAGCCGGCAGAGGGGCCTTTGGATCGGAAACCCCGTGTCATGACACGGGGTCCCGATCGCTGCCATGGAGACCCGATGTCGTCATGACGACATCCTGATCTCCAGAGCTGAGAGACTTCCTGTCATGACCAGTACCTGTCAGGAAGTCTCACAGGTCAGTGCACAGAAGCTGCAGCCCTGACAGCTTCTATAGCATGCAGATCTGCATGCTATAGAAGCGATCAGCCTGCACAAAATGAGTGTCCCATAGCGGGGCACAGTGTAATAGTAAGAATTAAATAAAAAAAAATTTTTTAAATAATTGTAAAAATATTTAAAAAATAATAAAAAATCAATATATATTCTATCAATAAATAAATATTTAAATAAAAAACTAAACGATAAAAAGTACACATATTTAGTATCACCGCGTCCGTAACGACCCAACCTATGACACTGTCCCACTAGTTAACCCCTTTAATGAACACCATTAAAAACAAACAAAAGCAAAAAAACAATGCTTTATCATCATACCGCCGAACAAAAAGTGGAGTAACACGCGATCAAAAAGACATATATAAATAAACGTGGTACCGCTGAAAACGTCATCTCGTCCCGCAAAAAACAAGCCCCCATATAACTCAATCACCGGAAAAATTAAAAAAAAGTTATAGCTATCAGAATAAAGCGATGCAAAAATAATTATTTTTTCTATAAAATAGTTTTTATTGTATAAAAGCGCCAAAACAAAAAACATAAAATAAATATAAATGAGGTTTCGCTGTAATCATACTGACCCGAAGAATAAAATCGTTTTATCAATTTTACCACACGCGGAACGGTGTAACAGCCCCCCCCAAAAGAAATTCATGAATTTCTGTTTTTTGTTTATTCTGCCTCCCAAAAATCGGAATAAAAATTGATCAAAAAATGTCATGTGCCCAAAAATGGTACCAATAAAAACGTCAACTCATCCCGCAAAAAACAAGACCTCACATGACTCTGTAGGCCAAAATATGGAAAAATTATAGCTCTCAAAATGTGATGCAAAAACTATTTTTTGCAATAAAAAGCGTCTTTTAGTGTGTGACAGCTGCCAAACATAAAAACCCGCTATACACTGTGTTCCAAATTATTATGCAAATTGGATTTAAGTGTCATAAAGATGCTATTTTTTGTTTTTCAAATAAACTCATAGATGCTATTGTGTATCAGGGCTCTTTGGATCACTGAAATCAATCTCAAACGCCTGTGATAATTAGTTTACCAGGTGAGCTCAATTAAAGGAAAACTACTTAAGACTGATGTTCCACATTATTAAGCAGGGCACAGGTTTCAAGGAATTTAGGAAATAAAAAGGATCTCTCTGCTGCTGAAAAGCATCAAATAGTACAATGCCTTGGTCAAGAGATGAAAACATTAGATATTTCCCAAAAATTTAAACGTGATCATTGTACTGTTAAGAGATTTGTGGTTGATTCTGAGCACAGACATGTTTGTGCTGATAAAGGCAGAATGAGGAAGGTTTCTGCCAGGCAAGATCATTGGATTAAGAGAGCGGCTGCTAAAAGCCATTACAAACCAGCAAACAGATATTTAAAGCTGCTGGTGCCTCTGAAGTCCCTCGAACCTCAAGGTGTAGGATCCTTCAAAGGCTTGCTGTGCTGCATAAATCTACTATTCGGCCACCCCTAAACAGTGTTCACAAGCAGAAATGGTTGCAGTGGGCCCAGACATACATGAAGACTAATTTTCAAACAGTCTTGTTTACTGATGAGTGTCGAGCAACCCTGGATGGTCCAGATGGATGGAGTAGTGGATGGTTGGTGGATGGCCACCATGTCCCAACAAGGCTGCGACGTCAGCAAGGAGGTGGAGGAGTCATGTTTTGGGACGGAATCATGGGGAAACAGCTGGTAGGGCTCTTTAAGGTTCCTGAAGGTGTGAAAATGACCTCTGCAAAGTATATAGAGTTTCTGACTGACCACTGTCTTCCATGGTATAAAAAGCAGAAATGTGCCTTCAGGAGCAAAATCATCTTCATGCATGACAATGCACCATCTCATGCTGCAAAGAATACCTCTGAGTCATTGACTGCTATGGGCATAAAAGGAGATAAACTCATGGTGTGGCCACCATCTTCCCCTGACCTCAACCCTATAGAGAACCTTTGGAGTATCATCAAGCAAAAGATCAATGAGGGTGGGAGGCAGTTCACATCAAAACAGCAGCTCTGGGAGGCTATTCTGACTTCATGCAAAGAAATACAAGCAGAAACTCTCCAAAAACACAATTTCAATGGATGCAAGAATTGTGAAGGTGATATCAAAGAAGGTTTCCTATGTTAACATGTAATACCTTCAGGGTATTTTTTGCTATCAGAAGTGTTGGACATTTTTGCAGGGTTTTTTGGCGTGATTGCAGACAGTATCTTTCCTTTCCTGTCCTTTATAGCTATTTCATCTTATTTTGCTTTAATTATTGTATTGTTAACGTTGTTATTATGACTTGTGTTTTGAAACTGTTAAACTGTAAAGCGCTGCGGAATATGTTGGCGCTATATAAATAAAGATTATTATTATTATTATTAACTTGGCCTGTTAAGCTATTTAACTCCAAAATATCCTTTTTGTTTAGTGAATGTGACCTCCTAATGCTGCAAATTCCACAAATGAGCATTTTCAGTTCTTTAAAACATATCAAATGTTTAGAAATTCTACTGTGCCTAATAATTTGGAACAGTACAAATTGAGTTTTCATTCATTTTGGAGATTATACTGTTATTATTGGGAGGTTTCTTCAATAAAATTTGATGTATACTCTAAGCGGTGATGACTTTTATTAGACTGACTGTCATTTGTACTGACTATTTAGGAAAATCAGAGAAAAATATAATTTGCATAATAATTTGGAACACAGTGTAAAAACCCACTATAAATAGTAAATCAAACCCCCCTTTATCACCCCCTTAGTTAGGGAAAAATAATAAAATTAAAATAAAGTATTTATTTCCATTTTCCCATTAGGGTTAGGGCTAGGGTTAAGGTTAAGGCTATAGTTAGGGTTAGCGTTGTGGCTAAAGTTAGGATTACGGTTACGGTTGGGATCAGGATTAGGGTTGGGATTAGGGTTAGGGGTGTATTAGGGTTAGGCGTGTGGTGAGGGTTGGGACTAGGGTTAGGGGTGTGTTGGGGTTAGGGTTGGAGTTAGAATTGGGGGGTTTCCACTGTTTAGGCACATCAGGGGCTCTCCAAAAATAGCATCTGATCTCAATTGCAGCCAATTTTGCTTTGAAAAATCAAACAGCTCTCCTTCCCTTCCGAGCTCTGCCATGCACCCAAAGAGTGGTTTACTCCCAAATATAGGGTAGCAGCATACTCAGGACAAATTGCCCAACAACATTTGGGGTCCAATTTCTCCTGTTACCCTTGGGAGCATCACAAATTGGGGGCAAAAAGATCATTTTTGTGAAAAAAATGTGATTTTGTATTTCATACGGCTCTACATTATAAACTTCTGGGGGGTTCAAAGTGCTCACCACACATCTAGATAAATTCTTTAGGGAGTCTACTTTCTAAAATGGTGTCTGTTGTGAACTCATTTTCTGGTCTGCCTCTGGTTTCTGGTGAGGGAGCTGGTTGTGCTGACAGAGGAGTTGTGAGTTCTCTTTCCGGGCTCCCTCTGGTGCTGGCAGGAGGTAGTGAAGCTGATCTAATTAACAGAGACCTGCCACCTGATAATGAGGAAGAGGAGTGGACATCTCGAGTCTCAGACTGGATTAAGACAGCCGAATCCCTACTCTCATGCTGGTGATTTTTTCCTGCCTCCTGAGGTCTTAGTTTCCAGCTCAGTTCTTGCCATCTCAAGCTAAGTTGTCTTTGCTAATGTTCACATTTGATTTGGTTTTGTCTATTCAGTTTTTTGTGTGGTCAGCCAGCCCCGGCTGGGGCTGTGCTGAATTTCCACTCTTATGTCACTGTATGTGCCAGTTTGCTTTTTGTCCCTTATTAGATTGGCCTCTTTTTGCTCTGTTCTCAGAATATGCCAGAGTGCTGATATAGTGGGAGAAGTCTAGTGACTTCAGGGTATTTTTTGCTATCAGAAGTGTTGGACATTTTTGCAGGGTTTTTTGGCGTGATTGCAGACAGTATCTTTCCTTTCATGTCCTTTCTAGCTAGTGTGGGCCTCATTGTTTGCTCAGCCTATTTTCCTACCTGTGTTCATGTTTTCATCTTGTCTCACTGTCAATACATGTGTGGGGGCTGTCTATTCCTTTGGGGTCTGCTCTGGGGCAGTTTTAGATTTCCCCTTTTCTTGCTTTAGGCTTATTTAGTCCTCCGGCTGTGACGAGGCATCTAGAATCATCGTAGGCACGCTCCACGGCTGCTGTTAGTTGTGTGGTTAGGATCAGGGGTCTGCAATCCGCGTAGTTACCAACCTATCTGGTTTTCTGTGACTTGGCTTGGTCTTATTTTCCTCCTCGGTGACCCATCCATAACACATGTCACTTGTGGGGGGTTTCCACTGTTAAGGCACATCAGGGGCTCTGCAAACGCAAAATAGCATCTGATCTCAATTCCAGGCAATTTTGCATTGAAAAGTCCAACGGCGCTCCTTCCCTTCCGATCTCTGCCATGCGCCCAAACAGTGGTTTACCTGCATATATAGGGTATGAGCGTACTCAGGACAGATTGTACAACAACTTTTGAGGTCCAATTTCTTCTGTTACCCTTGGTAAAATAAAACAAATTGGATCTGAAATAAATTTTTTGTGAAAAAAAGTTAAATGTTCATTTTTTTTAAACATTCCAAAAATTCGTGTGCAGCACCTGAAGGGTTAATAAACTTCTTGAATCTGGTTTTGAGCACCTTGATGGGTGCAGGTTTTAGAATGGTGTCACTTTTGGGTATTTTCTATCATATAGACCCCTCAAAGTGACTTCAAATGTGATGTGGTCACTAAAAAATAGTTTTGTAAATTTTGTTGTAAAAATGAGAAATCGCTGGTCAACTTTTAACCCTTATACCTTCCTAACAAAAAAAAATTTTTGTTTAAAAATTTTGCTGATGTAAAGTAGACATGTGGGAAATGTTAATTATTAAGTATTTTATGTGACATATCTTTGTGATTTAAGGGCATGAAAATTCAAAGTTGGAAAATTGCGAAATTTTCAAAATATTCGCAAAATTTCCTTTTTTTTCACAAATAAACGCAAGTCATATCAAAGAAATTTTACCACTATCATAAGTACAATATGTCACGAGAAAACAATGTCAGAATCACTGGGATCCATGGAAGCGTTCCAGAGTTATTACCTCAAAAATGGACAGTGGTCAGAATTGTAAAAAATTGACCCGTCATTAATGTGCAAACCACCCTTGGGGGCAGTATTATAGTAGTTATATTCTTGTATATAGGGGCAGTATTATAGTAGTTATATTCTTGTACATAGGGGCAGTATTATAGTAGCTATATTCTTGTGCATAGGAGCAGTATTATAGTAGTTATATTCTTGTACATAGGAGCAGTATTATAGTAGTTATATTCTTGTACATAGGAGCAGTATTATAGTAGTTATATTCTTGTACATAGGGGCAGTATTATAGTAGTGATATTCTTGTATATAGGGGCAGTATTATAGTAGTTATATTATTGTACATAGGGGGCAGTATTATAGTAGTTATGTTCTTGTACATAGGAAGCAGTATTATAGTAGTTATGTTCTTGTACATAGGAGGCAGTATTATAGTAGTTATAATCTTGTACATAGGGGCAGTATTATAGTAGTTATGTTCTTGTACATAGGAGGCAGTATTATCGTAGTTATATTCTTGTACATAGGGGCAGTATTATAGTAGTTATAATCTTGTACATAGGAGCAGTATTATAGTAGCTATATTCTTGTACATAGGAGGTAGTATTATAGTAGTGATATTCTTGTACATAGGGGCAGTATTATAGTAGATTATTATAGTAGTTATATTCTTGTACATAGGGGCCGTATTATAGTAGATATATTATTGTACATAGGAGCAGTATTATAGTAGTTATATTCTTGTACATAGGGGGCAGTACTATAGTAGTTATATTCTTGTACATAGAGGCAGTATTATAGTAGTGATATTCTTGTACGTAGGGGCAGTATTATAGTAGTTATATTCTTGTACATAGGAGCAGTATTATAGTAGTTATATTCCTGTATTTAGGGACAGTATTATAGTAGTTATGTTCTTGTACATAGAGGCAGTATTATAGTAGTTATCATCTTGTACATAGGGGCAGTATTATAGTAGTTATATTCCTGTACATAGAGGCATTATTATAGTAGTGATATTCTTGTATATAGGGGCAGTATTATAGTAGTTGTATTCTTGTACCTAGGAGGCAGTATTATGGTAGTTATATTCTTGTACATAGGAGTAGTATTATCGTAGCTATATTCTTGCACGTAGGAGCAGTATTATAGTAGTTATATTCTTGTACATAGGAGGCAGTATTATAGTAGTTGTATTCTTGTACCTAGGAGGCAGTATTATGGTAGTTATATTCTTGTACATAGGAGTAGTTTTATCGTAGCTATATTCTTGCACGTAGGAGCAGTATTATAGTAGTTATATTCCTGTACATAGGAGGCAGTATTATAGTAGTTATATTCTTGTACATAGGGGGCAGTATTATGGTAGTTATATTCTTGTATATAGGAGTAGTATTATCGTAGTTATATTCTTGTACATAGGAGCAGTATTATAGTAGTTATATTCTTGTACATAGAGGCAGTATTATAGTAGTGATATTCTTGTACGTAGGGGCAGTATTATAGTAGTTATATTCTTGTACATAGGAGCAGTATTATAGTAGTTATATTCTTGTATTTAGGGACAGTATTATAGTAGTTATGTTCTTGTACATAGGAGGCAGTATTATAGTAGTTATGTTCTTGTACATAGGAGCAGTATTATAGTAGTTATATTCTTGTACATAGGGGGCAGTATTATAGTAGCTATATTCTTGTACATAGAGGCAGTATTATAGTAGTTATATTCTTGTACATATGGGCAGTATTATAGTAGTTATATTCTTGTACATAGGAGCAGTATTATAGTAGTTATATTCTTGTATTTAGGGACAGTATTATAGTAGTTATGTTCTTGTACATAGAGGCAGTATTATAGTAGTTATCATCTTGTACATAGGGGCAGTATTATAGTAGTTATATTCCTGTACATAGAGGCAGTATTATAGTAGTGATATTCTTGTATATAGGGGCAGTATTATAGTAGTTGTATTCTTGTACCTACTAGGCAGTATTATGGTAGTTATATTCTTGTACATAGGAGTAGTATTATCGTAGCTATATTCTTGCACGTAGGAGCAGTATTATAGTAGTTATATTCTTGTACATAGGAGGCAGTATTATAGTAGTTATATTCTTGTACATAGGGGGCAGTATTATGGTAGTTATATTCTTGTACATAGGAGTAGTATTATCGTAGTTATATTCTTGTACATAGGGGCAGTATTATAGTAGTTGTATTCTTGTATATAGGAGCAGTATTATAGTAGTTATATTCTTGTACATAGGGGGCAGTATTATGGTAGTTATATTCTTGTACATAGGAGTAGTATTATCGTAGTTATATTCTTGTACATAGGGGCAGTATTATAGTAGTTGTATTCTTGTATATAGGAGCAGTATTATAGTAGTTATATTCTTGTACATAGGGGGCAGTATTATGGTAGTTATATTCTTGTACATAGGAGTAGTATTATCGTAGTTATATTCTTGTACATAGGAGACAGTATTATAGTAGTTATATTCTTGTACATAGGGGCAGTATTATAGTAGTTGTATTCTTGTACATAGAAATAGTATTATCGTAGTTATATTCTTGTACATAGGAGACAGTATTATAGTAGTTAGATTCTTGTATATAGGAGCAGTATTATAGTAGTTATATTCTTGTACATAGGGGGCAGTATTATGGTAGTTATATTCTTGTACATAGGAGTAGTATTATCGTAGATATATTCTTGTACATAGGGGCAGTATTATAGTAGTTGTATTCTTGTATATAGGAGCAGTATTATAGTAGTTATATTCTTGTACATAGGGGCAGTATTATGGTAGTTATATTATTGTACATAGGAGTAGTATTATCGTAGTTATATTCTTGTACATAGGGGCAGTATTATAGTAGTTGTATTCTTGTATATAGGAGCAGTATTATAGTAGTTATATTCTTGTACATAGGGGGCAGTATTATGGTAGTTATATTCTTGTACATAGGAGTAGTATTATCGTAGTTATATTCTTGTACATAGGGGCAGTATTATAGTAGTTGTATTCTTGTATATAGGAGCAGTATTATAGTAGTTATATTCTTGTACATAGGGGGCAGTATTATGGTAGTTATATTCTTGTACATAGGAGTAGTATTATCGTAGTTATATTCTTGTACATAGGAGACAGTATTATAGTAGTTATATTCTTGTACATAGGGGCAGTATTATAGTAGTTGTATTCTTGTACATAGAAATAGTATTATCGTAGTTATATTCTTGTACATAGGAGACAGTATTATAGTAGTTAGATTCTTGTATATAGGAGCAGTATTATAGTAGTTATATTCCTGTACATAGGGGGCAGTATTATGGTAGTTATATTCTTGTACATAGGAGTAGTATTATCGTAGATATATTCTTGTACATAGGGGCAGTATTATAGTAGTTGTATTCTTGTATATAGGAGCAGTATTATAGTAGTTATATTCTTGTACATAGGGGCAGTATTATGGTAGTTATATTATTGTACATAGGAGTAGTATTATCGTAGTTATATTCTTGTACATAGGAGCAGTCTTATAGTAGTTATATTCTTGTACATAGGAGGCAGTATTATAGTAGTTATATTCTTGTACATAGGGGGCAGTATTATGGTAGTTATATTCTTGTACATAGGAGTAGTATTATCGTAGTTATATTCTTGTACATAGGGGCAGTATTATAGTAGTTGTATTCTTGTATATAGGAGCAGTATTATAGTAGTTATATTCTTGTACATAGGGGGCAGTATTATGGTAGTTATATTCTTGTACATAGGAGTAGTATTATCGTAGTTATATTCTTGTACATAGGGGCAGTATTATAGTAGTTGTATTCTTGTATATAGGAGCAGTATTATAGTAGTTATATTCTTGTACATAGGGGGCAGTATTATGGTAGTTATATTCTTGTACATAGGAGTAGTATTATCGTAGTTATATTCTTGTACATAGGAGACAGTATTATAGTAGTTATATTCTTGTACATAGGGGCAGTATTATAGTAGTTGTATTCTTGTACATAGAAATAGTATTATCGTAGTTATATTCTTGTACATAGGAGACAGTATTATAGTAGTTAGATTCTTGTATATAGGAGCAGTATTATAGTAGTTATATTCTTGTACATAGGGGGCAGTATTATGGTAGTTATATTCTTGTACATAGGAGTAGTATTATCGTAGATATATTCTTGTACATAGGGGCAGTATTATAGTAGTTGTATTCTTGTATATAGGAGCAGTATTATAGTAGTTATATTCTTGTACATAGGGGCAGTATTATGGTAGTTATATTCTTGTACATAGGAGTAGTATTATCGTAGTTATATTCTTGTACATAGGGGCAGTATTATAGTAGTTGTATTCTTGTATATAGGAGCAGTATTATAGTAGTTATATTCTTGTACATAGGGGGCAGTATTATGGTAGTTATATTCTTGTACATAGGAGTAGTATTATCGTAGTTATATTCTTGTACATAGGGGCAGTATTATAGTAGTTGTATTCTTGTATATAGGAGCAGTATTATAGTAGTTATATTCTTGTACATAGGGGGCAGTATTATGGTAGTTATATTCTTGTACATAGGAGTAGTATTATCGTAGTTATATTCTTGTACATAGGAGACAGTATTATAGTAGTTATATTCTTGTACATAGGGGCAGTATTATAGTAGTTGTATTCTTGTACATAGAAATAGTATTATCGTAGTTATATTCTTGTACATAGGAGACAGTATTATAGTAGTTAGATTCTTGTATATAGGAGCAGTATTATAGTAGTTATATTCTTGTACATAGGGGGCAGTATTATGGTAGTTATATTCTTGTACATAGGAGTAGTATTATCGTAGATATATTCTTGTACATAGGGGCAGTATTATAGTAGTTGTATTCTTGTATATAGGAGCAGTATTATAGTAGTTATATTCTTGTACATAGGGGCAGTATTATGGTAGTTATATTATTGTACATAGGAGTAGTATTATCGTAGTTATATTCTTGTACATAGGAGCAGTCTTATAGTAGTTATATTCTTGTACATAGGGGGCAGTATTATGGTAGTTATATTCTTGTACATAGAAATAATATTATCGTAGTTATATTCTTGTACATAGGAGACAGTATTATAGTAGTTATATTCTTGTACATAGGGGCAGTATTATAGTAGTTGTATTCTTGTACATAGGAGCAGTATTATAGTAGTTATATTCTTGTACATAGGGGCAGTATTATAGTAGTTATATTCTTGTACATAGGAGGCAGTATTATAGTAGTTATATTCTTGTACATTGGGGCAGTATTATAGTAGTTGTATTCTTGTACATAGGAGCAGTATTATAGTAGCTATATTCTTGTATATACGAGCAGTATTATAGTAGTTATATTCTTGTACATAGGAGTAGTATTATCGTAGTTATATTCTTGTACATAGGAGGCAGTATTATAGTAGTTAAATTCTTGTACATAGGAGCAGTATTATAGTAGTTATATTCTTGTACACAGGGGCAGTATTATAGTAGTTGTATTCTTGTACACAGGAGCAGTATTATAGTAGTTATATTCTTGTATATAGGGGGCAGTATTATGATAGCTATATTCTTGTACATAGGAGTAGTATTATCGCAGTTATATTCTTGTACATAGGAGGCAGTATTATAGTAGTTAAATTCTTGTACATAGGAGCAGTATTATAGAAGTTATATTCTTGTACATAGGAGGCAGTATTATAGTAGTTATATTCTTGTACATAGGGGCAGTATTATAGTAGTTGTATTCTTGTACATAGGACCAGTATTATAGTAGTTATATTCTTGTACATAGGGGCAGTATTATAGTAGTTATATTCTTGTACATAGGAGCAGTATTATAGTAGTTATATTCTTGTACATAGGAGGCAGTATTATAGCAGTTATATTCTTGTACATAGGGGGCAGTATTATGGTAGTTATATTCTTGTACATAGGGGGCAGTATTATAGTAGTTATATTCTTGTACATAGGAGGCAGTATTATAGTAGTTATATTCTTGTACATAGGGGGCAGTATTATAGTAGTTATATTCTTGTACATAGGAGGCAGTATTATAGTAGTTATATTCTTGTACATAGGAGGCAATATTATAGTATTTATATTCTTGTGCATAGGGGGCAGTATTATGGTAGTTATATTCTTGTACATAGGAGTAGTATTATAGTAGTTATATTCTTGTACATAGGGGGCAGTATTATGGTAGTTATATTCTTGTACATAGGGGCAGTATTATAGTAGTTAAATTCTTGTACATAGGAGGCAGTATTATAGTAGTTATATTCTTGTACATAGGAGGCAGTATTATAGTAGTTATATTCTTGTACATAGGAGGTAGTATTATTATAGTTATGTTCTTGTACATAGGAGCAGAATTATAGTAGTTATATTCTTGTACATAGGGGGCAGTATTATAGTAGTTATATTCTTGTACACAGGGGTAGTATTATAGTAGTTATATAGTTAGTTATTATAATAATTTATTTATAGCACAGGCGCAAGTTGGTAAATACTCCCATCAGCGGCGCCTGCTCTCACTGTTATCAGTGACAGCAGCCGTAGGCTGATAGGAGTAGTATTCTCTTATCAATCAACGCCTGTGACCGGCGGTAGCCTTTTGACCACCTGTCACAGCTGCTGGCTTACTCTGTTATCTGATAGCGTGGGAACCGCAACCCTCTGACCGGTGGTAATGATCTTACCGCTGATCAGACCTACCGGTGTTTTTTGCTCTGGCATGCAGGTGACAGCGTGGGAAACACCCACTGGACTCTCAATACCACTTTTACCGCACTGCCACTATTTAGATGACAGGACGACTGACCTGTTTTTCTGTCTTGACCGTTGTAGGGTGATGTATCTAGCTTGCTGAGATTCCATTCAGGATTATTGTTCCTTTATTATGCATCACTTTGCACTTTGGGCTTAATGTGCACCACACATGTTGTTTTACTAGGCTTTATCTTTGTGCATATATCTCGGCTAATTAGGGGTAATTATTCTACAATCGCCCACTGATGGTATTATGCTGGCAGCATGCTTTTGTGATATCCCTCTTTGTGTAATATCAATTATCAGCGGTCAGGTGTTATACTATTATACTGTATATTCAACATGCTATTTTGTCACTTGCTGGAGCATTCATGTCTTACTCTTAGTTGGGTTTTTAAATGTTTTTAAATGTGTGTTCACTTGTTGACAAATAAAATGTATATATTTTTTGTTCTTATTGGTATCCTGTGTGGTGATCCTAATTTATTGCATGGCCTTTTCTCTTGTTTTGGATTTCATGTATTTGCTTGGGTTTCATCTTGTTACCCTGATTTCCTCCTTGTGTGTGTCTGAGATAGAGACATTACATTGTAAGGCCAATGGAGGCAGAAACTGATGTAAATGGTGGCAATTTATGTACAGAGCCATAGAATATGTTGGTGCTATATAAGCAATGAGAAATAAATATTACATGTCTCCTTAACAAGGTTATAAGCCTTGGCATCAATAGATCGTCAGACATAGAAGAGGGGAATGTAGTAGGAAGGGGCTCAGCAGTAAACTACTTCTCCTGGGTGACAAGACCCTGTCGTAAAGCTGTAGCTTTGGAATCTGCTGCCCCACTTACACATACCAAAGCTCGCAAAATCAACAGACAGCCCTGGCACATCAGCCTGACCAAAGAACTGAGGCGAGCATCCAGGGCTGCTGAGCGCAGATGGAAAAGATCCCACTCCAACGAGCACTTCATCGCATTCAAACAGTCTCTCGCTACTTTCAAGACCACACTCGCCACAGCTAAACAAACCTACTTCTCATCTCTCATATCCTCCCTGTCTCACAACCCTAAACAGTTATTCAACACCTTCAATTCTCTCCTCCGTCCCCCAGCACCTCCTCCCTCCCCACTCATCTCAGCTGAAGACTTTGCCTCATTTTTCAAGCAGAAGATTGATAACATCAGAGACAGTTTTGGTCAACAACCCCCAGAGCCCTTCCTCCCGACTTCCCAGCCCTCCACCTCCAAAACCAACTTCTCCACCATTACAGAAGATCGACTCTCCACTCTACTCTCAAGATCACATCTCACCACCTGTGCACTTGACCCGATCCCATCCCACTTCATCCCAAACCTCACCACAGTCTTCATCCCAACCCTAACCCATCTCTTCAACCTATCACTAACAACTGGTGTTTTCCCCTCAAGCTTTAAACATGCCTCCATCACACCTATCCTCAAAAAGCCCTCTCTTGACCCATCCTCTGTATATAGCTATCGCCCTTTATCACTTCTCCCCTATGCCTCCAAGCTACTGGAACAACACGTCTACCTTGAACTGTCCTCCCATCTCTCTTCTTGCTCCCTCTTCGACCGCTTACAATCTGGCTTCTGGTCACACCACTCCACTGAAACTGCCCTTACTAAGGTCACCAATGACCTCTTAACTGCCAAGAGCAAGCGACACTACTCTGTCCTCCTCCTCCTGGACCTGTCAGCTGCCTTTGACACAGTGGACCAATCCCTATTATTACAGACCCTCTCATCCCTTGGCATCACAGACTTGGCCCTATCCTGGATCTCATCTAACCTAACAGACCGGACATTCAGCGTCTCCCACTCACACAACACCTCCTCACCTCGCCCCCTGTCGGGGTCCCACAAGGTTCAGTCGTAGGACCCCTGCTCTTCTCCATTTACACCTTTGGCCTGGGATAGTTCATAGAATCTCATGGCTTTCAGTATCATCTCTATGCTGATGACACAGATCTACATCTCTGGACCAGATATCACCTCCCTACTAACCAGAATCCCTCAATGTCTGTCCACTATTTCATCCTTCTTCTCCGCTAGATTTCTGAAATTTAACATGGACAAAACAGAATTCATCATCTTTCCCCCATCTCACGTGACCCCCCCCCCAATGAACCTATCCATTACAGTAAATGGCTGCCCACTCTCCCCAGTCCCACAAGCTCGCTGCCTCGGGGTAATCCTTGACGCTGATCTCTCCTTCAAACCACATATCCAAGCCCCTTCCACTTCCTGCCAACTTCAACTCAGAAATATTTCACGAATCCGTTCATTCCGCAACCAAAAATCTGCAAAAACTCTAGTCCATGCCCTCATTATCTCTCGCCTTGACTACTGCAACCTCGTGCTCTGTGGCCTCCCCTCGAACACTCTCGCGCCCCTCCAATCTATTCTAAACTCTGCTGCCCGACTAATCCACCTGTCCCCCCGCTATTCCCCAGCTTCTCCCCTCTGTCAATCCCTTCACTGGCTCCCCATTGCCCAGAGACTCCAGTACAAAACCCTAACCATGACATACAAAGCCATCCACAACCTGTCTCCTCCATACATCTGTGACCTTGTCTCCCGGTACTTTCCTGCACGCAACCTCTGATCATCACAAGATCTCCTTCTCTACTCCCCTCTTATCTCGTCTTCCCACAATCGCATACAAGATTTCTCTCGCGCATCACCCCTACTCTGGAACTCTCCACCACAACATATCAGACTCTCACCTACCATTGAAACCTTCAAAAAGAGCCTGAAGACCCACCTCTTCCGACAAGCCTATAACCTGCAGTAACCACCGATCGACCAAACCGCTGCATGACCAGCTCTACCCTCGCCTACTGTATTCTCACCCATCCCTTGTAGATTGTGAGCCTTCGCGGGCAGGGTCCTCTCTCCTCCTGTACCAGTTATGACTTGTAATGTTTAACATTATTGTACTTGTTTTTATTATGTATACCCCTCCTTACATGTAAAGCGCCATGGAATAAATGGCGCTATAACAATAAATAATCTGTATACATCTGTATACAGATAGCTCCCCCTAGAGGACGCTGCATGAAATCAAAATTATTTAACTTATCAAGTTGAAAGAACATATCATAAAATAAGACACATTGCTAATCAATACCACTTATGTGTTAAAGAGTTTGTGCCAAATTTCAAAGTTATCCCCTATCTTCGAGGATATGGATAACTTCCTGATTACTGGGTTCCAACCTCTGGGACCCCCACTGATCCCATTCTTGATGTGAGTAGGGGACCCCAGAGGTCATGCACACTTCAGTTCAGTTCATGCTCTATGGAAATGTTAGAAAAGATTCGGCTATCCTATAGAGAATGCATAGCATGGAAGCATCAGCGTTGTGTCCCACCAGCAGTCACAAAGTTATCTCCTATCAGACGGATACTGGATAAATTGAAAATTTGAAATAAAGCCCTTAAGGAGAATGGACCATTTGGATTTTTTTCAAATAATTTAAACCAGATATTGATTCATATTTTAATTTCATCAGTTTTTTATTTTCAGATGGTAGATCATTTTTTAATCTATTGTCTGTACGTGATTAAGGGGCGACAATCTTACCTGAGCTGTAGGTAAAAGCATTCAGAGAAATACTTTACAGCAGTTACAAGGGGCATCGGAGCCAGTAGACTGGAAATGACTCTGTGATTTCCATGGAAGTGTGTGCATACTTGAGGTCAATGTGCAGGAAGGGGAGGAGATAAGATGTGATATCACATATTGTAAGTGGTGAAGCTGGTGATATCCACTGTATATAGAGGTGTTATCAGTCATTGCACAGGAATAGGTGAGCTATCATATCACCAATTGTGAATGGTGGATCTGTGATATCTACTGTATATAGAGGTGTTATCAGCCATTGTACAGGAAGGGGAGGAGGTGAGCTGTGACATCACCTACTGTGAATGGTGGATCCTGTGTAATCAGCTGTGTATAGAGTTGTTATCAGTCGTTGTACAGGTGGAGGTGGCGAGCTGTGACATCACCTATTGTGAATGGTGGATCCTGTGTTATCAGCTTTGTATAAAGTTGTTATGAGTCGTTGTACAGGAGGAGGAGGTGAGCTGTTATATCACCTATTGTGAATGATGGATCCTGTGTTATCTACTGTATATAGAGGTGCTTTCCGTCATTGTACAGGAGAGGGACGAGGTGAGCTGTGACATCACCTATAGTGAATGCGTTACCTACATACAAGTATATGTTATACTTTTAATTGTATGCCTGGCTGTGATGATAATGAGATGACTGCGGAGAGGTGATCTCTACAGAACATGCCTTGTCAGTCTATCATTATTATGAGGGTCAGTGGTCCGAGTGAAAACTGCAATTTTCAAGATCTTAAAGCTACTAAAATAACACCAAAAATTCTTGAAAAATATGTTTACCATAAAAAAAATAGATGTAAACAACAGTCCATTATTTTGTATGTCTAAGGGGCAGATGTTTTAGTAATATCAGTGGTGCAGTATTATAGGAAATGTCTATGAGATGGAAGCAATATTCACCTGTGGCAGTTGGGACACGCTGGCATTCTTTTTCTACAGCCTGAATATTGAGCGTCGTCACAACATGAGTAATGTAGTCTGTTCATTCACAAATGCGAAAAACAATGAAGGCTGCCACGTGACGATCGGCGAGAGCCAGTGACAACTCCATTAAAGGAGTTTTCATTTCCAGAACTTTTTGGCGGAGAATAAAGGCAAAAAGCCAAAGAAGAAATCCATCTGTGTGACTGCGGTTTCGTCACTGGGTCCCCTCCTTTGTTCAGGATGTGGGTGGAGAAGACGGGGCTCCCGGTGTTATGGAGATAAACGTAATCTGTTCCCTCATGTGGGTGTCTGTATGGTAGATACAAGCAGATGCTGGCAGCGCGACAGCCCCTAACGCATGAATTTCAAGTACTTCACATAAGCGAAAAGGAAAAAAAAAAACCTTCAGATTGTAGATTGTGAGAAGCTGTGACGTGGCCGAGTCCTCGCAGTCACTGACTGACGACTGTCTTCAGATGAGGAGACAGCCTGACTGTCCCCGAGGAGATTGGGTGCAAAGCGACTGATGGGGAAACTTAGGCCGGGGTCACACGAACATATATTCTCTCATGCGTGAGAAATTTGTCCAGGAGAAAGCCATAGGAATGATCTCTATTGCTGAATGGTGCTTCTTAAAAAAAATTCCCCTTTTAGAAAAGAAAACTGTGCTTTAGGCCAGTCTCACACATCCAGATAATTCTGGTACCGGAGAAAACGCTACCGTAGCTATCCGTGTGGATACGTGGACCACACGAACGGACGCCGGGAAGAAGCGCTACAGTAAGCGCTGTTCCCGGCGGCTGGTGCTGAACGCGGTTGTCATTCTTCTCTCCTGCTCTGTCGGCAACAGCGAGCGGGAGAGAATGAATGAAAACCTGACGTGGGGTCCCCCTCAGTTTGTGAACCAACCAGACGAAACTTACAGCTGGGGGCTGCAGCCCTCAGCTGTCAGCTTCATCAAGGTTGGTTCTCAAGAATAGAGGGGTCCCCACGCTGTTTTTTTAATTAAATAATTTTTGACAACCAACCTGACTAAAGCTGACAGTTGAGGGTTGATATTCTCAGGCTGGTAAGGGGCCATTGATCTTGGCCCTCCACAGCTTAAAAAAAGCAGCCCGCAGTTGCCCAGAAAAGGCGTATCTATTAGATGCACCTATTCTGCAGCTTTGCCCGGTTCTTCCACTTGCCCTGTAGTGGTGGCAAGTGGAGTAATAAGGGGTTAATGCCACCTTTCTATTGTAAGGTGACATTAAGCCCGGATTAGTAATGGAGAGGTGTCAATAAGACACCTCTCCAATACTAATCCTATAGTAATTGAAGGGTTAAATAAACACACACAATTAGAATAAAATATTTTAATGAAAGAATACACTACACACAGTTTTAAAATCTTTATTACACTGCTAATTCCATTGCGACACCCTCGATCTCCTGGAAAAAAGGTGACAATAATAAACCAAACATATACATTACCTGTCCGGCACTCAGTCATGTCTCCCTGCGTAAATCCATCTCGGGGGTTAATCAGTTTACAGCCGAAGCACTGCTAACACAGCCGCTCTGACTGTAAACCACTGTAGAATGAATGGAAGCAGAGCGCACTCAGTGATGAGCGGTGACGTCACCGCTAGTTACTGAGTTTGCGCCGGCTACTTCCATTCATTCTACAGTAGTTTACAGTCAGAGCGGCTGTGTTAAGCTACGGTCACACTATCAGTATTTGGTCAGTATTTCCTATCGGTATCTGTAAGCCAAAACCAGGAGTGGGTGATAAATACAGAAATGGTGACGTGTTTGTATTATACTTTTCCACTGACTGTTCAACTCCTGGTTTTGGCTTACAAATGCTGATGTAAAATACTGACCAAATACTGATAGTGTGACCGCAGCCTTAGCAGTGCTCCGGCTGTAAACTGTGTGAACTGTTCTCCGTGTGCACGTGTGCAGCACGTGTTGTGGGCCGTGTGTCCGTGTTAAAACGGACATGTCATGGTATTTTGCACACGGACACACGCTCCGTGAAAACACACTGACATGTGCATAGACCCATTCTTTTGAATGGGTCTACGTGTGTCAGTATCTCCGGTACGTGAGAAAACTGTCACTACACGTACCGGAGACACTGACGTGTGAAACTGTCCTTACCCACCCTCCCTGGGTCCAGCACTGAATCTCCTAGTTCCTGCTATTGTCTGCGGGACTGACGTCACTTCAGCGTGGCCATCGGAGCAGTAAGCTCAGCGGCTCGTGGTTTCTACTCAGACAGAGCTCAGTTAATCGCAGCAGTGATGGCGACTGGATGTCAGCGCTGCAGACAATAACAGACACCAAGAGAAGCAGTGGAGACTCAGCGCTGGACCTGGGAAAGATGAGAAGCACAATTTTTTTGGGGGGATAGAGGGTGAGGGAGCTTCCACGTAGTCAAAATTGGATCCGACTGAGGCTAGAGTTAATGAATCCACAGGTGGGTGCCAATCTCGCTGATGAACACAGCCAAAGTGTGTGAAGGAAAAGGATTTTTGTTGGCACACCATCTGGATAAAATGCAAAAAAACTTCTTTTTTTAGGTGTATTTAAGCCATGTTAAAAGAATCAGAAAACATCTGATGCATTTCGGGTGCAATGAATGGGCCCTTAATCGCAGCTATACTTTTTCTTAGAATTGTTGTCACTTTCAGGTCGGGAGAGCCGCCAGCCAGTCCGAGCATTGTGTTCTGATCTCCATCCAATTTATAGGTCTTTCTGTGTCCTATGAAAAAGCAATCACTATAAAAGACCTGGACTATCTCTTTAAGCCAGTCTTACTAATACTTTCCGAAAAATGCTTTGTTAGGTTGGCAGTTATTGTTCTCTTAGGCTACTTTCACACATCCAGTGTGATTGTTCCGGTGGGGTGCAGCGGAAAGCCAGACCGCCGGATCAGGCGTGCAGCGGTGACCGCGGATGCCTGATCCGGCTTGTAAAACATTTAAAGGAGCCGCAGCGGGAGCAAGCGAGAGAGGCAGCACCGGGGAAGCCGGTATGTACGGAGGAGAGGGAGGCAGCACCGGGGAAGCCAGCACCGGGGAAGCCGGTATTAAAGGAGCCGCAGCGGGAGCAAGCAAGAGAGGCAGCACCGGGGAAGCCAGCTCCGGGGAAGCCGGTATGTACGAAGGAGAGAGAGGTAGCACCGGGGAAGCCAGCATCGGGGAAGCCAGTAAAGGAGCCACAGCGGGAGCAAGCGAGAGAGGCAGAACCGGGGAAGCCAGCACTAGGGAAGCCGGTATGTACGGAGAGGGGGGGAGAGAGAGCGCGCTGCGCCGGGCACTTGTGGGGTTAAAACTCACAGTGCCCGCGCATGCTCTGTTGAAAAAGCCGGTCCGGCGCTGCAAAAAAAGTTGCAGCCAACGTTTTTTAGCTGACGACGGAATGGCGCAGGTTTGCCGGTTCCGGCAAAAACCGGAGGCGCCGTATGTCCATCCGGCACGATGCGGCGATCATTACATTCTATGTGCCAAAACCGGATCCAATTCCGGATCCGGTTTTCACACTTTTCGCCGCATCGTGCCGAATTAAAAAAAACGGATATGTGAAAGAGGCCTTATACATAAAAGGGGCTAAAATGTATCATTTGTTATGCTTGGTACGGGGCTATAAATGGAGGAGCTTGACACACAGTTGCAAGGATCAGCTGATCTATAATCCTTTGTCATGCCTTGTCCCCCAGGCACGGCACCAGGCATTACACAGAGTTTTGCCTGGAAAGTTCCTGTAAATTTTGATGGTTCACTTGAATTGTATTTATTTTTGCTTCATCTAAACTTGCGGTTCTAGAACATGAAAGTTATTTGTCAGCTCGGGCTCGAAATGAACCACAATTATGGCATTGTTCCTACTATGACAGCATGCTTTACTCATGTTGCTTCCTGGCTCAGGTCCTCATTGCAATGAAATATAATTAATGCTAATTAATACCGTGTATATGTATTATGCGAATGTGATTGCAAAATGATAAGAGGAACTAACCAAATCTGAGCAATTAATTAATTTATCATAATTAATAAAGGGAATCTGTCATTTGAGAATAACCTATTATTTATGACGCTTTTATAATTTACATAATTTATTCATCTGTTGGTGTTTTTTCTTTTTTGGTGATTTTCTGTTTAATTGTATTAAAATTAATTCTGAAATTTGCAGTTTTCACACTTTTCAGAGAGACCCTACTGTCACGCCAATAACTTGCACATCTTCTCAGCGCAGTCCTACTCACTGTGTTCACCGCTCTGTTCCTCCCAGTGGCAGACCATCTCGCTGAATTGCCTCTTGCAGCACTGCTGAATCCTTATGTGGCTGGAGAGTCTCCACCTGGCTATAGTGAGGCACAGCCACACTCTGCAGGAATCTAACCCTCTGTGTCTTGCAGAGTTTTGCTTCCCTGGACTTTCTCTTACCAGCAGGGGATATATTAGGCAGCTCCTCCCTCCTCACCTTGCCTAAACTTATGTTCCTAGTTTCAGACCTTATCTAGTAATCTGTCAAGGTGCATGTTTGTTTTGACTCTCATGTTACTGACCTGGTGTCAGGACTGAAACCCAGTATTTCTTGTGCACCAGGCGACAGCTCTTCCCTCTGAGCTATTCAGCTCGCTGGATAGTTTTTTGCTTACCCAGATACTAGTACCTTTGTACAGTAGTTTCTGATTGTCTCCACCCTAAGTTCCTGATTGGCTCCACCCTGATTGAACACCCTACTTAAACCTGGTATTGCAATTCTTTCCTTGCTAGATTATTGAGCTCTCAGCCTAGTCAAACTTCCTGTCATGGTATAGGACATAGTTAATGTCCTGTTCTCTCAGGGTTAACTTTTGCTGGCCTCCCTTTGGATCTGGGAGGGGTATTTAAACTCACTCCAGACTAGGATTCCCTGTCAGCTATACTGTTGTTGTGGCTGTGTGCCTGACCCCCCCTGGTGTGCGTGTATACTGCATTGCTTGTTTGCTTCCCGTGTATGACCCAGTCTGTCCCCTCACTCTGTTCTCTGTCTCACGTTTTGGTACTATTGTCTTCGGTTCTGACCTCTTGGCTTGGCTATTGTTACTCCGTTACAGTTTGTCCCTATTGTACCGTCTATTGCCCATTCTGGTTTTCTGATCTATTGTTACGTCCTGACTATCCATTCTGTCTAACCCTTTGGTACTGTCGTGCTATCTTGTGCTTTGACCCCGGCTTGGTCTGGTTTACGTCTCTGTCTATGCCCCTTGGTAACTTGTCCCCTAGTTACCTTTCTAGGAGTTTTCCTTCAGCTCCTAGCTCTGTGGAGCTTAGGCCACGCCCATAGCAGTCACGTTCTTCAGGTCCTGTTAGTCTGAAGCACGCATCTTCACCGCTGCTGCCCCGCTCCACAGGTATCTCTGAGCACAGTTTTTTGTACTCAGGATACGCGCACTGGCTCAGTGAGCAAGTGCAGTGCGGTATTCCTGACACTTCCTTTGACCTGTTACTTCATTCCAAGATTATACTACTGTTCCATGTACTGACCCCTGGCTATTCCTAGGCTACCTGTTGATCCAATAACTACATTGCTGCTCAGTGTACTGACCACTGGCTATTCCAGACTATGCTGCCTGCCGATGCTGCCCATAGTGGTTCGATACCACTACTCCAACCCAGGTCAGACCATAGCACCCAGCTTGTTCACTCAATTTGTCCAACCTCTCCTCTCCTGACCAAGACTTCATATACTGGTGCTGTTCTGCCCTCCCTGACCTCGAACTGTCTAACCACATTTCTGTCTTTGCCCTCGGCACTTTGTGTAGTGCCTCTGATCATTCGGTCAGCTGCTGCAGGGACTCTCCTGGAGTGGCATCTGGTAACTACCCAAACAGTCCAAGCCTAGCCTCACCATGAGAGGCTCAAGTGAAGACCAGGTAGTCACTTAATTACACCCCTCCAGGGTAAGCCTGGCTATGGGCGCAGTGGGTCCACATCCATCGTCGTGACACCTACAATGGGCTAAAACTTGCGTACACTGATGATAATGAGATTACGGCTGACCCTGTCCATAAAGGGTTGTATTAAAATGAAATGTAACCCAAGTAATATAATTCAGGTAACTCAGGGGATAGTAACAGGTCATCTTCCCCTCCTTCTTCTCTTTCATAACACAATGAACACTGTATAATCACAGAGCTTGCTCAATAAAAAGTCTTAGAGCATGCTCAAAAAAAGTCACAGAGCATGCTCAATAAAAAGTCACAGAGCATGCTCAATAAAAAAGTCACAGAGCATGCTCAATAAAAAGTCACAGAGCATGTTCAATAAAAAGTCACAGAGCATGCTCAATAAAAAGTCACAGAGCATGCTCAATACACACTTTCCACTGAATAAACATTCAGGTTGGAAGCGAATATGGGACTATGTTTTGAGTTCCACATTGCAAAATTAAATGAAAAAAGACATGTAGAAGAGCTTGAAATAGTTTACTGCCTTAAAGGGAACCTGTTTTTTTTTCAGTTATTCAGTAAATTATTAATTATTAAAACAAATGTTATTCAAAAAATCGACTAATCTTTGGAAAAAAAAAACAATCCCTCATACAACTATGTCAATGGAAAAATAAAAAAGTTATAGTTCTCAGGCTTTATTCACAAGAATTTTTGATTAGTATGATCAGGAGCGTCTGTAAAACACAGAACAGGTGTCAGTTTTTCAAATGTAGTTTTTCTCTGAAAGTTCCACTCCTACTTTTTGCATAAAAACACTGATGAACAATACTGACCTGTGAATGAGCCCTCATAAAAACAAAAATGGACTGGTCTTTAAAGGGAACCGTCAGGTCTGATAACACTATTAACTTACAGGTATAGGGTTAATATGCAGATTGATAGGGTTAGGAAAGTACCTGGCTGTGTACTGAAAATGCCGCACCTGGGAGAGAACGTACTTTATTCCTCCTAAGAGGCACCTGACTTTCAGTCATCAGATGTGCCCAAAGCAATTACTGTCACCGCTGAGCTCACGGGAGAAATTAAGACCACGTTCACACGGTCAGTATTTGGTCAGTATTTTACATCAGTATTTATAAGCCAAAACCAGGAGTGGAACAATAGGAGGAAAAGTAGAATAGAAACACGTTACCACCAATTCTGTATTTATCATCCACTTCTGTGAACGTGGCCTTAGTGAAAACCAGACTATGGAGCTGTTATGGGAAGGCAAGTAGAGAGGAATTAGGTCTATACGTATATAGGGTGTGGAAGAGGAAACACACACACCAAAACACAAAATGTCCCATTATGTGGGATGAATGTCCTCGTCGAGACTTAAATCACATGCACATACAGGTGAAATTGGCATCAGCAAACCCCCCTCCAGCACAGGCTCCCCTCCAACATGGCCCCCCTCCACCACGGACTCCCCTCCACCACGGGCTCCCCTCTATGACGGGCTTCCCTCCAGCACGGCTCCCCTCCAGCACGGACTCCCTTCCACCACGGTCCCCCCTCCAGCACGGCCCCCCCTCCAGCACAGGCTCCCCTCCACCACGGGCCCCCTCCAGCACAGGCTCCCCTCTACCACGGGCTCCCCTCCAGCACGGGCCCCCCTCCACCACGGGCCCCGCCTCCAGCACGGCCCCCCCTCCAGCACGGGCTCCCCTCCAGCACGGGCTCCCCTCCAGCACGGGATCCCCTCCAGCACGGGCTCCCCTCCAGCATGGGCCCTCCTCCAGCAGAGGCTCCCCTCCAGCACGGGCCCCCCTCCAGCACGGGCTCACCTCCAGCACGGGCTCCCCTCCAGTATGGGCCCCCCTCCAGCATGGGCTCCACCATGGGCTTCCCTCCACCACGGACTCCCCTCCAGCATGGGCTCCCCTCCAGCATGGGCTTCCCTCCAGCAAGGGCTCCCCTCCAGCATGGGCCCCCCTCCAGAACGGGCTCCCCTCCAGCATGGGCTCCCCTCCAGCATGGGCTCCCCTCCAGCACAGGCCCCCCTCCAGCACGTGCCCCCCTCCAGCACGGCCCCCCCAGCACGCACACCCCTCCAGCACGGGCCCCCCTCCAGCACGGGCTCCCCTCCAACATGGCCCCCATCCAGCACAGACTCCCCTCCAGCACGGGCCCTCCTCCAGCACGCGCCCCCCTCCAGCACGGGCTCCCCTCCAGCACGGACTCCCCTCCAGCACGGGCCCCCTCCAGCACGGGCCCCCTCCAGCACGGGCCCCCTCCAGCATGGGCCCAGTCACACCCTCTGCAACTGCAATCGTTGTTCCCATAATATCTGAGTGCTGAGGATTCTGCTGAAATCTGCAACAGTCTGATAGTGGGATCACACATGGTGATTAGCGAGGGTGCACAGATAAGGTGTTATCCGAGCACGCTTGTGTCCTAATCGAGTATCTTTGGCGTGCTAGAAAACAATTCTCGAGTCGCCACAGCTGTACAACAGCCGCAACACATGCAGGGATTACCTCACAAACAGACAATCCCTCCTTATGTTGTGGCTGTTGAACAGCCATGAGACATGCAGCCGCAGCGATTCAAGCATTTTTTTCAAGCACGCCAAAAATACTCGATTAGGACACGAGCATGCTCAGATAACACCTTATTGTTAGCCTTGGATGAAGCTTCCAGATGCCATCTATAGACACTCGCTTCTGACATTAGATCTGTATGTTTATGGGTATTACATTTATACTGAGTGTGATGACAGATCACCATCACCATTGCCTCATTTCCCTTAGGAGGTTATTGCTGTAATTCCCTGTTTGGAATAACAAGGATTTATAGGTCTTATGTAGCTTAGATCAGAAACCATGCATTTCATTACCAATGTGAACTGAAGAGAAGACACAAATCTGAAAGGCAACTTGTCAACTGACTCTTACATCCCAAACTGCACCCCCGATGAATCAAAGTCTGACTCTGCTTTTCAGTCAGGTATTTGTTACCCTTTAGAGAAAGTCTTATGTGACCATGGGACCATGGGGCTTGGGGACGAGTCCAGGAGTCAGGTTCCCAAAGGCTTCTCTTTTTTTGAGTTACAGGTTTCTGGCTCTATACATATTTAGGGAGAGACCTGTCATTCAAGTGGAGTAGGGTGGGGAAAAGTCACTGGGAAGCCGCCTCTTGGACTAGTTAAACGTTATTCATAGTAAGAAATACCCGGCTGAAATAAAAGGGCCAGTGTCTGATTCATGCTGCCCGAACCAGCTGATTAATTTTAAGGAGGGTGATGGAGGCCGTCATGTCTTCCCCTCTTTGAACAGTATTCTTATGAAATGCGTGTTATGATTGTTAATGTGTTCATTTAATTTTGCTGTACTGTATATGTATGTGACCTGTATTGTGTGCAGGATTATGGATAGTAAAGGATAATAGTGGGACTAGAATGGCGGGCTACCATAGAGATAGGGAATGAGATAAAACAGCATAGTTAGTATAGGGGTTTTTCTAGACCCGGAGGAGTTACGGATGGGTGGGGTTCAGAACAGTGGGATAGTGAAGGTTCTTCCAGGTGAGAGTTAGTAGAGATGGAACAGTGAACAAGGATAGCCGTGGGGTAAGGTTGCTTCGGCAAGAAGGGACCCCAGGCTGAGGAGCGTGCAAGCCGTCACCACTTAAGTGGTAACTATTCCAAGAAGGCTCCAGGGCCTACGGCCAGGATTAGGCGCAGCTGAGATGGCGATACTTTTACCTTTTCCTATTGAGACAGGACAAGGGGAATGGGAGGAAGCTGGTGGACCGAAAGGCACAGACATCGCATACAGGACAGGGATTATCCAGTGAGGCAGAAATTGCCAGGAGAGACAGATTGTCAGATGGGACAGGGATTGTCCAGCGAGGCAAAGATTGTCAGATGGGACAGGGATTGTACTACATCTGTAATGAAGACCCTGTTATTAAGTAAAGTTGAACTGTTAAGCATGGACATAGATTCTGGAGTCGTTGTGAGAACAGGGAATCTGGAGCCGAGATGGCTGGAGCAGAAGTAAACCTAGAACCTAAAGGGAGTGTTCTATTTTATGTTTCCTTTGTGGGGAGCTCACACCAACGACGATTCACTCTTCCGATAGAATCTGATCGATTATTGTAATAATTCTCTGCTCAGACTCTGAACAGAGTTTGCGACTATTGACTGTTTGCTGTGATCTCTTTCTCTCACAAGAGAAAATTGTTTCACTGGTGTAGAGAAGACTGAGAACCTAATTTCACCATCTTCTCTGTTCTGTGTCCGCGGATGTCGGACTGCACTCGGATGACATCTGAGTGCAGTCCAGTGTTTCTCATGCACCTATAGACTTCAATGAGTGCGCGTGATCTGATTTGTGAAGCTTCTCGCAGCATGCTTCGATGTTTTTCTTGTTCTAAAATAGCATTGGTCCGAGTGCTATCTGATAATACATAGGTGAGCATTCAGTCCAGTTATACGCTTGTGTGAGCAAGCCCTAAACGTTTGCAATGTATTAAAATGTGTGTGGTTTTATAATGTATTATGTGTTTTCTACTCCTTGGGTTGTTAATTCTAGTCCATTCTCCTAAAAGCAGAAAGGCCCAAATTAGGACATCTGCAATGAGGCCACATTTTAGAGTGAATATTTATGGTTCTGAAATGCCTTCCGAACCTGGCTTGAAATTGACCAAAATCAAAAATTAAATCCAATCAGAATTTGCAATTCTGTCAACATTTTATCATCTGATGGAACAATATCAAGGTTATGTAATCCTTCCCACAGAATGTCTTTGTTTATTGCTCTTTTTTTTCCCAGATGCAAAATTAAGCAACTTTCCAAATAGTTGACCCCTGAGGAAGCTGCCCCCTGTGGTGATACGCTTGGAGTCCTCATTCCCATATGATCCTGGTTAAACCCTATGGTGAAACGCTTAGGGTCCTCATTCCCATATGATCCTGGTTACCCCCTATGGTGATACGCTTAGGGTCATCATTCCCATATGATCCTGGTTACCCCCTATGGTGATACGCTTAGGGTCCTCATTCCCATATGATGATCCTGGTTACCCCCTATGGTGATACGCTTAGGGTCCTCATTCCCATATGATCCTGGTTAACCCCTATGGTGATACGCTTAGGGTCATCATTCCCATATGATCCTGGTTACCCCCTAAGGTGATACGCTTAGGGTCATCATTCCCATATGATCCTGGTTACTGCTTCCCGCTTTTATATTTATTTGATAATAAATAAATAATGTATCTGCACCTTTTTCTTTAGTGAATACTATTTGACATCACATTACGGGAAGTGTCTGTATCGAATTTAGATATTCAGGAAATTACATGGCTCTTCTGGATATCATGCCAGTCATATGGGTTGTATTCTAGTGCCAGTTTTTGGCCTAGGAAACAGGTTCTGGGTCGATGGCACATTTTTTCATTTGTATTGGTGGCAAGCAAATGTGGTACCAATATTCAAAAAGGGATGAAAAAAGGGAACCTGGAAACTATAGGCCGGTAAGCTTAACATCTGCTGTGGGTAAAATTTTTGAAGGGTTTCTAAGGGATACCATTATGGAATATCTCAATGTTACTAAATGTTTAACTCCATATCAACATGGATTTATGAAGGATCGCTCCTGTCAAACTAACCTGATCAGCTTCTATGAGGATGTAAGCTCTCAAATGGACCAAGGAGAATCATTAGATGTCATTTATCTCGACTTCTCTAAAGCATTTGACACTGTCCCACATAAAAGATTGGTAAGTAAGATGAGAAAGCTTGGGCTAGGGGAAAATGTGTGTAGATGGGTAGGTAGCTGGCTTAGTGATAGAAAACAAAGAGTGGTTATTAATGGGGCATACTCAGATTGGGCCAGGGTTACTAGTGGGGTACCACACTCTGTATTGGGCCCCCTACGATTTAATATATTTATTAATGATCTAGTGGATGGCTTACACAGGAAAATATCAGTATTTGCAGATGATACAAAACTATGTAAGGTAGTTAACACAAAGGAGGACAGTTTGCAACTACAGACAGATTTGAGTAAATTGGAGAATTGGGCTGAAAAATGGCAAATGAGGT
Source organism: Dendrobates tinctorius (assembly GCF_039654945.1). Taxonomy (NCBI): domain Eukaryota; kingdom Metazoa; phylum Chordata; class Amphibia; order Anura; family Dendrobatidae; genus Dendrobates; species Dendrobates tinctorius. Next base: position 2,005,037 of record NW_027361863.1, on the reverse strand, counting down.
TTAACACAGATAAGTGTAAGGTTATGCACATGGGAAGGAGAAACAGATGCTACAATTACTTACTGAATGGGAAACTGCTGGGGAAATCAGACATGGAAAAAGACTTAGACATCTTAGTTAATAAGAAGCTAAATTGGAGTGCCCAGTGTCAGGCAGCTGCCACCAAAGCAAATAGGGTCATGGGATGCATTAGAAGAGGTCTGGGGACACGAGATGAAAACATAATTCTCCCTCTGTACAAATCACTCGTCAGACCACACTTGGAGTATTGTTATGATTGAGTCACCGTAGGAGGCAAAAACAGAAATGCTAGCTAAGTCCAGAAAACCAGAGAGGTTGGCAGGTATCGGATTGCAGACCCCTGAACCTATCAACACAACAAGCAGTAGCCGTGGGGGGTTCCTACGATGCCCTAGACCCCTCGATCACAGCTGGAGAATTAAATAGCCTAAAGACAGAAAGGGAAGTCTAAACTGCCCCAGAGCAGACCCCAAAGCAAAAGGCAGCCCCCCACATATAATGACGGTGAAGCAAGAAGAAAGAACACAACACAGACAGAAAGATAGACTGAGCAAAGACGGGGCCCAAGCTAACTAGATAGGAAAGGACAGGAAGGCTGCTGTCTGCAATCCGTGAAAAACCCTATGAAAATAAGAGCCAACAGACTGACAGTGAAAAAGGCCCTGAAGACGCTAGGCTTCAAAAAAGACTATGTCTGTACTCAGGAATATTCTGAAGACAGAGCAACAGGCAAAAGAAGAATCAGCTCACCCCAGCAGGGAATGGCTGAATCCAGAAAAGCAAGGCAAACAAAAACAAAACACAAATGCTAAAAGGCAAAGCAGAAAACTTAGCTTTAGAGGAACAGGAATCAGACTGGTTTCCTAGAAGTCCACAGAGAAATCACCCGCAGGACAGAAGGGCGTCGGCAGCCTTATATCCAGTCCGTGACTCCACTCAGCCAGTCATCATCATTAGACTCAGGTGCCTGATAATCAGGCTCACTACCTTCCTTTACCAGAATACGGAGTTCACCAGACCTCAGTGATGAAGGGGAAAATGAACTCACAACAGAGTATTGTGTGCAATTTTGGCCGCCGGTGCTCAAGAAAGACATTACTGAACTTGAAAGGGTTCAAAGGCGGGCTACTAAAATGATAAATGGAGTTGGTTCACTACAATACCCAGAAAGGTTACCAAAATTAGGTCTATTTACTCTAGAAAAGAGAAGACTTAGGGGAGACCTAACATATATGTACAAGTATATCAGAGGGTAATACAGAGATCTCTCCAATGAACTGTTTGTACCAAGGACTGTGACAAGAACAAGGGGGCATTCTCTTCATTTGGAGGAAAGACAATTTCTGCACCAGCATAGAAGAGGGTTCTTCACAGTAAGAGCAGTGAGGCTCTGGAATTCTCTTCCTCAGGAAGTGGTGATGGCCAACTCACTGAATGAATTTAAGAAAGGAATGGAGGCTTTTCTTGTGAATAACAGTATGGAAGGTTACGAATAACAGAATATTATAGGTAGATGGTTGACCCAGCTTAGGGGAAGGAATTTTTTTCCCTATGGAGAAAATTGGCTTCTACTCTGTGGGTTTTTTGCCTTCCCCAGGATCAACAATGCAGAACAGCTGCACTAAAAATAGGCTGAACTAGATGGACATAAGTTCTTCCTTCAGCCTTCAAAACTATGTTACTATTGTCTAGCTTTTTTTGTCCAATAGAAAAAATGCAGCCAGCAGCACTTCAATATTTGAATGCAGGTTCAGAGTCCAATGACCCAATTGGAGAGCATCAAAAGCAGGAAAGAACAGCCTTCCCTCCGGGTGATTGACAAAATGTCCAAAGACTTTATTTTGTCACAATGCAGCGTTTCGACCCTTGTGGGTCTTTGTCAAGCACAAGGGTCGAAACGTTGCATTGTGGCAGAATAAAGTCTTTGGACATTTTGTCAATCACCCGGAGGGAAGGCTGTTCTTTCCTGCTTTTGATAGCTTTTTTTGTCTGTTACACATTGTTTTAATTCAGGAAGTGCAATCGATTTTTTTTTTGTATATGTCTTTCCTCTTCTTTTTTTTGTGGGGGGGGGAGCATACAAGCCTCCCATAAGTCAACAATACGAAAAATTTTCTTTGTTCTCCTCCTTGGTCCTCTTTCTGCCACCGTTTTTTCTTTTGGTAGGGAAAAGAGGGTGATAGTTCGCTGACGTAGAAGGTAAGAAACCAGGAAACAGCAATGAAAGGTTAATACAGTTTAATTTCTACGCATTTCGAAGTTGGACCAACTTCTTCCTCAGCAGAACCACAGTATACTGATTTTTTGCCTTCTACGTTGGAAGCGCAGAATACCGCCCTCATTCTCCTACCAACTGTTCGTTATAATGGGATTTCCGTTCTGTGGATGGTGCAACAGCTGATTCATATTGATTCCTTAGTTGTGAATTAATACAACCCGATAGGTGAGCAGTTCCATGTTTTCACCTGGGACTTTATTCCTCCCTATTGCACTTGGTATCCCCTCCATTTTCTATTCTTTTTTCTTTCACATGTTAGCACAGCACACTTCTTTAACATCATGCACACAGGCCTCATAGGCTGGCTCAGGTGACAGTTTAGCGCCTGAGCATTCAGGTAGTTTGCATCCTGCTGCTTCATTTCTGGATTCCTTGATCACTTGATAAACCCAGCTTTGCTACATCACTGGCAAGCAAATATAGTGCTAACCAGCCTTGCTATGCTGTTTGTGACAAACTCAGCTCTGGTATATCGATGGGTCAACTCTTCCATGCCGATGCCAGCTTTGCATTGGACTACATGACAAAGTGAGCTCTGCTGTATCCCTGAGTCAGCTCTGCCATTCCGCTGTCAGCTCTTCTACATCATTGACTTAATTCTGTGGCACCGCTAGTCCGGACCTGTCATACATCCTCTGGGTATACTAAACCCAGTTACACACCAGTTACTCAATGCTGAGCTTTCTACGCTTCCATGTCATGCCTGTTTCCATTTTCTCAACTCTGCTTCATCTGATCCTGTAAATTCAGTTTGCTCCATTCTTCCACCACAGCTGCCATTGTTCACTCTGGATCCCACCGCTGCACCAACGTCATCTATCCGTGCTTCAGACCAAGTGCTCATCCGGACCAACGTTTTCGAGGGTTCACCTGAAAAGGTAAGATGATCCTAAACCTTGGCATCCAGGTGAGCATTCAAATGAGAACGAATGGGCCTTGAGGTCTGTAAAAAGGGAATGTGCTAAAAAAGAAAAATCTAAAATCCTGTTTTCATGGACAGTTTATACAGGCTGCCAAAATCTGCGCTAATACTGTAAAGTTTGACAAAGTTTACATTTTTGTTGCACCATGATGGCCATGGTGCCAAAATCTTGTTGTTTAGAAAATAATAACACAATGTTATACGGCGAAACGTATCAAAGCCTGAGCGGACCTCAGCCAGGTAAGAAGCACAATGGCTGATTTTACCGATTGGAAAATTAAAAGGCATTGACTGCGGTTCCCACTGAAATCAATAGGGAGTGGGGCAGGCGTCCAACGCGAGAACATAGCCGGCTCATATTTCTTATTCTATGATCTTAAAAGCCTCCGGTAGTTCCAGCCCCGGGATTATTACATTCTCCTTTACACAATGTACAAGGTTTCTAACCTTACAGCATCCCACTATAATGCCTTACTATTTTAATTAACCAAACAAAGCCTACAGAAAGCCGGCTCCTTTGAAGTGTCATCCATGTCTCCTCTCGTACTGGTGTGCGATGAATCTGATGCTTTACGGCCGTGACACAATGTTCGAGAAGACGCCAGATCCCAGGCAGAATGACGACTTACTCCGGTCCATCTTAGTGCGAGAGAAATTTTTTTGGATGAGACAATGTAAAAAAATAAAAAATAGACAACTTGTATAATAAATAGCTGGAAGTCACGAGGACGTGTAACCGAGGTCTGCGAGGAAGGAACGTCTTTATTGTTCTGCCAAATTGCTGTCAACATACCGTACTGTAATATACACACAATTACAGTTATTGTCACTGTACAATCACACATGGATTACAGTCCTGCCATGTAACAATCCAAAAATGAGGACATTGAGGTGAGCGGCGTACGTAGAAGACAAAGGTCAAGACTTCTTGGTAGAGGATTATGGCATTTCTTTACCGTGTTATCCTATGGAAAACAAAAACCGCTGTACACATGCTGCGGAAAATTCCGCACAGAAACGCAGCGGTTTTACACCTATTCCATTCTAGGAATCTGCAGGTGTAAAAACGCAGGCAGGCAAAATCCGCACTAAATCCGCTAGAAATCCGGTAAAAAGACCTGTGGATTCTGCAGATTCCGCGAGGAAAAATCCACACACGAAACCGCAACATGTGCACATACCCTTAAAGTGGTATTTCTGTATACTTTTGGGGGACTTCCTGAACAGAATGCGTTATTAAATGTGTGACAATTTGGAATTGAAATGTTGGTAAGTATGCACTGGTTGGACTGGACATTTTTGGGCATCTGCAAGTGATGGGGAGAGCAGAGTGAGTTCTTATCAACCAGTGTGAAGACCATACATTAAGACATGTGTATTCCTATTCAATACTTTACCAGTGTTTGCATTCCCATTTTCCCATGGCCTGATTCACTTGGGAGAACCATCAAAATACACTCAGGAACATGCATATTTGCATAAGCCCCTCGCACACTTTGCGAAACTGTACATGGGGGCAATACGACGTTTCCGGACCAGCTGCGTGAGCTCTCTCTACGGTTAGTACACTCTTAAATGGAAGCTGCACTGTCAACAAACTTTGGATAAATCAATAATACAGGCAAATAAAAGAAACTTTGGAATACATCTTGCCTTCTTTCTCCAGGTATGAGTCACTTACCTGTCTACTTCCTGAACTCACCCTCTTATCCACCATCACATTTTGAAGGCATCAATTCTTCTTCTGTCTCGTTTCTTTATCATCCAGGTTTTGCATCCATATGTTACTACGGAAAAGACCAAACCCTGTACGAGTCGAGTCTTCATCGCCAGTGAATTGTTCTTCTATGTGAAGACCTTGTCCATTGACTTCATTGTTGATTTCACAAAGTGGCCAGAAATATTGTTATTCATCGTGTACATGTAGCAAGGTGGCACGGGGTGGTAGTCGTAGGCGAGCCAACTAAAACAACAGTCAGTGAGCACCTTGCACATGAAAAGACAGGTGCAGTCCCAGTCCTGTGGTACAGTCAGTTACCACCGTTTCTTTTCCACTTCAGCTGCTAAGGATCAGATATCAGGAGACACCACAGCCACAGTTCTGTTCCAACAAATACATTTTACTGAACAGTTACAAACAAGGCAATGTTTCCTGCGCTTTCCCTGCTGCCTCAGCGAATTACACATCAACGGCTCCCATACGAAACTGGGACCCAATAGTCCTTCCGGAGACGATCCCACAGAACCAGTGCCCGTCCACACTGCCTGACAGTCTGTGGCAGCTTTTATCCCCTGATCCGGGGCACCTTCTGTTCCTTGCTGTGGAGAGTGTCTTGCCCTGGGCAAGCCTGCCCAGGCTCTGCTGCAGGAACAGGAAATCCTTCTCCTGTAAGCCTGTTGGGCCGTCCCCCTACTTAAGTCTTTCTGTCCCTAAGCTTGTGCATAACAAACACAGCACATGACAGTTTACGAAATACAAGAACATGCATAACAAACACAGCACATTACATTGGTAAAACATGGGTGAACCATTAGGGTGCTGCATGAGACACAGGTGACCGATAGATAGGAGAGAGAAGGCAGTTGAGGGTCCTCACCACCTCCTTACATACACACAACAGCCTTTTCTATCAAGTTACTTGAAAGTACAGTTGTTTGTGTGACACGTAGCACTTTTTATGTCATGTGGGTAACGAAATGAGCTTGATCTTTTATGAAAACTTTTTTTTTTTTTTTGCAAACCTGGCAAGAAGTGACACCACATTAGTTGTCACTTTTGAATTATGAACTTGTGAGCTTTCCCTATAGAAAGTATTAGCTATGATTATGGTGGAGGTGTAAGTAAGTATTGTTATATTCCACTTCTGTAGAAAGGTGCAATTATCCTTACAACTCATTATCACTGTATAGTCAAGGCCATTAAGAGGATCCATAAGTCAGATTGTTATGGTCTGGATGTCATACGAGTGTCTAACTTTCCAGTTCTGAAGATTTGAATGTCATATAAATGAATAATAATGGGATTACTAAAGCATAACATGCAAGATATTAAAATACTACTTGCAGTGTGGCATTGGAAATAGCTTTAGGAAATGCAGAAGAAGCAGTAGTAATCTCACCTGGGCCCTACCGAAGGCACAAAGTCACCGCTACAACAGAAATATTAAAAGACTGACCGTCACTTCCTAAACAGATATCACAGAGTGACTGCACACTTATCGATTTAAACCAAACAACCCCTTTAAAGATCTCTCCCTGCTGTGATCGCCAGCGATCTGCTGTAACTTGGGGGTGTTTAATTTCCCTGCAGCGCCATCACAGGTAAAACAAAGCATTGCTCTGGACTATTTACATCTATACAGTACATTTTCTGTGTAATGCAGGCCGTTCAGAGCGATGGATCATCTTGATAGATATTTTCCATTTTGACATTTAGGTAATAATTCTGATCCAAGGAGTTGCATAGTGTACACTAAACAGTAGGAGACTTTTGATCAAGTTAAGGGCCTGTCACACAAGCAATATCGCTATAACGTCACTGGTTTTGTGACGCAGCAGCGATATCGCTAAGTCTGATACTTACCTCCGACTGGCTCCCCCGCTGATTATCGCTGATCGCGCGAGAACGTCCTGAGCCGTTTCTCGTCGGGCGCTTCCTGCTGGGCTTCCTGTGGCGCCGACGAGCGACGCTGGATGCGGGCGGGAGGATGTCAGGATCGCCACGTCTGACAAGTAAGTAGCGACCCCCGACCGCTGCTATGTCGCTGGTGAGATCTGCCTGTGTGGCAGCTCACTAACGACCACTTAGCGATGCACCAGAGATCCATATCGTTGTCGGGATCGCTGGTGCATCGCTAAGTGTAACGGTACCCTTACTTTTTCATTGCATCTAAAAAAACAAAAATAGTTTCAAGTATACACTAAGGGTGTGTGCTCGTAATCCACTGCATTTTGCAATCTCATTCATGTCACTAGACTAGGGCTACATGGCGACTGGCCGCGACACCCATCGTGTGACCAAGCTTCGCAGTACAATGCAAGTGAATTGGGTCACAGAATCTGATGGTCCTGCGACAAGCAAGTTGCAAAAAATCCAATGAAATTGGCCTTCTTACGACTCCTTTCAGTTGTGTTGCCCTGTGTTAAAGCGCAATAAAGCTAACTTTGGTGGCGCTACAGATGTCATGTACACAGTCGCCGTGTAGTCCTAGCCTTACCCCTTAAATGATGCAGCCAATTCTTGTTTTTGGAATGTCTTTTTTTTTTCCTCCTCCTCTTCAGAGTCATAACTTTTCTACTTAAACTTTCTCATACGAGGCCTTGTTTTTTGTTGGCCAAGTTTCACAAGCTGTAGTTTCGAATGACACCTTTCATTTTACAATAGAATAGACTGCAAATTTCGGGAGAAAAAAAATTTCCAAGCCAGGTGAAATGTTGAAAAATAACGCAACATGCATTAAACATTATTCTTCAAGTTAGTACAATTAAAGGGGTTATCCAGGACTTTTTTTATTATGGGATAAAAGGTTTGCAGGGAGAAAGTTATTAAAGAAGCCCTCCTCCTCCTCCCATCAACTTTTTTATCCTCTTAATATATTGCAATCATCATATTACACAGCACTGTGTACTTACAATTACTCATTATGCCTTTCTACCCAACTAATTCTTCTCTTTTCCATTAGGTCTCTGACACGACGTCATTAAAAACTGACTAGCTGAATCCTTCTAAGCTTTATGTAGGGACAGGAGGTTAATTTTCCCTGTATGACTGATAGGTCACTCCAAAATGAATGGCAGGGGGAGGAGGGAGCAGCTGAGTCAGGAGTTGAAGAGTGGAATGATTTCTATAGGGACAAGAGACTTCAGAGAATTAACTGGTTAGAAAGGCAAAAGGAGCAACTGTAAGCTCACAATGCTATATACTGCATTTTTCAGACAATAAGATGCACTGGATTATAAGACACACCCAGGCTTTAGAGGAGGAAAATAGGAAAAAACCTTGAAACAAAAAATGTGGTCAATTCTGTACTAATATCCCCCATCCATGCATTGTCCCCTCATCCCTATCCTGGTATGCATGGATCCTCATCCCTATCCTGATCTGCATGGATCCTCATCCCTATCCTGGTATACATGACTCCTCATCCCTATCCTGGTATGCATGGCCTCCTCATCGCTATCCTGGTATGCATGGCCTCCTCATCCCTATCTTGGTAGGCATGGCTCCTCATCCCTATCCTGGTATACATGACTCCTCATCCCTATCCTGGTATACATGATTCCTCATCCCTATCCTGGTATGCATGGCCTCCTCATCCCTATCCTGGTATGCATGGCCTCCTCATCGCTATCCTGTTATGCATGGCCTCCTCATCCCTATCTTGGTAGGCATGGCTCCTCATCCCTATCCTGGTATACATGACTCCTCATCCCCATTCTGGTAAGCATGGCCCCCTCATCTGTATCCTGGTATGCATGGGCTCTTCATCCCTTTCCTGGTAGGCATGGCCCCCTCATCCCTCATGGCAGTGACCTAATGCGCTGCTTACAAGCTGAGGACAGCTGCTGAAGGCTGCAGCTAACAGCGTGTCCACTATTAAACATAAATGAATATTCACTGCTCCCCGCGACCATATTCTCTCCCAGCTCTCGGCGCTGGCTTTAATGCATACAGCTGGGTGGGACTATGGGTGTGGGGAACAGTGAATATTTATTTCTCTTTAGCAGCAAGCACAGGGGTTAGACGCAGCCGCCGGCTCCTGCCTCCTGTGACCTGCTGCCCTGCCGCTGTCGCTACCCCACCTCCCCATTAACATCAGGTATATCTGGAATATAAGACGCACACCCCATTACGTATTGCGTCTTATAGTCCGAACAATACGGTAATATGACCGTTGCAATATATTAATAGGATAAAATCTTTAATGGGAGTGCTTCTTTAACTACCTGCCTGTTCTACCCGGTTTAGGCTCAGAGCAGTCACTGACTGCTTCTACTGGTATGTCATCTGCTCATGATCAACTAAAGGCCCCTTTACATTTAGCGATGCATCAGCGATCCGACCACGATATCCGACCGGTCAGGATCGCTGGTGCATCGCTAAATGGTCGCTAGTGAGCTGCCACACAGGCAGATCTCACTAGCGATGTAGCGACGCAGCAGCGGTCGTTACTTACCTTTCACACGCAGCAATGCTAACGTCCTCCCGCCCGCGTCCACACCTCGCTCGTCGGCGCCAGCAGGAAACGCCCGACGAGAAATGGATCCGGCTGATCTCGCGTGATCAGCGACAGACAGCGGGGGAGCCGGTCGGAGGTAAGTATCACACATAGCGATATCGCTAGCAATATCGCTGCTGCGTCACAAAATCGGTGACGCTTTAGCGATATTGCTAGCGATATCGCTATGTGTAAAACCCCCTTAAGCAGCTCTTGTTTTTCCGGGCAGCTCTGTCAATGGGGCAGGAGTGCTGACATGCTGATGGACAGCTGGCTTCCCGCAGTTAGGCGGCAGGGAGCTGGCTGCCAATCAGCACGATGTCAGTAATCACTCACTGAATCACCAGCAGGATTGGTCAGTGACCACTTTTTGCCTGCAGAGATTGGCGGCAGGCACAACAGACAAGTAGGTAGTAATTTTTAGACCCATAGTAAAAAATAGTCTTGTATTAGCCTTTTTAAGTGGTACCAAACTAGGTTTTAATCAAATCATCTTACACATGGTCAACCGTTCCAATTCTCGCAGGACTGTCCCACTTTTGACCCCCCCCCGTGCGTCCTGCCTGGGAGTCTATTTTTCCCGCACTGCACTGAGCCGCCACGTTCCCCCATGCACCGACCCCATCCTCGCCCTCCCAGAGACCCACCACAGCCCCCCACAGCCTGCAATGATGTCGCTGGGCTGTTCTCTAATGTGCGCACAGGACCTGTGATGAGGTCACAGGATGGGAGGAGTCAGGGGGTCACATGATCAGGGGCCTTGGTGTGTGCAGGACTCTGCTGTGCTGGTTGTCATCGTGCTGGATGAGGGTAAGTTTATGTGTGGGTCAGGAGGGGTTTACAGTGTGGATGTAGCAGAGCTGTGTGTGTACAAGGTGAGCGGAGCGTGCGTGTACGAGGTATACAGAGCGGAGCCGTGTGTGTACGAGATGTATGGACCGGAGCCGTGTGTGTATGAGATGTATGGACTTGAGCCATGTGTGTTGTGAATGGGTCACCAAGGAGGAAATCAAGACCAAGTCAAGTCACAGAAAACCAGAGAGGTTGGTAACTACGTGGATTGCAGACCCCTGATCCTAACCACACAGCCAACAGCAGCCGTGAAGCGTACCTACGATGATTCTAGACGCCTTGTCACAGCCGGAGGTCTAAATAAGCCTAAAGCAAGAAAAGGGGAAATCTAGAACTGCCCCTGAGCAGACCCCAAAGGAATAGACAGCCCCCACACATGTATTGACGGTGAGACAAGATGAAAACACGAACACAGGTAGGAAAATAGGCTGAGCAAACGATGGGGCCCACGCTAACTAGAAAGGACAGGAAAGGAAAGAAACTGTCTGCAATCACGCCAAAAAACCCTGCAAAAATGTCCAACACTTCTGATAGCAAAAAATACCCTGAAGTCACTAGACTTCTCCCACTATATCAGCACTCTGGCATATTCTGAGAACAGAGCATAAAGAAGCCAATCTAATAAGGGACAAAAAGCAAACTGGCACATACAGTGCCATAAGAGTAGAAAATTCAGCACAGCCCCAGACGGGGCTGGCTGACCACACAAAAAACTGAATAGACAAAACCAAATCAAATGTGAACATTAGCAAAGACAACTTAGCTTGAGAAGGCAGGAACTGAGCTGGAAACTAAGACCTCAGGAGGCAGGAAAAAATCACCAGCATGGGAATAGGGAGTCGGCTGTCTTAAATCCAGTCTGAGACTCCAGATGTCCAATCCTCTTCCTCATTATCAGGTGGAAGGTCTCTGTTAATTAGAGCAGCTTCATTACCTTCTGCCACCACCAGAGGGAGCCCGGAAAGAGAAATCACAACTCCTCTGTCAGCACAACCAGCTCCCTCACCAGAAACCAGAGGCAGACCAGAAAATGAGTTCACAACACATGTGTGTACAAGATGTACGGAGCGGAGCTGTGTGTGTACGAGGTGTACGGAGCAGATCCGTGTGTGTACTAAGTGTACAGAGTGTGTGTATGAGGTGGACGGAGAGAAGTGTGTGTGTACAAGGTGTTCGGAGCGGAGCCGTGTGTGTATGAGGTGGATGGAGAGGAGCCGTGTGTGTACGAGGTGTACGGAGCGGAGCCGTGTGTGTACGAGGTGGACAGAGAGGAGTCATATGTGTACAAGGTGTATGGAGCGGAGCCGCGTGTACGAGGTGCACAGAGCGGAGCCACGTGTGTACGAAGTGTATGGAATGGAGCCGCGTGTATACGAGGTGGACGGAGAGGAGCCGCGTGTGTACGAGGTGGACGGAGCGGAGCCATGTGTGTACGAGATGTATGGAGCGGAGCCGTGTGTGTACAAGGTGTACGGAGCGGAGTCGCGAGTATATGAGGTGTACGGAGCGGAGCCGCATGTGTACGAGGTGTACGGAGCGGAGATGTGCGTGTATTTTGGCATGGGGGGCCCCATTTGAAAGTTCACTCCGGGACCTATAACTTTGTAGTTATGCCACTGGTGAGTGCGAGTTGTATAGAGGGTTACAGATACTCACTATGCTGTTTGGTGACATGGTGTGTATCACACTCAACATGGACCAGAGGAAGCGAAGGAAAGAGTTGTCTCAGGAGATTAGAAAGAATATTATAGACAAACATGTTAAAGGTAAAAGTTATAAGACCATCTCCAAGCAGCTTGATGTTCCTGTGACTACAGTTGCACATATTATTCATTAATTTAAGCTCCATGGGACTGTAGCCAACCTCCCTGAACGTGGCCACAGGAGGATAATTGATGACAAATCAAAGAGGCGGATAATACAAATGGTAACAAAAGAGCCGAGAAAACTTCTAAACAGATTAAAGGTGAACTTGAAGCTCAAGGACTATCAGTGTCAGATCGCACCATCCGTTGTTGTATGCGCCAAAGTGGACTTCATGGGAGACGACCAAGGAGGACACCATTATTGAAAAAAATAATAAAAAAGCCAGGCTGTAATTTGCCAAACTACATGTTGACAAGCCACAAAGCTTCTGGTAGAATGTCTTATGGACAGATGAGACAAAAATGGAACTTTTTGGCAAGGCACATCTGTAACTGAGTCAGCTATCGCTGAGTCGTTTTCTAGAGTGGACCCTCTGGGTCGTGGCACCCACCCACCGAGGGTGAGCTGACCTTGTGAGGAACCACCCCCTATACAGGGAGTGTCAGGGGCAAGACCAAGGGGGTGAGCCACCACGACTACTGGAACCAGACGGCCGGCTCAAGGAAGACACGAGTGTCTGACGACAAGGGACGTGCAGGAAACAAGACAAGGCGTGGTTTCAAGTATCTTCAGGTGCAAGACATGATAACAGGGCAGGGTAACATCAGGTGCAAGAAGTGATAACAGGGAAACACAGCAAGGTGCGTGCAAGGGCACGCCAAGGTCCATGGCATGGTACGTGCCAGGTGGCACACCTGGATGCAGGCAAGGGTTCGATGTCATCGGACTCTGACCAGCTGGCAACGATCGACAGGATCAGGGCATCAGGCTGCGGACATCAGTGTGGTGCCCCCAGGAGTATGGTCGCCACAGTGGCATTGCCTTCCTCCTAGGGAGAGTGATGTCATGCCTGGAAGCAATGAAGGGGCTCTCTGGCAGTTAACCATAACATGTAACACAGTTCCCACTCCGGGCCAGCAGAGGGAGCTCTGAACCAATACTAAGGGGAAGAGCTTCTCTCTGGGGGCCAGGAGGGGAAATTAGTCAGTTAGTGTGAGGAGGGCGTCGTGTGCAGACGTGGAGGAGAAGAGCTGGGGAGACTTAGGAAAGTGGAGAGCTCAGTCCCAGTGATAGTGCATGATCTGGAGCCTGGTCTCCAAGGGTGTATGGATACTAATGGTCCTGCACCAGAAACCAGGCCGGTGGTACTGTAACTCTCTTGTGTCTGTTCCGGAACTATCGGGGCTGTCACTATTGTTGCTGGGGGGAAAGCTTTCTGACCCGGACAGACCTTTGCACTCAACAGTAAAAGCAGGGAAACAGGAAAACAGGGAAAGCAGGGGACTTGGCGGGAAGACAGAGTGTGCAGCAGGAGAAGGTTGATTCACTCTCTGTGCACCGACGCGATAGCTCAGGCCCGCACGGTAGTTTCCCAGCTAAGCGCACACTGACTGTGAGCAACGAGTAGCTGTGTGCCCGCTCACTCCTGTCACTGTGAATCCGTTTTGCACCGTTCCGCTGACTGCCACGGGCACGCAGCCTAAGTCTGACCAGGGGAATCATACAGAGCCGGGTAGGTTCACCCCTGCCTCCGCCGCTGAACTGAGTCACGCTACAGTGGTACCACGGATTGTGTCACATGATGAATAGGCGCCCCCAGGAGTATGGTCACCACAGTGGCATTGCCTTCCTCCAGGGAGGGTGATGTGTTGTGAGTTCATTTTCCCCTTCATTACTGAGGCCCGAGGAACTCCCTCTTCTGGTAAAGAAAGGTAGTGAGCCTGATTGTCAAACACCTGAGGCTGATGATTGTGACTGGCTGAGTGGAGTTACGGACTGGATATAATGCTGCCGACGCCCTTCTGCCCTGCGGGTGATTTCTCTGTGGGATCCTTGGAGACCAGTCTGAATTCCTGCTCCTCCAAAGCTAAGTTTGCTGCTCGGCCTTTTGCTTTTGTGCTTTGACTTTGTTTTTGCTTTGTTTTTCTGGATTTCTGCCATTCCCTGCTGGGGTGTGCTGAATTCATTTAGCTCTGTCTTCTGAAAATACTTGAGTGCTGATTCAGTTTTTGAAGCCTAGCTGCTTCAGGGCCTTTTTCATATCAGCTGGTTGGCTTATGTCTTTGATAGGGTTTTGGCAGATTGCAAACAGCAGCCTTCCTGTCCTTTCCTATCTAGGTAGTTTTGGGGCCCCCGTCTTGCTTAGTCTATCTTTCTGTCTGTGTTAGTATTTTCATCTTGCTTCACCGTCATTATATGTTGGGGGCTGCCTATTGCTTTGGGGTCTGCTCTGGGGCAGTTTAGATTTCCCCTTTCTTTCTTTAGGCCTATGTATTTCTCCGGCTGTGATCGAGGGGTCTAGGGCATCGTAGGAACCCCCCACGGCTACTGCTAGTTGTGTTGATAGGTTCAGGGGTCTGCAATCTGATAGTTGCCAACTTCTCTGGTTTTCTGGACTTAGCTTGTATTTCTGCTTTTGCCTCCTACGGTGACTCATTCATAACAGAATCACCCGCCATACTGCAGATTCTAGGGTACTCAATAGCAGGAAAGAATTGTAAAAAAAAAAAAGTGTGTATATTTTTTCCTCTATATCTCTGAGGCCGTAGGGGGAATTTTTTTTTCTCTCAATGGAGATAAAGCAATTGTCTGATCGTGTGGAGCAGCTCGCTGCGGAAGTGCGGGGAATTTCCGCCTACCTTGCTCATTCACATGCTGCTGAACCAAAGATTCCTACACCTGATGTATTTTTTGGGATCGGTCTAAATTTTTGAATTTCAAAAATAATTGTAAATTATTTTTTGCCTTGAAGCCTAACTCGTCAGGGAGCTCCGCGCAGCAGGTTAAAATTGTCATCTCTTTGTTGCGTGGCGATCCCCAGGATTGGGCGTTTTCTTTGAAACCAGATGATCCTATTCTGACTAATGTGAACGCATTCTTTCAAGCTTTGGGGTTGTTGTATGACGAACCTAATGCCATTGATCAGGCTGAAAAGACCCTGCTGGCATTGAGCCAGGGTCGTGATTCTGCAGAATTGTACTGTCAAAAATTCCGAAAGTGGGCAGTACTTACTACCTGGAATGATAATGCCTTGGCTGCTCTCTTTCGGAAGGGGTTGTCAGAAGCCGTAAAAGATACTATGGTGGGATTTCTTGTTCCCTCTGGTCTTGACGATTCTATGTCATTAGCCATTCAGGTTGATCGGCGTTTGCGCGAACGCCAAGCTGCACGAGAGGTGTTGCCACCTGTTGAACAAATGTCTGAACTTATGCAATGTGATAGAGTTTTTTCCAGAGAGCAGCGTCAGGAGTTCAGAAGGCGTAATAAGTTGTGTTTTTTCTGTGGAGATGCCTCGCATATTATTTCTGTCTGTCCCAAACGAGAGAAACGCTTTGCACACACGTTTTCTGTTGGGGGTGTTCAACCTAAGTTTCTTCTGGCTATTACTCTGATCTGCTCCCTGTCCACATTTTCCGCCAAGGCGTTTGTGGATTCGGGAGCAGCCCTAAACCTAATGGACTTGGATTTTGCTAAACGTTGTGGATTTCCGATGACACCTCTGCAGACGCCTATCCCTTTGAGGGGAATTGATGCTACTCCTTTGGCTAAAAATAAACCCCAGTTTTGGACCCAGGTGGTAATGCGGGTCGCCCCAGACCATCAAGAAAATTGCAGATTTTTGGTGTTGCATAATCTGCATGATACTGTTGTCCTGGGGTTTCCCTGGTTACAGATTCATAATCCAGTTTTGGATTGGAAATCTGTGTCTGTGGTGAGTTGGGGTTGTCGGTGTGCCTTTAGTGAGGCTCCGGTGTTTTCCACCTCTCCTCAGTCGCATGATGTTCCTGATTTTTTGGCGGACTTTTATGATGTATTTAGTGAGAATGAGTCTGCGTCTCTGCCTCCTCATAGGAGTTATGACTGTGCAATTGAACTGAGCCCGGGGTGTAAATTTCCCAAGGGTCGGCTCTTCAATTTATCTGTACCCGAGCACGAGGCTATGCGATCCTATATTAAGGAGGCATTGGAGAAGGGTCATAGTAGACCATCCTCGTCACCCTTGGGTGCCGTTTTTTTTTTTTTGTAGCCAAAAAGGATGGATCATTAAGACCTTGTATTGATTATCGTGCCCTCAACAAAATTACTGTTAAATATCAGTATCCGTTACCCCTGATTTTTGATCTATTCTCCAGAGTTAAAGGTGCTTGCTGGTTTACCAAGCTTGACCTCAGGGGGGCGTATAATCTTATTCGCATTAAGCACATGGGGATGAATGGAAGACGGCGTTTAATACTCCGGAGGGACATTTTGAGTACCTGGTGATGCCTTTTGGGCTCACTAATGCCCCTTCTGTCTTCCAGTGCTTCATGAACGATATTTTCGAGATTTTGTCGATAAATTTTTGATTATCTATCTGGATGATATTTTGATCTTCTCCAAGGATTGGGATTCTCATGTAGAACATATTCGGACTGTGTTCCGGATCTTGAGGGAGAATTCCCTGTATGTCAAGGGATCTAAATGCCTTTTTGGAGTACAGAGGATTTCTTTTTTGGGATTTATTTTGTCCCCGTCAACTATTGAAATGGACCCGGCCAAGGTACAGGCCATTCACGATTGGGTTCAGCCCACTTCTTTGAAGGCCCTCCAGAAGTTTTTGGGTTTTGCTAATTTTTATCGGAAATTTATAGCAAAATTTTCTAGTATTGCCAAGCCATTGACTGATTTGACTAAAAAGGGTGCTGATGTGTTAAATTGGTCTCCGGAGGCTGTTTCTTCCTTTCAGGAGTTGAAGCGAAGATTCACCTCCGCCCCGGTTTTGCGGCAACCTGATGTCTCACTTCCATTCCAGGTAGAGGTGGATGCTTCTGAGATTAGTGCAGGAGCTGTTTTGTCCCAAAAGGATCCTGTAACATCTAAAATGAATCCCTGTGCTTTCTTTTCCCGAAAGTTCTCTCCATCTGAACGTAACTATGATGTGGGGAATAGGGAACTGTTGGCCATGAAATGGGAATTTGAGGAGTGGAGACATTGGTTGGAGGGAGCTAAGCATCAAGTCGTGGTCCTCACTGACCACAAGAATTTGATTTACCTAGAGTCGGCTAAGCGCTTGAACCCTAGACAGGCTAGGTGGGCCTTGTTTTTTACACGTTTTGATTTTGTGGTTTCTTTTCTTCCTGGAACAAAGAATGTCAAGGCAGACGCCCTCTCTAGGAGCTTCCTTGCTGATTCTCCTGTGGTGACCAAGCCTGCTACCAGGCCCGGATTGGCAATATAACCAACCGGGCATTTTCCCGCTGGGCCGCTGTCACGTGGGCCGCGGGCGGCAGCGCCCGATCATCTGGCCGCTTGCCAGCTGATGCGGCCACTGTGGCTCCTGCCGCCGGCCCTCTGCGGGCATGGCAGTGATAGTTTCAAGTTCCTCCCGCACTGCAGGGAGATAAGACGCCACGCCCCCCCCACGCACCCCATCCTCGCCTTAGCATGAGACCGCCCCCGCCGCCTCCGCCGCCACCACTCAGTGTCGCACTCGCTTGCCTGCTCGCTCTGTTCGCAGGACCTGTGATGAGGTCACAGGAGGGGAGGAGTCAGGGGGTCACATGATCAGGAGCCTTTGTCCAGACCCCCGATCATGTCACCCCTGACTCCGCCCCTCCTGTGACCTCATCACAGGTCCTGTGCGATCAGCCTTGCCTCTACCGTCTGCAAGACTCTGCTTTGCTGTTGTCATGGTGCTGGTTGAGGTAAGTATGTGTGGCATCAGGATTTACAGTGTGGATGTAGCAGAGTTGTGTGTGTATGAGGTGTACGGAGCGGAGCCGTGTGTGTACGAGGTGTACGGAGCGGAGCCGTGTGTGTACGAGGTGTATGGACCGGAGGCTTGTGTGTACGAGGTGTACGGAGCGGAGCCGTGGGTGTACGAGGTGTACGGAGAGGAGCCGTGTGTACGAGGTGTACGGAGCGGAGCCGTGTGTGTACGAGGTGTACGGAGCGGAGCCGTGTGTGTGCGAGGTGTACGGAGAGGAGCCGTGTGTACGAAGTGTACGGAGCGGAGCCGTGTGTACGAGGTGTACGGAGAGGAGCCGTGTGTGTATGAGGTGTACGGAGAGGAGCCGTGTGTGTATGAGGTGTACGGAGAGGAGCCGTGTGTGTACGAGGTGTACGGAGCGGAGCCACGTGTGTACGGAGCGGAGCCGTGTGTACGAGGTGTACGGTGAGGAGCCGCGCGTGTATGAGGTGTACGGAGAGGAGCCACGCGTGTACGAGGTGGTCGGAGTGGAGCCGTGTGTGTATGAAGTGGAGCCATATGTGTACGGGATGTACGGAGCGGAGCCAAGTGTGTACAAAGCATACAAAGCGGGTTTTTCCCACAGACACAGGAGTATACAGAGCCCCGAGGAGCATTTTAAAACACACACATGACGTTCCACCTGAAGTGATGTGCTGGAAGCTGACGGGAAATGAGATAATTTCTTGAGGAGATTGTGACGGAACCAGGAATGCTTCAAATCCATCACCGTGTCCTCCTCCGACAGCGCAGACAGCAGGATCGCCTTGGAATCGGGGATGCCGGCCATGTGAGCGGATCATGATAGGTCCTGCACTGGGAGGCTCAGGTGGGCACTACAATGGGAGCCGGGCTGCTATAGTATCTTTGTAGAATCTTTCTTTATTTCTTTCTCTCTTTTTCTTTCTTTCTCTGTTCTTTCATTCTCTGTTCTGTCTTTCCCTCATTTTCTGTCTCTCTCTGTTCTTTCTTTCTCTCTCTGTTCTTTCTTTTTTCTCTCTCTGTTCTTTCTTCCCCTCTTTCTTTTTCTTTCCTCTCTTTCTCTCTGTTCTTTCTTTCTTTTCTTTACTTCTTTCTCTCTCTGTTCTTTCTCTGTCTCTCTCTGTTCTTTCTTTCTTTCCCCTCTTTCTTTCTCTCTCTGTTCTTTCTCTGTCTCTCACTGTTCTTTCTTTGTCTCTCACTGTTCTTTCTTTCTTTCCCCTTTCTTTCTCGCTCTCTCTGTTTTCTTTTTTCTCTCTCTCTCTGTTTTCTCTCTTCCTTAGTGCCAGTCAGTGTGCCCATAATGCCAGCCACTGTGCCCTCAGTACCAGTCAGTGTGATCAGCAGTGCTAAATGGGTGCGATTAGGTGTGGACATGGGTGTGACTAGTTGTGAAATGGGTGTGGCTGGGCGTGGCTGGGCTTCGCGCGCCGCAGTCTTTGTACATCTTTCCCTTCTTCAAAAGTTGGGAGGTATGATAGGGGCGGCTATGACCAGGGGGTCTGGTTGCCCAATAGAGAGCAGTTCTGCCAGGAATTCTGTAATCATGCATACAAAAGGGGACAGAGATTTGGGAGGAGTACTGTACCTAAAAGCAATAAATAGGACTGAGCTGAAATACTGGGCACAGCTCTGACTACATGTTATATAGTCGTGTTAATCTCCTCTCACTTCTTGTAAACTACAAGTGTACAAAGATATTATATAGTTACCATGTGACTAGTGGCCTGTGTAACTTCAAATGCCAGGGCTGAATTTTAGTCCCAGTCCAGCCCTGCCTGCTACCATCTTAGGCGAAGGGGTAGTTCTTTCTGCCATCTCGCCCGATTTGAGACGTGCTCTGGAAGAGTTCCAGGAGGACAAACCTGAGCGTTGTCCCAGTGGAAAGTTGTATGTTCCTGACCAGTGGAAGAAGAGAGTGATGTCTGAAGTTCATTGCTCTGCTTTGGCTGGTCATCCAGGTATTTTTGGTACTAGAGATCTGGTGAGTCGGTTTTTTTGGTGGCCCTCCTTGTCTCGTGATGTCAAGAATTTTGTGCAGTCCTGTGGGACGTGCTCCCGGTCTAAATCGTGTTCTCGCTCTAGTGGGTTGTTGATGCCTTTGCCTGTCCCCAAGAGGCCATGGACCCATATTTCAATGGATTTCATCTCTGATATGCCTGTCTCTCAGAGGATGACTGTTATTTGGGTGATTTGTGATAGGTTCTCTAAGATGGTTCATCTTGTACCACTCCCTAAGTTGCCGTCTTCCTCTGAGTTGGTGCCCCTGTTTTTACAACACGTGGTTCGTTTGCACGGGATTCCTGAGAACATTGTATCTGACAGAGGAGTGCAGTTTGTGTCTAGATTTTGGAGAGCTTTCTGTTCCAGGCTGGGAATTCAGTTGTCCTTCTCCTCTGCTTTTCACGCTCAGACCAATGGGCAGACAGAGAGAACAAACCAGACCTTGGAGTCATATTTGAGATGTTTTATTTCTGCTGATCAGGATGATTGGGTTTCAATTTTGCCCTTGGCCGAATTTGCTTTGAATAATAGAGCTAGTTCTGCCACTTTGATGTCACCTTTTTTTTGTAACTTTGGGTTTCATCCTCGATTTTCTTCAGGGCAGGTGGAGCCCTCTGCCTGCCCAGGTGTTGACACTGTGGTGGAGAGAATGCACCAGATCTGGGACCAAGTGGTGGATAAGTTATCTCTCTCCCAGGAGAAGGCCCAGCGGTTTTCCAACCGACATAGGACCATTGGTCCCCAGTTTAAGGTTGGTGATATGGTGTGGTTAACATCAAAAAATATTGCTATGAAGGTGGCTTCTCCTAAGTTTAAGCCTAGATTTATTGGACCTTACAAGATTGTGGAGATTATTAATCCGGTCTCTTTTCGTTTGGCTCTTCCTGTCACATTTGAAATCCATAATGTGTTCCATAAATCTTTGTTGAAGAGGTTTGTTGAACCTGTTGTTCCGGGGGTGGCACCTCCAGACCCTGTATTGGTTGAAGGTAACATGGAGTATGAGGTAGAGAAAGTACTGGATTCCCGTCTGGCTAGACGGAGACTCCAGTATTTGGTTAAGTGGAAGGGTTATGGTCAGGAGGATAATTCCTGGGTCTCCGCCTCTGATATTCATGCCAAACGATTGGTGCGTGCCTTTCATCGGGCTCACCCTGATCGCCCTGGTGGCATAGTTGAGGGTTCGGTGACCCCTCCTCAAGGGGGAGGTACTGTTGTGAGTTCATTTTCCCCTTCATTACTGAGGCCCGAGGAACTCCTTCTTCTGGTAAAGAAAGGTAGTGAGCCTGATTGTCAAACACCTGAGGCTGATGATTGTGACTGGCTGAGTGGAGTTACGGACTGGATATAATGCTGCCGACGCCCTTCTGCCCTGCGTGTGATTTCTCTGTGGGATCCTTGGAGACCAGTCTGAATTCCTGCTCCTCCAAAGCTAAGTTTGCTGCTCGGCCTTTTGCTTTTGTGCTTTGACTTTGTTTTTGCTTTGTTTTTCTGGATTTCTGCCATTCCCTGCTGGGGTGTGCTGAATTCATTTAGCTCTGTCTTCTGAAAATACCTGAGTGCTGATTCAGTTTTTGAAGCCTAGCTGCTTCAGGGCCTTTTTCATATCAGCTGGTTGGCTTATGTCTTTGATAGGGTTTTGGCAGATTGCAGACAGCAGCCTTCCTGTCCTTTCCTATCTAGGTAGTTTTGGGGCCCCCGTCTTTGCTCAGTCTATCTTTCTGTCTGTGTTAGTATTTTCATCTTGCTTCACCGTCATTATATGTTGGGGGCTGCCTATTGCTTTGGGGTCTGCTCTGGGGCAGTTTAGATTTCCCCTTTCTTTCTTTAGGCCTATGTATTTCTCCGGCTGTGATCGAGGGGTCTAGGGCATCGTAGGAACCCCCCACGGCTACTGCTAGTTGTGTTGATAGGTTCAGGGGTCTGCAATCTGATAGTTGCCAACTTCTCTGGTTTTCTGGACTTAGCTTGTATTTCTGCTTTTGCCTCCTACGGTGACTCATTCATAACAGTGATGTCAGGCTTGGAAGCAATGAAGAGTCTCTCTAGCAGTTAACCATAACATGCAACACAGTTCCCACTCCGGGCCAGCAGAGGGAGCTCTGAACCAGAATTGGGGGAGTAGTGCTCTCTGAGGGCCAGGAAGGGAAATTAGTCAGTTCTGTGAGGAGGCTGTAGAGTGTAGACGTGGAGAGAGAAGCTGGGGGACTGAGCAGAGTTGAGAGCTCGTTCCCAGCTGGAGCGCATGATCTGGAGCCTGGTCTCCATGGTTGTATGGATACTGAAGGTCCTGCAACAGAAACCAGAGGAATAGGAAGCTGTAAATGCTCTATTCCCAGATAATCCTCGGAGGCACAACAGCGACGGGTGAGACAAGAGAGATAGAAGGCTACGGCTGTCTGCCATGCGAGTGGAGTGTGGATAACATCGGAAAGGAGGAACTCCAGTGTAACTCAGTACTGGGAGTACTTCATAGAGAGCGCTAGGAAGGAGACTGCACAACCCATCTGCCAGAGTGATTCCTGATTTGCTTCCAGGCAAACCAGCTCCTGTGCCATCTGTACTCTGGACCCTGGACTGCATTTGCCAAGTAAAGGTAAAGAAACTGCAACCTATTGTGTCCTTGCCTTCTTGCTGCAACCTCCCCGGCACTGCTACATCTCTGTGCCTGACACTGCACCTTCCTTCCCAACACCCACCTACACTGCCCTGGGACTACAGCCCTGCCTGTGGAGGGCTATAACATCATTGCTGCACTACACCATCTGTCCCAGAGGATCTGTCTGCAGCGTCGGCTTAACATTTGCCGAACACCACATGGATGCCTTACATGGACGCCCAGGGCCACGGACCGGGTCACTGCTACTGTGACACTTCCCAGTACCCCACTGCCCTGGCGGGCGATCCATCAGCTCCGGACATCAGGTTGCAGTCGTCAGACTTAGGATCTCTGGCAGTGATCGTCAGGTTCCAGGCATCCGGCAGGCAAGGTCCAAGGCAAGGTACAAGGCAGGGTGCGTGCTAGGAACACGCCAGGGTCAAAGGCAAGGTGCAAGGCAGGGTGCGTGCTAGGAACATGTCAGGGTCCAAGGCAAGGTGCAAGGCAGGGTTTAACACACTAGGCATGGTGCGTGTTTAGGGGACACGCCAGGGTTCAAGGTCCAAGGTCCTGGGCGCGCTAGAGAAGCCGCCACAATTCAAGATTCAAGGTCCTGCGTGTGCTAGAGGCATGCCAGGGACACGGTACAAAGAATGGTCCTGGCCGTGCTAGGAGGCATGCCAGGGTACATGGTTTTCAGCAGGTCCCAAACGTGCTAGGGAACACGTTGGGCTTTGAGGTTCAGGACATAGTTGTCATGATACTAGTGCTGGTGGACCTGCACTTCTGGGGTTAATGTTTTGATCTCAGTGCAGACTCTTACCTGCACACCTGGGACTCATTATAGTGGCCTCTCATTGGTTCTGGGAAAGCTTCTTATAGCCTCAGGAAGCTCCCATCCCTGTCAGTTATACTTTCGTCCTTGGCAATAGTGTGGTGACCCCTGAGTGTGTTTGTGCTGTGATCTGGTTGCTTGATACTCTGTGTATGACTCGGTCTGTTCTCTGGATATTGCTTGTTGGATTCTGCTTGGTACCTTCTATGTCTGTTTGGTTTTGACCCCTGCTTGGCCCCGACTATCCGTTCTGTCTCATCCCTGGTACTTTACTGCTATCTCTGTGTATGACCTCCGTTTTGCCTGACGCTGAGTATTTCTGTTTAGTGTCCTGCCATCTCTGGAAGCAGGACGCTAAGCCACGCCCCCTGCAGTCACATGACCGTAGGTCCTTCACTGCTTGCTAAACTTCAGCGTCCCCAGGTCCTGTTTGTACTTTCTGGCTGTACCTGCCCCAGGGCCCCCCTACAGTGCGGGTGAGTCCCTGCTCAGCGGAGGCTGCACGCCGGCACTGACAGGACCCTAACAAAAGTCCTGCGTGTGCAGAGGGGCATGTCAGGGTTCTGGCTAGGGCAAGGGCCTGCGCGTGCTAGGAGGCACGCCAGGGTTCAGGCTAGGGCTTGTGCGTGCAAAAGGGCACACAAGGTACAGGCTAGGGTGTTATGAATGAGTCACCGTAGGAGGCAAAAACAGAAATACTAGCTAAGTCCAGAAAACCAGAGAAGTTGGCAGCTATCGGATTGCAGACCCCTGAACCTATCAACCACAACTAGCAGTAGCCGTGGGGGGTTCCCTGGGTGCCCTAGACCCCTCGATCACAGCCGGAGAACTAAATAGCCTAAAGACAGAAAGGGAAATCTAAACTGCCCCAGAGCAGACCCCAAAGCAATTGGCAGCCCCCAACATATAATGACGGTGAAGCAAGATGAAAAAACACTCACACAGATAGAAAGATAGGCTGAGCAAATGATGGGGCCTAAGCTAACTAAATAGGACAGGATAGAAAAGCTGCTGTCTGCAATCCACCAAAACCCTATCAAAACAAGAGCCAACAGACTGATAGGGAAAAAAGCCCTGAAGACGCTAGGCTTCAAAAAGACTATATCAGTACTCAGGTATTTTCTGAAGACAGAGCAAAAAGGAATTCAGCTCACCCCAGCAGGGAATGGCAGAAATCCAGAAAAACAAGGCAAAACAAAACCAAAACACAAATGCGAAAAGCAGAGCAGAAAACTTAGCTTTTGAGGAGCAGGAATCAGACTGGTCTCCTAGAATCCCTCTGAGAATCACCAGCAAGGCAGAAGGGCGTCGGCTGCCTTATATCCAGTCAGCAATTCCAGTCACCCAGTCAGCATCATCCTGCTCAGGTGCTTGGTAATCAGCCTCACTACCTTCCTTCACCAGAAGAGGGAGTTCATCAGACCTCAATGGTGAAGGGGAAAATGAATTCACAACACTAGGGCCTGTGCATGCTAGAGGGCATGACAGGGTACATGGCAGGACCTGCGTGTGCTTTAGAGAAGCACGGGGAGGTATGCCAAGGAGCAGGCTAGGGCCTGCGTGTGCTAAGAGAGCACGCAATGCACAGTGCGGGGGCAGCGTGGGTGCAAGGAAGCACAGAGCACGGCTGGGGCACTGGCTAGCTGGTCGGGCTGAGGCTCAGACCGGCGGGAACAACTGAGGCGAGCACAGCTGAAGCACAACAGGTGGACACAGCTAAGTCACTGGCCGACGAGCATGACTGAGGCACAAGTAGGCGGGCACGGCTGAGGCACAGACAGGCGGGCGAGGGAAGGCCAGGCGCGTGCGAAGGGCACGCGAAGAAAGAAGGCAAGGCATGGCAAGAAACAAGGCAAGACAAGGCTAGGCAAAGTACAGAACAAGGAGCAGAACGTAGGCAGAAGCACAGAGCCGGGTCAGAGAGAGTATAGGGCTAGCAGCAGAACGTAGGCCAAAGCCCAGAGCCGGGTCAAGGCAGCACCTTGAGACTAGCCAGGAAATGTGCTAGAGAGCACCATAGGACAGAGTCTAGGAAAGCCAGGAAAAGACAGGGAACATAGGAAGTACTACTAGGCAAAGAATAGCAAGGACAATACATGGCACAAAAGACAGCATGAGGCAAGAGGCAGAATACAAGCACAGAGCATGTGCAGAGATGCACAACAGGGCAGAGTGCAGTGGCACAGAATACAGGGAGCGACTGAGCAGACCAAGCAGCCATGCAGGGAAGCAGCACGATACTCAGGCCCCGACCATAGGAAGGGGCGGTCTGATATAGGGCATTAGCACCCGCACTTCCGGTCAGGACCAGGAGAGGACTTCCGGTTCAGATCCTCCAGGATCATAGAGAGGCTAGCTAGATCAGATTCTGGCGGACCATAGAGAGGGTCACATGGTCAGGGCCTCCAGGACCATAGAGAGGATTGCTGGATCAGATACTGCTGTACATAGAGAGGGTCCAGGACCATAGAGACGATCACAGCAGGCAGAGCAGAGACGGGCGTGCACACAGCCACGGCATACAGCCATGAGGTGAGGTGCGCATGCACACTGCTCCAGGACTGACGCAGCACAACAGTCATGAGGTGCACGTGCATACTGCTCAAGGGATCTTGCAACATAATAGTCATGAGGTGCGTGTGCACACTGCTCCAGGGGTCATGCAGCATAACGGACATAACAGATATAACAGTGAGGTGTGCGTGCACACTGCTCCAGGGTTCATGCAGCACACAAGACATGACTGGCAAGACAGTTAGGTGCGCTTGCACACTGCTCCAGGGGTCATGCGGCATATCAGACATGGCGGGCATGACAACATCAGCTCAATGTTCACAGATAGAAAAATGAAGCATATCAAGAAAAGAATGCTGTCCCTACTGTGAAACATGGATGAGGCTCTGTTAAGTTCTGGGGCTGCACAATCTTGCACAAGTTTTCTAGAATTTGTGCAGGGTAGATTGAAATCTCAAGACTATCAAGGGATTCAAGAGAGAAATGTACTGCCCAGTGTCTGAAAGCTTGGTCTCAGTTGCAGGTTGTGGGTCTTGCAACAGGATAATGACCCAAAACACAAAGCTAAAAATACCCAAGAATGGCTAAGAGGAAAACATTGGACTATTCTGAAGTGGCCTTCTATGAGCCCTGACCTAAATCCTATTGAGCATCTTTGGAAAGAGCTGAAACATGCCGTCTGGAAAAGGCAACCTTCAAACACTAGACAACTGGAGCAATTTGCTCCTGAGGAGTGGGCCAAAATTTCTCTCAAGAGGTACAGAAGTCTGATTAACAGTTACAGGAATTGTTTGATTGCAGTGATTTCCTCAAAGGGTTGTGCAACAAAATATTAAGTTAAGTGTACCATCATTTCTGTCCAGGCCTATTTCATGAGTTTTATTTTTTTTTTATTCTGTGGAACCATGGTTGAAAAGCAATATGTGACTTTCATTTGTTCATTTTCCTAGATTTTTGATTTATTATTACTTTTGTCAGATTCATGTTATTTCTTTCACCATTGTGGGTTTTTCTGTCATTAAACGAGGGGTACCAACACTTTTGACCACATGTGTATGTGGCCCAAGATAAAATGTATAGTTCAGAGCAAAAAAAAAAAGCTTTCAGCTCCATCGACGGAAAAATAAAAAACTTACTGGTCTCAGAAAATAGCAATTGTAACAAAATTTCCGAATTTCTTTAAACACTAAAATAATAAGAAAAGCTAATTTGGTACCACCTTAAAAAGCTAATCCAAGAATTTTTTTTTTACTATTTTTAATTGCATTTTCAGGACAGGCGCAATTACCGAAAACAGCAATTCTGGTGTTATGATTATTTTAATGGCATTTACCAAATGGGTTAAATAATGTAATATTCTAACACTTAGGGATGCATTGATACAAAACATTATATTTTAATTTTCTTTATTTTTGAATGGGGAAAAGGGAGGTGAATAAAACTTAAGATTTTTTTTTCCATATTGTAGCACTCAGCTCCCTTTTACGTGAATGAGCCTGTACTAGAATCTTAAATAAAACTTTTTCCACTCCTCCTAATCCCAGGGAAAAAATACTTTTCTTTTGCTTATTTATCTATTTGACTTTTTTTTGTCTTTGCTTACATCGTTTCCATGCCAAAATATAAACTGTTTACAGGGCTATTTCAATTCTGTATTGTTTTCCAGAAATAAAACAGAATTTCCTTTTCAGTCTGTACAAATATTGCAAAGTAATGATGTAAAAAACAATCTTCAAATAAAAATATGTATGACTTATGGACACGACTATTTACCAGAATACATCTGAACTTGACAAAAAACAACATATAAATCTGGTACTTGGCGGGTCCTTAAAATATGATAAAAAAAAACCTGCGTATGTGAAAGTCACATTTAAAATATTATTATGGCCAATATATCATTAATTACAAAGCAATTAGAAATATCACACTTTTTGATAGCATGGTGGTGTAGGAAGATGGACCAGGCCAGTGGTACTGTACCTCTCTTACGGCTGTTCAGGAACTATCGGGGCTGTCACTATTGTTGCTGGGGGGGAAAGCTTTCTGACCCGGACAGACCTTTGCACTCAACAGTAAAAGCAGGGAAACAGGAAAACAGGGAAAGCAGGGGACTTGGCGGGAAGACAGAGTGTGCAGCAGGAGAAGGTTGATTCACTCAATGTGCACCGACGCGATAGCTCAGGCCCGCACGGTAGTTTCCCAGCTAAGCGCACACTGAGTGTGAGCAACGAGTAGCTGTGTGCCCACTCACCCCTGTCACTGAGAATCCGTTTCGCACCGTTCCGCTGACTGCCATGGGCACGCAGCCTAAGTCTGACCAGGGGAATCATACAGAGCCGGGTAGGTTCACCCCTGCCTCCGCCGCTGAACTGAGTCACGCTACCACGGATTGTGTCACATGACGAATGTGGCGCCCCCAGGAGTATGGTCGCCACAGTGGCATTGCCTTCCTCCAGGGAGGGTGATGTCAGGCTTGGAAGCAATGAAGGGTCTCTCTAGCAGTTAACCATAACATGCAACACAGTTCCCACTCCGGGCCAGCAGAGGGAGCTCTGAACCAGAATTGGGGGAGGAGTGCTCTCTGAGGGCCAGGAAGGGAAATTAGTCAGTTCTGTGAGGATTCTGAAGTGTGTAGACGTGGAGAGAGAAGCTGGGGAACTGAGCAGAGTTGAGAGCTCGTTCCCAGCTGGAGCGCATGATCTGGAGCCTGGTCTCCACGGTTGTATGAATACTGAAGGTCCTGCAACAGAAACCAGAGGAATAGGAAGCTGTAAATGCTCTATTCCCATCTAAGACTCGGAAGCACAACAGCGACGTGTGAGCCAAAGGAGATAGAAGGCTACAGCTGTCTGCCATACGAGGTAGATCCAAAAGGGAAGAAGAAGGAGAAATGTCAGTGTAACACAGTACTGCATGTACCTCAAGTAAGCGCTAGGAAGGAGACTACACAACCTATCTGCATAGAGAGATTCCTGAGTTGCTTCCAGGCTAATCAGCTCCTGTGCCATCTGTAATCTAGACTCTGGACTGCACCTACAAAGTAAAGGTAAAGAAACTACATTCCGCTGTGTCCTTGCCTTCTTTCTGCAACTTCTCCAGCACTGCTACATCTCTGTGCCAGAAACTGCACCCTCTTCCCCAACACCGATCTACACTGCCCTGGGACTACAGCCCTGCCTGTGCAGGGCTACACCATCATTGCTGCACCACACCATCTGTCCCAGA
Source organism: Dendrobates tinctorius (assembly GCF_039654945.1). Lineage (NCBI taxonomy): Eukaryota > Metazoa > Chordata > Amphibia > Anura > Dendrobatidae > Dendrobates > Dendrobates tinctorius. Next base: position 1,975,993 of record NW_027361863.1, on the reverse strand, counting down.
GGATCTGTCTGCAGCATCGGCTTAACATCTTCATTGCCGAATAACACAGGTGGCGTCACGAATCACTCATAAACTTTTATTCCATCACTTCATCCCTTTTACATGGGCGCCCATGGCCACGGACCGGGTCACTGCTGCTGTGACATTCCCCTCTAAGAGACCGGCCAGGTACCGAGTACCCCACAGCCCTGGGAGGGCGACCCATTTTGGCGTCACGAACAGGATTTACGGAGCCCGGTGTCCCCGGGTCCTGTGTGCCAGAGACTGTGTTGTGTGCTATAGACTGTTTGTGAAAGTGCCGCCATTATCCCACTGCTTGGCGCGCGCAGGAACCCAAAGAGGCGGGCCATCATGGGCGGAGCCAGCCGAAGAGCGTGAACAAGTGAAGTGCCGCGCGGGAAGAGGCCAGCGCGCGAGAGGTGGGAGGAGCAGAGGCCTGCAACTCCGATCATCCAGCCGGCAAAGCTGCAGCCGGTAAGCCTGCTCAACCCCGGGGCCTGGCTAACGTTAACTAGGGGGGGAAGAGAATGTCGGAGGCACGCGCCGATGCAGCGGCGGACGCCCTCGCCAACCCCTCAGCGCCGCTGGATGCAGGGCCCAACGCGGCTGTGGCTCCAATAGCACCCACCGCAGCGGTCCCCATAATGCCGCTGTCTATGCCTTACATACCGGGAGCAGCATGGCTACCGCAGTATTCAGGGGAGTCACATACCCTGAGTGACTTCAAAGAGAGACTGTGCAGTTTGTTTGAAGTGTATCCTTTGTCTGAAAGCCAGAAGGTGAACATCCTTATTGGGCAGCTAACAGGTGCAGCACAGAGAGAAGTAAAAGCCTGGCAGGACATTGATAAGGAGACGGTTAAAAACATCCTGGCTAAGCTAAGAAGCACCATTGACACCCGCACTGCTGCTGAAATCAAGATGAGATTCTTTGGGTGCAAGCAGGAAGCGCCGGACAGTATACGGGACTATGCTCTTAACCTGCAGGAGGCGCTGCGAGCTGTCAAGCAGATTGACCCAGACAGTGTGAAAGATGGAGATGGACTGTTAAAGGAGCAATTCATTGAGGGACTCCTATCCAGTACCCACAGAGCACAGTTGCGCATCATAGCCCTACAAAATCCTGACCTAGACTTTGTTGATTTCAAAGACAGCGCTATCCGGGTGCTGCATGAACCAAATGTCAGCCGTCCAGCGCCCCCCCTAGGCGCCCAGCGATTACATACCACCAGGAAAGATGTTGCTTCCCTTCCATCCCTGTGGAGGCTGATGCACAGACTCTGGACAAAGATCCAACTGCAGAACTGCGTCTTCAGGTACAGGAGTTGACCAAGGGTATGGCTGCATTTGCTAAAACCGTGCAGTCCCTGCAGGTATCCTCCAAGGAGAAGATCCAGCTCGCCTCCAGTCCAGAGGATGTCCCATGGCTAAAGAAGAAGAGGATCCCGCCACTCCGAGGAAGGAACAACGATCGCTATGACCAGGACGGACGTCCCATCTGTCGTCACTGCCACAAGGCAGGCCACATCTCAAGATTCTGTAATTTAAACAAGCAACCCCTGGGGCAGAGGGCCAACCCCCAGGAGTAGGACCACAAGGCCCAAAGAACTGGCGAGCCAAGTATGTTGGAGGGCGACCGGTCCTCCCAGTGGTGATTGACGGCATCCCCATGAACGATTTGCTGGACACTGGCTCCCAGGTGACAACTATGCCCTATATCCTTTACAGGCGGTATTGGGCTCATTCTGAACTTACTCGCGGCCCAAGTGATGAACTCACAGTAGTTGCCAGTAATGGTCAGTCTTTACCGCAAGTGGGATGTAAAGAAATTACTGTTAAAGTGGGGAGAGTAGAGCTAAAATCTCAAGGTCTGATAGTTGTGAATATTGATCGACGAGAATGTAACCCAATGATGACTCTTGGTACCAATGTGATTGAAAATTATCTTTCCGAGGTTATTGTCTTGTTGCAACAGGTGGCTGAGACTGCTGGTTCCAGTGAACAACGAGTCCTGCAGAAGGAGATCAAGGCCCTGATGCAAAGACAGCAGGTAGAACTCTCTGGCGGAGAAATTGGCAGCGTCAGAGTGAGTGATTCTTTCCCAATTGCAATACCCCCCAGATGTGAAATGTTGATTTGGTGTCGGGCAGCCATAGGCCTCAGAGGAAAAGATTACCAGGCAATGGTAGAACCAGTGTACTCTGATAGCAGGCCCACTGTCCTGACAGCCAGAGGGGTAGTTGATGTCCGTAAAGGGAGGGTACCTATACGCCTCTTGAATTGTGGGGAGGAGGAGGCCATAATACCTCGGTATGCCACAGTTGCTAAGCTGCTTACTGTCAGTAACAATGCAATGCAGGCAGCAGAGCCCTTGGTCTCATCCGACCAGGTGGAGGACAATGGCGCTGTAAAGCAGCTGGAGGAATGGTGCCAGCAACTGCAGGTGGGGACTGACTCCACCCCTACATACCAAAAGAATGGGGTTTACCGAGTGACTCAGGAGTATGAGCGGGTATTCAGTAAACACCCCCTAGACTTTGGGAAGGCAAAAGGAGTTCAACACCATATCCCCACTGGAGACCATCCACCCATAAAAGAAAGGTACCGGCCTATACCCCCAACACAATACCAGTGTGCAAGGGCTATGTTGCGGGAAATGAAGGAGGCTGGGGTGATCACAGACAGTTGTATCCCGTGGACAGCCCCAATAGTCTTTGTGAAAAAGAAGGATGGTACCATGAGAATGTGTGTTGACTACAGAAAAATTAACAGCATTACACATAAAGATGCCTACCCATTACCCAGAATTGAGGAGTCATTAGCTGCACTTAAAACTGCTAACTATTTTTCCACCTTAGATCTCACTAGTGGGTATTGGCAGGTTCCCGTGGCAGAGGCAGACAAGGAGAAAACAGCATTTACCACCCAAATGGGTCTCTGTGAGTTCAACTACATGCCATTCGGGCTCTGCACCGCTCCAGGGACATTCCAACGGCTAATGGAATGCTGTCTTGGGCACAAGAACTTCGAGACAGTCCTGTTGTACCTTGATGATGTCATTGTTTTCTCCAAGACTTATGAAGACCATCTGAAGCACCTGGCTGAGGTGTTTGAAGCCTTGTCCAACTTTGGCCTGAACGTGAAGCCTTCCAAATGCCACCTCCTGAAGCCCAAGGTTCAGTACCTCGGTCATGTAGTGAGTGCAGAAGGTGTGGCACCGGATCCTGACAAAGTCACAGTCATCCGGGACTGGCAGAAGCCCAGCAACCTCCATGAAGTACATCAATTCCTCGGGCTGGTAGGCTACTACCGAAGGTTCATCAAAGACTTCACTGAGATAGCCACTCCTATGCAAAATCTACTGGTGGGTCAGCCCAAGAAGGCCAGAGAGCAGAGTCCTACATTCGAATGGAATGAGGAGCTGGAGAGGTCCTTCACTCGACTGAAGATGGCTCTCACAGGAGATGAACTTCTGGCCTACCCAGATTATGACCAACCATTTGTGTTGTATACTGATGCCAGCAACGTGGGACTCGGAGCAGTACTGTCACAAGTACAGAATGGCAAAGAAAGAGTGATCTACTACGCCAGCAGGAAGTTTCGTCCCACTGAAAGGAACCCTGACAACTGCAGTTCCTTCAAGCTGGAGTTCCTTGCCATAGTCTGGGCTGTGACTGAACGATTCAAGCATTACCTAGCTTCAGCCAAGTTTACCATCTTCACGGACAACAACCCGTTGACTCACTTGGAAACTGCCAAGCTAGGTGCACTGGAGCAGCGATGGATGGCTCGGCTGTTTAACTATGAATTCACCATCAAGTACCGAGCAGGGCACAAGAATGCCAATGCTGATGCGCTGTCCAGAATGCCCAATCTGCCAGATGCAGGAGAAGACTCTGAGGCACTTGAAGAAATAGAGTTACCTGCCTTCCACCGGCCATTTGCGGCCCAACGTGCTCAAGGAGTGAGAAACAGATGGTCTATCATGAAAGAGGCCACCCTAAATCCATTGCCTCATCATGACTGGGCAGAAACCCAAGATAGCGACCCCGCAGTCCGCCTGGTGAAGGAGCTACTGTCACAAGCTGACTCACGGCCAGAGTCGGATGCTCCTGAAGAAACCCAGCAGTTGTGGAAGGAAAGAGGCCGGCTGTTCATCTATGAAGGAAAGCTGTGTCGGAGGAGTATCCATGCCCGCACTCATGAGTTGGTTTGGCAAGTGGTAGTCCCAAAGAGGGAAGCATCAATGGTCTTGGAAGCATACCACAATGGAGCTGGACACTTCGGATGGAAGAAGTTGGAGGTCTTGCTCCGAGAGAGATTCTACTGGGCTGGTATGAGGAAAGACATTGAAAATTGGTGCCGGGAGTGTGGACAATGCAACCTGCGCAGGAAGGACCGTAACTGCCAGCGAGCTCCTTTGCAGCCAATAATAACCAAACAACCACTTGAGTTGGTAGCCCTGGACCATGTGAAGCTGGTCCCAAGCCGTTCAGGCTGCATTTATGCTCTTACCATCGTTGACCACTACTCGAGATTCCTGGTAGTCGTGCCTGTCAAGGATCAAACAGCCAGAACAGCAGCCAGAGCATTCCAACAGCACTTATGTAGACCACACGGATATCCAGAGCGAGTGCTTACAGATCAAGGCCCAGCTTTTGAGGCGGAAGTGTTCCAGGAATTCTGTAACTTGTATGGTTGCAAGAAGATGAGGACAACACCGTACCATCGACAGACCAATGGCATGTGTGAAAAGATGAACCAGGTGGTGATCGACCTACTGAAGACCTTGCCTTTGGAAGAGAGAAATCTGTGGCCAGAAAAGTTGCCAGATCTGGTAGACCTCTACAACCACATTCCTGTGAATTCCACGAACTGCACTCCAGCTTACCTAATGAAAGCGAGGCCTGGCAAGTTGCCTATTGATTTGGATATGGGAGTCCTCACACCTGAGGTGATGTCACCAGATGCTGAATGGGACACAGAGAGGCAGCAACAGTATCGAAGAGTACAAGAGTGTGTAGAAAAGAGTCTAGCTCAGGCAAGACAAAAACAAGAAAGGCACTACAATCACCATGCACCTGCAGTTCCCTTGTCACCAGGAGAACAAGTCCTAAAAAGGAAGAGGAGGATGCATAAATTGGATGACCAATGGGAAGCTGAACCCTACACCAGCTTACCATCAAACTTCGATAACACCAAGGTGTGCATTATCAGTAAGGATGGGGGAGCAACCTCAGCAGCAGTATCAAGGGATCATTTGAAATTGTGCCCTGACCAGTTAAAAGAAAGAATGGAAGAGCAAAACAACATCCAACCCATAGAGGAAGAAGAAAAGGTCAGCACTGTACTTGGAGAATTCCCTGCAAATTGGACTAGAGCGAATCAAGCCATAGTGGTGCCAGTTTTGACCTTTCCCCAACTGGTAGTACAAGAAGAAGTGACTCAAGAGAACTCTGAAAATCAGGAAGTTCAGGTAGCAGATGCCACACCAGCAGTGGACTCAGGGAATCCTCGCCTTGCCAGTGGTGAATCTGTCATACCCATGGTTAGTCTAAGAGTCCGTAGACGGCTACTACCCAGTTTACCCACACCAGAGCTACGTAGGTCTGTCCGTAGTACCCAAGGCATACCACCCCTCAGGTTTCGCATCTAAATAAGTTATGCAAATAATGTAAATGTTAACCTGTACATGTATATATGTAACGTTTAAGTTTTGTGCCTACAGAGACTCTGTAAGAACCCTTTGTACATAGTTCACCATTTGCCCAGGAATGGACCATGGCCATTGACGCATGGACTAATCGTCACAGGACTATTTTTGGAGCTGTGGTTTTTGTATTTTTCATTTTTTTTATAAATATTGTACAGTTATAATGTTTCCATTGTTTATATGTTTATATGTTTCTGTTTATCAGTCCAGGAGTACTGAATTGCACTAGGGGGAATGTGGGCCCCCATGAGTATGGTCGCCACAGTGGCATTGCCTTCCTCCAGGGAGGGTGATGTCAGGCTTGGAAGCAATGAAGGGTCTCTCTAGCAGTTAACCATAACATGCAACACATTTCCCACTCCGGGCCAGCAGAGGGAGCTCTGAACCAGAATTGGGGGAGGAGTGCTCTCTGAGGGCCAGGAAGCGAAATTAGTCAGTTCTGTGAGGAGGCTGAAGTGTGTAGACATGGAGAGAGAAGCTGGGGGACTGAGCAGAGTTGAGAGCTCGTTCCCAGCTGGAGCGCATGATCTGGAGCCTGGTCTCCACGGTTGTATGGATACTGAAGGTCCTGCAACAGAAACCAGAGGAATAGGAAGCTGTAAATGCTCTATTCCCATCTAAGACTCAGAGGCACAACAGCGACGTTTGAGCCAAAGAAGATAGAAGGCTACAGCTGTCTGCCATGCGAGGTAGATCCAAAAGGGAAGAAGAAGGAGAAACGTCAGTGTAACACAGTACTGCATGTACCTCAAGTAAGCGCTAGGAAGGAGACTACACAACCTATCTGCATAGAGAGATTCCTGAGTTGCTTCCAGGCTAATCAGCTCCTGTGCCATCTGTAATCTAGACTCTGGACTGCACCTACAAAGTAAAGGTAAAGAAACTACATTCCGCTGTGTCCTTGCCTTCTTTCTGCAACTTCTCCAGCACTGCTACATCTCTGTGCCAGACACTGCACCCTCTTCCCCAACACCGATCTACACTGCCCTGGGACTACAGCCCTGCCTGTGGAGGGCTACACCATCATTGCTGCACCACACCATCTGTCCCAGAGGATCTGTCTGCATCGTCGGTTTAACATCTTCATTGCCGAATACTACAGGTGGCGTCACGAATCACTCATAAACTTTATTCCATCACTTCATCCCTTTTACATGGGCGCCCAGGGCCATAGACCGGGTCACCGATGCTGTGACATTCCCCTCTGAGAGACGGGCCCGGTACTGGGAGGGCGACCCACATACGTCATCCCAGGAATGCAGGACCTCGCCTCCGAGAGCCAGGATATGCCGCTTTCATCGTGCCTCAACTTTCTTCAGGACCACGCCAGAGACTTCATGAGTAACTTGCAGCACCACTGTGGGATTCCAAGCTTTCAGAGCCTGGAAATCATGAGACTGATAAGTTTACCAGGTTCTTGAACAATTGTTCTTGCCTTGATATAATTGTCTGGGTTTGCTCATGAGTTCTTTGACAGTGCTTCTAGGGGTAACACCATGTGGCCTCTCTTTGGTTGGGGGGAGGGCTATATTTACCCACCCCTGTGCTGTACCCTTTGTCAGTTATACATCCAACCTTGGCTGAGCAGCTGACCTGTGAATACCTGTGTGTATTGCTTGTATCTGTTTGCATGCTTGTGTACGACCTGGTCTGTTCCCTGTTTTGCATTTGTCTCCTGATTCGGTACTTCTCGTGAAACTCCTGGTTTTGATCTCTGCTTTGGTGGTTACGTGCAGCAGCATCCTACATTACAGCAGAAGTTCCCGACTTTCCCAGCACGCCCCCAGACACTCGTACAGTGTCAGAGGGTAAGTCTGTCATGGTGTCCGTTACATTATAACTGACCACTAAAGTTTTCCCTCTTTTTGGTGTGGGGCTTTTCTGTGACATTATGGATTCTCTGTGCGCTCTCTCCGACCAGGTTAGCTGTCTCACCCAGATGATGCAAAAATTGTCGGTGGAGCACAAAACCCTGGCTCAGTTTCAGCAGCAAGTTCAGAGGAAGGTAGTGGAGGCTGTGCAGGGTGCATTTTTCTCTGGGGCTCAGGGTGACAGCGTAAATGAGGTGTCTTTTCTCACTCCTGAACCACCTGTAAAATTACCTGACACTTTCTCTGGGGATAAGAAGAAGTTTCGGGCTTTCAGGGAGGGGTGTAAATTGTTTTTTTTCACTGCGTCCCCGTACCTCGGGAAATGAGAGTCAGAGGGTGGGAGTCATGATTTCTTTATTAAGGGAGGTTCCGCAGGCTTGGGCATTCTCTCTCTCTCCCACTGCCCCTGAAAGAATGTCAGTGGATCACTTTTTTGGGGTCCTCAGGCATATATATGATGAGCCTGATCGTGTGCGTCTGGCTGAGGACATGGTGATGAGTATGACACAGGGGAAGTACTCTGCTGAGTGGTTGTGCTCCAAGTTCAGGCGTTGGGCTTCAGAGGTTTCATGGAATGATGCGGCCCTCAGGGGTTTATTCCGCCAAGGCCTGTCTGAACGCCTGAAGGACGCATTGGCATTACATCCTCCTCCAGACTCCCTTGAAGACACCATGACTTAGGCTGTCCGCATGGACAGAAGGCTCCGTGCTTTGTGGGTGATGCAGCTGGACACCAGTCTATATCCTAGCAAAGATGATACGCCAACTGTGTCTGAACCCATGGAGATGGGAGCTATTTCGTTCAAGGAGAAGGAGAGAAGGCACCGCTGGGACAGTCAGTTGCGCTTTTGCTGTGGAGCTCCGGGACACTGGAAAAAGGACTATCCTTCTTGTCCTTCATCCGTCAAGCCATCGAGAAACGTTTAGGTCAGGGTAAGGGACGAGGAAGTTATCCAGACCCTCAGGTACAATTTTCATCATTTTCTAAAATCATACTCCAGGTGGAGCTGGAGGTAGACAGTGTTTGGTCACTTACTATGGCTTTTGTCGATTGTGGCTCTACCATCAACTTGATTGATTCTCGCCTGGTGACTTAATGTAAGATAGGGACAGTTCGACTGGAGACTCCGATTAAAATTGTGGCCAATGACTCCTCTTCCCTTACTATGTCTCGGAGGTCTTTCTGCTCAAGGTTGGCCCTGCTCATGTGGAAAGCATAAGTTGTTTTGTGTTGGACAATTTGCCTGCGGGGTTGGTATTGGGCATGCTTTGGTTACAGCATCATAACCCTGTTATTAACTGGGTTACCGGGGAAATTGTTCAATGGGGGTCTAACTGTGTCAATCTGTGTGGTAGATCTGTGTCCTTTGCAAAATCTTTGAAATCTGTATATGTGTTATCTGTCGGTCAGGGGGGTAGTTCGGAGTACCTGAAGGACTTTAAAGATGTGTTTTCCGAAAGCAAGGTGGAAGCCCTCCCACCACATCGGTCTTTTGATTGTGCCATTGATTTAGTTCCTGGGCCTAAATTACCCAAGGCCCCTTTGTTTAATCTGTCTGGTCCTGAGCAATTGGCAATGAAGGAGTATATTGCCGAGAGTCTCCGTAAGGGGCATATCAGCGCTTCTGTTTCTCCTGTGGCAGCTGTTTTTTTCTTTGTTAAAAAAAGACGGTATGTTGCAGCCATGCCTCGACTTTCGGGAACTCAATAAGATCACTGTGAGAAACGTACCCACTCCCTCTTATTCCCAGTTTGTGTAACTGGATCTGCGAGGAGCCTATAACTTGATTAGGGTTACAGAGGGGGATGAGTGGAAGATGGCATTTCTCATGACAGAAGTTCTTTTTGAGAATTTGTTGATGCCTTTCGGCCTGAAAAACGCCCCGGCCATTTTTCAAAATTTTATTAATGTTGTGTTTGCGGATCTTATAGGTCGCTTTTTGGTTTTTTACCTTGACAACATCTTGGTGTACTCCTCTGATAGTCAAACCCATTTACAACATTTGCGTACTGTCCTTCAGATACTCAGGGAAAACCGATTATTTTCTAAATTGGAAAAATGTTCATTTTTGTACAAGAGTTACCCTTTTTGGGATTGATTGTTTTCAATGAGGGCTTTCACATGGATCTCAAGAAGGTGCAGGCTATTAGTGATTGGGTCCATCCCCGAAATTTGAAGAGTCTGCAACATTTCTTAGGGTTCGCAAACTACTATTGAAAGTTCCTCAAGGGATTTTCACAAATTGTTAAACACCTTACTGATCTTACGTTAAAGGGTGCTGATGTTAAGAATTGGTCAACGTCCGCCATAGAATAATTCTTGGCATTGAAAAAGTGTTTTTTTGACCGCCCCGGTACTTATTCAACCTAATCCGACAGAACCTTTTATTGTGGAGGTTGAGGCGTCTGAGGTGGGGGTGGGGGCAGTGTTGTTTCAGGGACCCGCCACTTTGACCAACCTTAAACCATGTGCCTTCTTTTCCAAAAAGTTCTCTTCTGCAGAGAGAAATTATGATGTGAGCAATAGAGAACTCCTTGTGGTTAAGTTGGCTTTTGAAGAGTGGAGGCATTTTTTGGAGGAGGCGGCTCATCCCATTACGGTAATTACCGATCATAAAAATTTAGATTACATCGAGTCTGCCAAAAGACTGACCCCCAGGCAGGCCCGGTGGTTGCTTTTTTTTTTCTTGGTTTCAATTTTCCATTACTTTTCACCCGGGATCTAAAAACGTTAAGGATGATGCCTTATCCCGCAGCTTTGATCCAGTATCTCCTTCCGAACCTCCGTCCTCCATTCTTCAACCTGGGAGTTGGTGGCCGACGTCTCGTCGGAGTTGGAGCGAGAGATTTTGAAGGCCCAGTGTCTTGCTCCTAGTTCTAAGCTGGTTGGGAAGTTGTTTGTCCCCGAGCAATTTCGTCTTAGACTCCTTCAAGAGTTACATGAGTCTGTGTTGAGTGCTCATCCGGGGATTTTGGCCACTCGCGAGGCCGTTACTAGGGTTTTTTGGTGGCCCTCAATGGTTGTTGATATCAAAAAAAAATTTGTTTCTACATGTGGGGTCTGTGCCCATTCTAAAAGCTCTGATTCCCTGCCGGCAGGGGAATTGGTACCTCTACCAGTTCCTGATAGACCATGGACTCATCTGTCCATGGATTTTATCACCAACCTCCCTCCTTCCAGAGGTAATACCGTTGTGTGGGTGGTGGTGGATAGGTTCTCTAAACAGGCTCATTTTGTACCCTTGTCTGCGTTGCCCTCAGCGGAGACCTTGCCCAGATTGTTTGTGCAACATGTGCGCTTGCATGGTGTTCCGACGAATGTGGTGTCTGACAGAGGTGTGCAGTTCGTCGCTAAATTCTGGAGGGAGTTTTGTAAGAAAATGGGGATTACTTTGTAATTTTCTTCTGCCTATCACCCTGAATCTAATGGGCAAACAGAATGTACTAATCAGTCCCTGGAGCAAATTCTGCGGTGCTTGGCCTCTACTAGGCAGGATGAATGGTGTGATGCTTTACCTTTGGCTGAGTTTGCTTTCAATTAATCAGTCCAATGGTATGTCTCCCTTTCTTGGTAACTATGGGTTCTGTCTGCATTTTGGGGAGTTTTCTCGTCAGGACTCCGATTGTCCTGGGGCTGAGAGTAACATACAGCGTCTAAAGGTGCTGTGGGCTGAGGTTCGTCTTAACATCTCCAGGGCTCAGGGGAGATACAAGTTTTTTGCAGACAAGAAAAGGGTCTCAGGTCCTACATTCCCGGTAGGTGAGAAGGTATGGTCGTCCACTCGTAATATAAAACTCAAGGTCTCATCAGCCAAGTTGGGCCTGAAGTTCATTGGCACATATGAGATCTTGGAGATTATTAATGCAGTGGCTTGTAGATTACGTCTCCCGGCTTCGTTGAAAATTTCCAATGTGTTCCACAAGTCCCAGTTGAAGCCCATGGGAGCCATTAAGGAGAGTTCCTTGTTCACCGTTCCGCCGGTATTGGTGGAGGGTCATATGGAATACAAGGTGGGTGTAAGGACTTGGCCTGCATATCCGTTTCTCTGAAATCCTTGCCTTATGTCTGTCGCTCAGTTTCTGCTTTGCCCTTAGTTTAGTTCATTTTTGCCCTCATCCAAGATGGAGTCACGAGCCTCAACGGGGGCCATCTTATTTCCTGTGTTGATCTCTCTTGTTCCTGTCTGCTCTGTATATAAGGAGGCTCTGTATGATTACTCATTGCTTGAGTATACTTGTTCTTGGACTTGTTATCAAGCTGGAAGGACTGCTACCTAGCTCGTCTCTTCGTTACCTTGGGATACCCTGCCTGTGAATCTTGGTCTCATTGTAAAGACTTGTTTCTTCAGGATCAGCTCTGCACCCACCTCCACTTCAAGGACTGTTTCCTGCTAGCAGGCCTGGCCTGCTCTCCAGGTCTCTGGATCTGGCAACTTGGACTTCATACATCTCCACGGTCTGTATGTTTGCTCACTGCGTTATTATCTTCATCTGCTTTTTCCCTGCTGTGTCTTATCTGTAAACCTGCTTGATTCTGATAAATACTACAGAACTGAAAACCTATGAGCTCAGGCCTCTTTTCTGATCCACGTCACTGACCTCCATTACACAGAGTATATAAAGTTATAACAGTGGGATGCATTATAGATTCCCGGTGGGTGCACCGTACACTGCAGTATTTGGTACACTGGAAGGAGTATGGTCCAGAAGATCGGTCATGGGTCCCGGCCCAGTTGGTGCATGCCGATCACCTGGTCGTGGCGTTTCATGCGAGGCATCCTGAGAAGCCTGGGGGTCCAGTGGCCCCCCGTTGAGAGGGGGTACTGTCATGGGTTGCTCAGAAGTTCTTTGACAGTGCTTCTCGGGTTAACACCATGTGGCCTCTCTTTGGTTGGGGAGAGCTCTATTTATCCATCCCTGTGCTGTGCCCGTTGTCAGTTATACATCCATCCTTGGCTGAGCAGCTGACCCTGTGAATACCTGTGTGTATTGCTTGTATCTGTTTGCGTGCTTGTGTATGACCTGGTCTGTTCCCCGTTTTGCATTTGTCTCCTGATTCGGTACTTCTCATGATACTTCTGCTTTGGCTCCCAACTGTCTGCTCCTTAGCCCCTCTGGTACCTCGTATCTCTTTCTGGCTTCTGACCCTGGCTTGTCTCTTACCACGCTACTTGTCTGTCCCCTTGACTACTGCGCTGTTCTTTGGTCTGACCTCGGCTTGCCTGACACTTCTCTGGGCTTCCCTGGCTCCTGTCATCATCTCTGGGAGTTCAGGACCTAGCCCCATCTCCAAACCTCTCCCATAGTGGTCACGTGCTGCAGGTCCTGTTCACCTGCAGGCATGCTCACAGCAGCATCCCACATTACAGCAGAAGTTCCCAGCACGTCCCCGGACACTCGTACTGTCTCAGGAGGTAAGTCTGTCATGGTTACAATAATACTCAGTTTTACTCCCCTCATAACTCATTCTCTCCCTGCATGGAGTATCCCCTGTAATAAACCCTTTAACTCTTGCTCTGCCTCCTGCTCATCACTGCATCCCGCATACCTGCTATCTCCCAGTGGTGTAGGGATGTGGACACTTCCTGTCCCTGAAGACAACAGATGCACTATGTGAACACTTGTCATGCTATGACGAACTTCGGTAAGGAAGAAGGGCCTCAAACTGTCCCTGGAGCTGGGACCCTAACTTTCCCTCTCCCTGAGTTACTCTTAAAGTTAGAGAGACCCGAGACCTGAGTCTCCGACCTTACTATGCTCCTGTAAAAACCTTAATCTGTCTCCTCCCCAACCCCATGAGGCATGGAAATGAAAGGTAAACCAGACACAAAGACAAAACAGGGATAACAAAAAACCTCTATCATACAAAGGCACTAACCGACAATATGAAGGAGGATAGGGACAGGGAGGAATGAACTGAATGGGAAAAGGGAACAGGAGATAAACACACACATACAGCAGAAAACTACAGAACACCACAACTCCAACTCCAAGCTTCAACTACTTAGATTTAGCACACAGCACAGGAAGATGAATCTTTCACCAGCAGGGACTAAATGTCCAGAGTCAGTATATGTAGAGGGAGTAAAGGGTAAGCAGTCGCTGAGAACAACCAGGCTGTATGGTCTCAGCCAGCATGGAAAGAGTCCTTAACTCAGCACTGAAGGAAAAGGAAATTAATTTAAATTAGGACATGACTCACACCATCTCTAAACAGGACTGCGATCATTACTCGACGTGACCGACTAACATCAAGTCTTTCAGGGGGATGTGACACCCTCGTGACAATACCGCCATGTGGTTTTAAATGTGAAGGTAATGTGTCTAATGTAATGTGCTATAATGTGTTATAGTGATGTACAGTATATAAGGTGTTAGAGCATAATGTGGATATAGCATAAGGATAAGCTTAGGACAGCATAGGATATAGAACAGGTTAGTATGTACTTAGGAAATGGTTAAGGTTAGGATTATCCCAGTGAGAGGGCGCTAGTGATGATAAAAAAGGGGCACTTACTGGTTATGGGGAGTTCAGTGTCAGCAAGTGAAGTGTGGAGGACAGTTCAGGTGGTCTGGGGTGGGGTGGGTTGCTAGGGACAGCATGGGCCAAACGTTCAAGGCAGTTGGCCAAATGGAGATCACTGATGGACATTCCTATAGAGGCTGGAACCTATGGCATGGGCAGGAACCATGGCGCAGGCCTGGTCTTCCGACATCACAAGGTCAGTGGACACGAATTTACATGGGGTCAGGTGGCCGATCCCAGGACAGCAAATCCCTGAGGCTGATTGAGTCAGCGGGATTAAGAGTAGACTAAAATGAATGTGTGGCAGAACAGAAGAAGATTTGTATTGAGGAGGAAGGAAGTCTGCATTGCTGTGTGCTTCCTCAACTGTATTCCCCTGATGAACTTGGACTGTTTAGTAAAAGTTTGACTTGCAAAGAACCTGGTGTCCCATATATTGTGTGTGGCCAGTCCTGAGGATGAAAGCCTGGAGGCAGTGGAGACCTGTGGCCTACAAGTGAGTGTGATGCACCCTACAGCATACTGGGACTGGAACACCCCTTGTCTTCAAAGTGCCAGAGCGCAACCGGACAGCAGCTTGGTACCGACTACCATTCAGGAGCACTTTACAGTGGTATCATCAAGCATATCCTTCTAGCAACTCCAGTGTTTTCTGTGCCCACAACACTATTTGTACCTCTCCCTGCTAGTGACAACCAAGAAGACTATCTGTCCTGTGGTCAGTTTATACAGGGTGTGATGGATGATGTGGTGTACCCCTTTAAATACTAAGAATACACTGTGACAATCTGCTGGCAAAAAACTTCAGCAGCACTTAATCTCTTTCACAGTGCAGCGCAGCTGGTCACTGCCCATTCTCATGGTCACCTCTCTTAGCAGCAATACCGGATATGGAGGGGAGCATAGAGTGTGAGATTTGCCATACAAATAGTGTCTAAAGCCTGATTGTGATGAGAAATAGCATAGAGACAGTCAGCCTAAAATACAAGCGTATGAGGATCTGTGAGATGATAAAATTGAGCGCTAGGCTGCAAGTTTGCAAGTTGCCAAACAAGAGCCAGTTTTCGTTATTGTTAAGGGAAGTGACCATGAGAATGGGCAGTGACTAGCTGCACTGCAAAATGACGGAGATAAAGAGGTTGTTTTTCTGTGAAGGAAGTGCTGCTGAAGTGTTTGCTTGTGTCTCATCTTCACTCACTAACTCGTCACTCACAGGAATAAGCCTCAATGCTCCTGTGGCACCCCCAGGAGTATGGTCGCCACACTGGCTTTGCCTTCCTCCAGTGGAGGGTAATGCCAGGCTTGGAGGCAATGATGGGTCTCTCTCGCAGTCAATCCATACATGCAACACAGTTCCACTCCAGACCAGCAGGGGGAACTCTGAACCAGGATTAAGGGGAGGAGTGCTCTCTGAGGGCCAAGAGGAAGGAGTGGTCAGTTAGTCTGCGGTGGGTGAAGTGTGCAGACGTGTAGAGAGAAGCTGGAGGTTGAGCTAGGAAGGAGAGCTCCCTCAGCTTGAGTGCGCATGAACTGGAGCCTGGTCTCCATGGTTGTACGGATACTAAAGGTCCTGCAACAGATACCAGAGGGGTAGGAGGCTGTAAATGCCCTACTCCCATCTAAGACTTGAAGCACAACAGCAGCTTGGATAGAGAGCCGGGACTCAGAAGAGAGGAGCCCCCGAGATAGGCTACAGCTGTCTGCCGTGCAAGTAAGGTTCTTGAGAACATCTGACAGGAGGAACTCTAGAGTAACTAAGTACTGGAGTGCTTCACACCACAAGGCGCTAGGAAGGAGACTGCACAGCCCATCTGTGAGAGAGAATCCCTGAGTTGCTTCCAGGCTAGCCTGCTCCATTACCATCTGTAATCTGGACCCTGGACTGCAGTTACCAAGTAAAGGTACAGAAATTGCACCCCGCTGTGTCTTGTCTGCTTCCTACCCTGTCAGCACTGCTACATCCATTGCCAACTACATCTACACTGCCCTGGGGCTACAGCTTCACCTGTGGTGAGCTACACCATCTAGGCTGCACCACACCACCAGCCCCAGAGGATCTGCATGTAGCGTCGGCTTCACATCTCACTTGCCGAACAGCACAGGTGGCGTCACAAACTATTCCATTAACTACATTCCACCACCCTATTACTTGGGCGCCCAGGGCCACGGACCGGGTCACCGCTGCTGTGACACATCCCCCTGACACCGGCCCGGTACCGAGTACCCCGCTGCCCTGGGAGGGCGACCCACTCCCCTCTTTTGGTGGCAATTCTCTACAATGGAACCTCTCTCATCCTGCAGGGATTATCGCTTCCTCCTGGGGAAGACTACAATAGCTGAAGTTCAGCATGTAGTTTCTTGCAAGAATCTCTTTGGTGCTTCTTAGTTGGCAAGTCACAACTTCTTGATAGTTTTCTATCTTGTTTTTTTTTTTCTTTCTTCTGCGAACAACTTGTCTGCAAATACTGAGCTCAAAAAACACCACACTTTGTACCCATAAAGGGTTCTGAGCCTACATGCAAAAGCTAACTCCACATTCCCCTTGCCTAAACTTGTCTCACAGCAGCTTAGTGTGCTAACTCTTTATACTTTATATCCATCACTTCAGACGTCACTCCTGCTACTCAGTGGTCTGTTGTCTTGGCATGTTAGACCAAGGGTGCTTCTCCTTCAAAATGTTGTAAGGCTCAACCAGTGAGGTGGATCCTTGAAGTCCAAGGTCCAGGTTGGCACACGAGCCACAGGTGTTGGTGCAGCAGGCAGGTGAGGCATGGAGGAAACATGTAGCAGAGGTCCTAGAGACCATGGATGGTTAGGAGACAAGGAAATAGGTAGCAGAGGTCCTGTAGACTGCAGGCGGACAGGAGACCGGTAACAGGTAGTAGATGCCATAGAAATTGCTGACAGGTAGCAGAGGTCCAGGAGACTGGGAACAGGTAGTTGAGGTCCTGGAAATTGCACACAGGTAGCAGAGGTCCTGGAGGCTGCAGGCACACAGGACTCTGGAGCAGTTAGAAGTCTTAACACTAAGACACAGGTGTGTATTTCTTAAGGAGCCTTATATAGGCCCAGGTAGATAATCACGTGGTATCACGCCGGACCATCTGCAAAGCCAGACATGGAACACAACAGAGTGCAGCTGATCGGCAAGAGGGGAGCAAAGCTTGGATCGGGGACAAGAGACAGGTGCGAAACAAATGTATTAATGAACAAAAAACCAATTCCTCACATCACATCTGCAGCACTTTAGTAGCTCAGTTGCACAGTAAATATATTAACACAATGCAGTGTATAATACATTGCATTGCACATAACAACAGATATTAAGCTTAACATGGCATTAGCACAGTCTGGGATAGTTCAACAGATACTAATGGGGGTTCACATAGCCATGGTTTGTAAGAGGGTGGCAAACCCTTTTTCATCCCTTTTATCAAGTTGCAGCAACCTTATGTGAGGCCTTGTTTTCAATTCTCAGGTCATTTAATGTTTTTTTTTCCCGCTCTCTGATTTGATTTGTGCCAGAATCTATCTGGTAGATTTCTTTGAAATCAATCATTGTCATCTAGGATCAGCTGTCTGTTCTATAATAGTCCTAAAGCAGGACCAGAAAATAGCAAGTTGTGTCCGGCAGGCTCATCCATACAATAAATGAACACACCGAACACAACCGCATAATCTGTTAAAATATATATATATATATATATATATATATATATATATATATTATGTATACAGTCCGATCGAAACAATATATATTATGTACAGGTATGGATAAATAAGCTGCATCAGCCCTGATATAATAACATCATGACACATTTTGGTCCCCCATAGGAAACCTGTTGTTCTTCAGAATTCGTGTTTTACTGAGCCCAATGGAGAGACCTGAGTATTCTGGAAAGCTGCTTTTTTTACAATCTCTGTACCAACCAACTTTGAATATTTTTCTAGCCATTGACAAAATCAAAATATTTCCTATGGCGCCATCTAGTGATAGAAAATCAATTAGCAAGTGATGCGATATACTGTATCAAGTACACGGCACAAAGTTCTACTATGAAACACAAATTCATGAAAAACATGAAGCACAAGTTCCAATATGAATTCATACCTGGATGACTTTTGAAATTTTTGCAATATTGTATCTTGAGAATATAAATTAGTTAAAATGGGAAATTATGAGGATTAAAGAAAAACTAGAAATGACTAATACTTCAGATGTGTATAGTATTATTATTAAGATTTATTTATATAGCGCCATTGGTTCCATGGTGCAGTACATGAGAAGGGGGGGGTTACATACAAATTACAGATATCACTTACAGTAAACAAACTAACAATGACAGACTGATACAGAGGGGAGAAGACCCTGCCCTTTCGGGCTTACATGCTACAGGATGGTGGGGAAGGAGACAGTAGGTTGGGGGGGTTGCAGCATCTCTGGTGTTGGTGAGGTGATATCTCCGGTAGTGGTGAAGAGACAGCTTGGTCATTGCAGACTGTAGGCTTTCCTGAAGAGATGGGTTTTCAGGTTCCGTCTGAAGGATCCGAGTGTGGTTGATAGTCGGACATAAAGGGGCAGGGAATTCCATAGAATGGGGGCTTTTCGGGAGAAGTCTTGGAGGCGGTTGGGTGAAGTGAAAAAGTGTGGAGGAGAGAAGGAGGTCATGAGAGGACCGGAGTTTACGTGAGGGAAGGCATTGGAAGACTAGTTCAGAGACATATGGGGGAGACAGGTTATAGATGGCTTTGTAGGTCAGTATTAGTAATTTGAACTGGATATGCTGAGGGAATGGGAGCCAGTGAAGAGATTTGCAGAGGGGAGAAGAGGAAGAGTAGTGAGGAGAGAGATGAATTAGTCGGGCAGTAGAGTTAAGGATGGACTGGAGAGGTGCGAGGGTGTTAGCAGGGAGGTGTCATGATCCATGCTGGATCATGACAGATAAAAGCACATGTAACCTTTTTTTTCCTTAAGCTGTGTGCTTAAGTTTGGTTTTGCCCCCCCGGTGGCCATTAGGATTATTACACAGTGGTGTCTTTTGTTCTAGTTTGCCCCGGTGGTGGTGAGCATCATTGCACTCTGGTTTCTTTAGTTTAGTGCATGTGATTATAAAGCAGGTGTGATTGCTCTGGCTCTGCTATAAAAGAGTGTCAGGTGTTGCAATCACTGTTGGTGATAGTGTACATTTCAACCATCCTTGGTGGAGGAAGGATCTAGAGAGAGGTCCTGGCAGCTCAGTCGGAGCCCTGGTGTGGAAGGAGTCAGAGGGGTTTTCCTTGCAGCTCTGACAGAGCTTGGTGGCAGCTATTCAGGAGGAAAGCTGCATTCTGGTGGTGGACTCTGTTGCTGGGAGCAAGAGCAACAGAGCAAAGCTAAGTGGTGTTTCCCTGTTTGTAATTTTCCCTGGTGTGTATTACTACAGCGGTGGGGCCAGTGCCTGCACCACCCAGCTCCCTAGCAAGGGATAGGTGTAGAGTGTGCTAGGGTGACAGGTTCCTGATTGGCGCCCGGTGCTGAATCAGCCTAGGGAACGTGAGGAGTGTTAGGGACACTGACTCAGGGGAGTGCAGGAGGTCTCCACGTCCCCGTTCCCTATCGCAGGGCCCACCGTTGTAACGGTTTCCCCTTCCCCCTTGTCTTGTTGTTTTAGTTACCGGCCTGCGGGTCATGTCACACAGGACAGTTTCACATGCTGTGTCTTGTTGTTTCAGTTACCGGCCAGCGGGTCGTGTCACACAGGACTGGTCCACGCTACAGGAGGCCACAGAAAAGGATGTTGCAATAGTCGAGGCGGGAGATGATGAGGGCATGTACAAGCATTTTAGCAGATTGAGGGTTGAGGAAAGGACGGATTCTGGACATATTTTTGAGCTGGAGGTGACAGGAGATGGCGAGAGCTTGGATGTGCGGTTTGAAGGACAGGGCAGAGTCAAGGGTTACTCCGAGGCAGCGTACTTCTGGTACGGGGGAAAGCGTGATGTCGTTAATTGTGATAGGTTAGGCAAGGAAGATCTGTGAGATGGAGGAAAGATGATGAGCTCAGATTTGTCAACATTGAGTTTGAAGAAGCGAGAGGAGAAGAAGGAAGATATGGCTGATAGACACTCCGGGATTCTGGACAGCAGAGAGGTGACGTCTGTGCCAGAGAGGCAGATCTGAGTGTCATCAGCATAAAGGTGGTACTGGAATCCATGGGACTTTATGAGTTGCCCCAGGCCAAGTGTATAGATTGAGAAGAGTAGGGGTCCTAGAACAGAGCCTTGGGGGGTGGGATGAGGAGGTAGTGTGGGAATGGGAGACGCTCAATGTGCGGTTGGAAAGGTATGAGGAGATCCAGGATAGGGCGAGATCTTTGATGCATGCCAAAGAAGGAGAGGATCTGTAGTAGGAGGCAGTGGTCAACTGTGTCAAAAGCAGAGGACAGGTCTAGAAGGAGGAGTATAGAGTATTGTCCGTTTGCTTTGGCTGTAAGTAGGTCATTAGTAATTTTAGTCAGGGCTGTCTCAGTGGAGTGATGGGGATGGAAACCAGATTGTAGATTGTCAAAGAGCAAGTTGGATGAGAGGTGGGAGGAAAGTTCAGCGTGGACGTGCAGGTCCAGGAGTTTGGAAGCAAATGGGAGCAGCGATATTGGGCGATAGCTGGACATAGCGGTTGGGTCAAGGGTTGGCTTTTTAAGGATAGCTGTGATTGTGGCATGTTTGAAAGCAGAAGGGAAGGTACCGGAAGTTAGTGATAGGTTGAAGAGGTGGGTTAGGGATGGGATAATAGTGGTGGTGAGATTGGGGAGGAGGTGGTATGGGATGGGGTCGAGTGCACAGGTTGTGAGAGGAGATTTGGAGAGGAGACAATTAAGCTCCCCTTCAGTGATGATGGAGAGGGAGGTTATGGGGTTTGGGCATTGGTCTGGTATACAAAGGGGTTGTGGTGGTTGAACAATGAAGACTTGTCTTGTTTGGTCGATCTTATTTTTTGAAGTGTGTGGCAAAGTCCTCAGCAGAGATGAGGGAGGCTGGAGGGGGCAGTGGTGGGCGGAGGAGGGAGTTGAAAGTTTTGAATAACTGTTTGGGGTTGTAGGATAGGGAAGATACGATAGTATAGTCTGTGAATACGCCATCCATGTCTCGTACGAAAATTTTCACTGTAATGGTTATTGCTATCTTCATAGATGGATACTGTCGGAATGTTTGTGAAAATAAGCACTTTTGCAATTTACTGCTTATTAAAATGTTTAGTCGTTCTTGAGATATTAACACTTTTCCTTTGTTTAAAGCTCGTCTTGTAGGCCAGTCAGGTGAATGGTAGCCAGCTGCAAGAGAAGAGTGGACAGTGGCATGTAAAAGAGCCCTATAAAGTTTAGAGCGGGGTCATTGTCCAGAAGATGATCCCCTGATCGTGCAAGGTGGTACTGTGAGGATGAGGGCCTGAGTTTTGACGTAAAGTCCCACAAAAAGGTTTGGAGTGAGAATTAGCCTCACTGTAGAAACAGAAAGAAGGCCCAGGAGAGGCAGAGAGGTCTGAAGTGTGGAACCACTAATGAAAGTGGTGAAAAGTCCAGCGAAGGCCTGAAGGATTGGCATCGTTGTGATGAAAGCTTCAGAAAATGGAGAGAACAGAGATTGTAAATATCAGGGGAACACTTTGCTGTTGTGCAATGGAAAAAGTACCAGCACCACATTAGCAGGTGTTATAATGAAAGAACTGTGAACTGATCCTGGTTTTGGCTTCTGGTCTGGGGTGAAAACTAGGCGTCAGTCCAGACTGCAGAGGGGGTATCAGTATCCGATTTGAGCCGTTATACTGTAGGTATGCAATAATGTCTAATAGGAGACATGGTTTAAGCTACTTAAATTAGAACTAATCACTTTCTACAGTCCTTCCCCATAACAGGGCCAGCTACACAGGGACTACCATGACAGGGTCAGCTACACAGGGAATGACATGACAGGGCCAGCCACACAGGGACTACCATGATAGGGCCCACTACACAGGGACCACCATAACAGAGTCAGCCATACAGGGACCAACATGACAGGGACAGCCACACAGGGAAAAACATAACAGAATCAGCCACAAAGAGACCACCACGACAGGGCCAGCCATACAGGAACCACCATAACAGGGTCAGTCACACAGGGACCAACATAACAGAGCCAGCTACAAAGAGACCACCACGACAGGGCCAGCCAAACAGGGACCAACATAACAGGGCCAGTCACACAGGGACCTACATAACAGAGCCAGCCACAAAGAGACCACCATGACAGGGCCAGCCATACAGGGACCACCATAACAGGGCCAGCCACACAGAGACCACCATAACAGGGCCAGCCACACAGAGACCTACATAACAGAGCCAGCCACAAAGAGACCACCATGACAGGGCCAGCCATACAGGGACCACCATAACAGGGCCAGCCACACAGAGACCACCATAACAGGGCCAGCCACACAGGGATCACCATAACAGGGACAGTCACATAGAGAACACCATAGCACGGTCAGCCTAACAGGGAACACAATGACATGGCCAGCCACAATGAGACCAACATAAAAGGGCTAGTTGCACAGAGACCACTATAACAGGGCCAGCTACACAGGAACAACCATATCACATAGAGAACATCATAACAGGGACAGCCATACAGGGACCAACATAACAGGGCCAGCCACATAGAGAACACCATAACACGGCCAGCCAAACAGGGACCACAATGACAGGCCCAGCCACAAAGAGACCAACATAACATGGGATAGTCACACAGATATGAAAAGAAAATGGTATAAAACCAAAGCCAGCTCACCATCCAGACCATCCGGTGCACGGAACTCCATCTCGATGCAATGTCATCTTGTAATGGTAAGAAAAAAAAGTTTGTTCCAGCTCCTTTAAAAAATTTTATCTTTTAATAATTCCAAAAAAGTTTTCACACTTTTAAAAACTCCACAGACAGTGTCCAAATATGAGTGCAAGTGACATGTTTTGATCTATTACAGATCTTTCTCAAAGCCATTCCTGGCTACCAGAGAGACCTTATCAACTCTACATTTTCAATGCCGCATTGGAGTGTCCACTCTTTCTGGGATTGTTTGAGACACCTGCTGTGCTTTATGTGACGTTCTGCATGAAGAGTTCCTCCCCCAACCCACAACTGAACTCTGGCTGGAAAATGCTGCAAAATTTTTGGACATTTGCAATTTTCCAAACTGTTTGGGGGCTGTGGACGGCAAACACATTCGGATTATGAAACCAGCTAGAAATGGATCCTAGTATTTCAATTACAAAAAATGCTTTTCGATTGCTCACATTGCAGATGCTGACTGTCGATTTGTCGCCATGGACATTGGCTCATTTGGACGAGGAAATGACTCCCAGACTTTCAAAAACTCAGTCATGGGCCAACGTTTGTATGGTAATGATTTTAATTTTCCACAGCCACGACTTGTTCCGAACACAGAAGGACAGTCAATGCCGTTTATTGTGGTTGGGGATGAGGTGCTTCAAATGTGTGCCAACCTCATAAAACTCTACTCAAGTCGGGACTTGAATCACACCAAAAGTATTTACAACTAACGACTGACAAGGGCAAGAAGAACTGTGGAGTGTGCCTTTGGATTGCTGGTGTCATGTGCCCCATCCTGTGTGACACGGCTAGCAGGCCGGTAACCAATACAACAGGACACGGCACGTGTAATTGTCCAGTGTGACACGGCCCGCAGGCCGGTAACTAATACAACAAGACACAGGGGATAGGGAAACATTTACAACGAAGGGCCCTGCGATAGGGAACGGGGAATGTGGAGACCTCCTGCACTCCCCTGAGTCAGTGTCCCTAACACTCCTAACGTTCACTATACAGGCTCCTCACCTGTCGCCGATCAGGATACCTGTCACCCTAGCACACCCTACACCTATTCCTTACTATAGAGCTGGGTGGTGCAGGCACTGGCCCCACCGCTGTACTAACACCAACATGAGGAAAAGAGACAGACAGGGAAACACTTAGCTTTGCTCTGATGCACTTGCTCCTGGCAACAGAGTCCAACACCTGAGTGCATCTTCCTCCCACCGTGTCCAACACCTGGGTGCAGCTTTACAGCAACAGCGTCCAGCACCCGAGTGCCACCTTGGAGCAACAGAGTCCCGCACCTGAGTGCAGCTGTCCAGCAACAGTCTCCAGCACCTGAGTGCAACTGTCCAGCAACGGAGTCCAGCACCTGAATGCAGCTTCCAGCAACAGAGTCCAGCAACTGAGTGCAGCTCTACACCATAGCTGCCACTCCACCAAGCTTTGCAAGAATTCTTCACTGACACCATAGCTGCCACTCCACCATGCTTTACACGAACTCCTCGCTGACACCATAGCTGCCACTCCAGGACTCTGACTGAGCTGCCCTGGACTCTCCTCAGCTCCTTCCTTCACCCAGGATGGTTGGAAAAGCCCAACAATAACACCAACGTGAGTGAGCACAACTGACACACCTTTATTGAGTAAACACACCTGTTAGTGATTCCCGTGCAATTACACTAACCACCACCGGGGGGCAAAACTATCTCTAAAAACACCAGTGCAATGACCATACTGGCCACAGGGGGGAAAACTATCTCTAAGCACACAGCAAGAGAGAGGAAAAAAAAAAGGTTACCAGTGCTCTTATCTGACATGATCCAGCATGGATCATGACAGCTGGTATCTAAATGGCTTATTTTGAGTACAGCTATCAATCTTAAAATTGAGACAATTGATGAGGCTGTGAAAGCATGTGTTGTTATGCACAATTACATCCTGGCAAAAGAGCGACCCAACTTAGAACTTGAGGAACCTGTTAATACCACATTGCAGGATTACCAAGATCACCCTCTGAGGACTACAGTGGAAGTTGCCCAAATGAGGGATAAATTTGCTGCCTACTTTGTTTCGGATATTGGCAAGACGAAATGGTTTAAGCCGCTACTAAGTAAAATGTACCTGTAATATTTGCTGAATTTAATACTAACACCTTGACTGTAACTTTAATAATAAACACCTTGACTATAACACCCGTTAATACTTCACTCAACAATACACACATGTTTAAATAAAGAGATAAAGAAAACACAGGGAGACAGATATTGTGAAGCAAAATAATTTTTAAACAATTCTCAATGCGTATCGAACGCATGCGTACGCATGGCCTTGCGTAACAATGCTTTCCCATAGACAGTAATGCGTTGTTTTGACACACTAAATCCGCAATCATCCACATGCGCATGGCTGCGCATAATTGACGCCTCAAAAAAATGCAACATGCTGCGCTCGCCGCACACAACGGTGTCAGGAACACCGCTCTGAACTTGCTCACTGAGCCAGTGCGCGTGTCCTGAGTAAAACGAACTATGCTCAACGATACCTGTGGAGCGGGCAGCAGCCGGGTAGCTGCGTACTTCAGAGCCGCAGGACCTGAAGCACGTGACTGCTAGGGCGTGGCCTAAACTCCAGAGAGCTAGGAGCTGCAAGAGAACTCCTAGCAGGGTAACTGCGAGACAAAGTTACCAAGGGGCATAGACAGGGAGGATAGTCAGGACGTAGCCAATGAGTCAAACACAGAGATAGCTGCAAGGTACCAAAGGGGCGAGCAGAGAGTAGTCAGGTCACAGGCAATGAGTCATACACAGAGATAATAACGCAGTACAGAATCAACAGGCAAACTCACAACGGGAAACAGAACTGGGTCAGAACCATATAAACAAGCTATAGCAACAAACAGGCACAGGCACACAGGGGTCAGCACACTAGGCCAAAGGCAGAAGTATAACTGGCAGGGATTGAAGCTTCCCAGGGGTTTAAGAAGCTCTCCCAGAACCAGAAAGAGGCCACCATCATTAACCCCATGTGTGCAGGTCAAAACCTGCACTGAGCTCCAGACATTAACCCCTGACGTGCAGCTCAAAAACCTGCACTGGGATCATGACAGTACCCCCCCTCAACGGGGGGCCTCTGGACCCCCAGGCTTCCCCGGGTACTTGGCATGGAAAGCCCGAACGAGGCGATCTGCATGTACAGAGCGAGCAGGGACCCATGAGCGCTCCTCTGGTCCATATCCCTTCCAGTGGACCAGGTATTGCAAAGAGCGGCGCACCCACTGAGAGTCCACAATATGTCCGACCTCATACTCCAATTGACCCTCCACCAGCACTGGAGGAACAACAGACTCAGAGTCCTCTTTGACAGACCCTGCAGGTTTCAACAGAGATTTATGGAACACATTAGATATTTTTAAAGAGGCGGGGAGACGCAACCTATATGCCACTGGGTTGACTATCTCCATAATCTCGTATGGACCAATGAACTTTGGTCCCAACTTAGCTGGTGGTACCTTTAAGTTGATGTTACGTGTGGAGAGCCAGACCTTCTCTCCCAGCTGAAACATATCTCCCGAAGTTCTCTTTTTATCAGCAAAATATTTGTATCTCCCCTGGGCCCGAGAGATATTACGCCGGACTTCAGCCCAGAGGTTTTTTAACCGTTGAACGGACCCCTCTGCCCCTGGACAACCGGAATCCACCCGAGAAAACTCCCCAAAGTGCGGATAAAACCCATAGTTAATCAGGAATGGGGACATGTTGGTGGACTGACTCACCCGATTGTTAAAAGCGAATTCCGCCAACGGTATGGCATCACACCAATCCTCCTGTCTGGCGGAGGTCAGACACCTGAGAATTTGTTCCAGAGATTGATTGGTGCGTTCTGTCTGACCATTACTCTCTGGGTGATATGCCGACGAGAAGGAGAGTGAGATGCCCAATTTCATACAGAACGCCCTCCAAAATTTGGCCACAAACTGCACACCTCTGTCAAACACAACATTCCGGGGTACCCCATGCAATCGGACCACATGCTGCACAAACAACCTTGACAATGTTTCTGCTGAGAGTAATGCTGCCAGGGGAATGAAATGGGCCTGTTTAGAAAACCTATCTACCACCACCCAGATCACGGTATTACCCCTGGAAGGTGGAAGACTGGTAATAAAATCCATGGAAAGGTGAGTTCATGGCCTATCAGGAACCGGTAAAGGTATGAGTTCCCCAGCCGGTCGGTTATGCGAGCTTTTGGAACGGGCACACATGCCACAAGCAGAAACAAAATCCTTGACATCGGACCTTAGTGAAGGCCACCAAAAACCCCTGGCTACTGCCTCTCTAGTGGCCGTGATACCTGGATGAGCACTCAGCCTAGACTCATGAAACTCCTGCAGAAGTCTAGGCTGCAACGAATCTGGAACTAACAGTTTATCCCCTGGCCTGGTTGCCGGAGCTAGGGCCTGAGCCCTTAGAATTTCTTGTTCCAACTCAGCTGAGACCCCCGCTACTACCACCCCTGGGGGAAGAATGGTGGACGGCGGCTCAGGGGGAGACACTGGATCAAAACTTCTGGACAAGGCATCCGCTTTAACATTTTTGGACCCCGGTCGAAAAGTAATGGAGAACTGAATTCGTGAAAAAAAAAGTGACCAACGGGCTTGTCTAGGAGTAAGCCTCTTAGCAGATTCAAGGTATGCCAAATTTTTGTGATCCGTGACAACCGTGATAGGGTGAGCCGCCCCTTCCAAAAAGTGCCTCTATTCCTCAAATGCCAGCTTGACTGCAAGAAGTTCTCTATTGCCTACATCATAGTTTTTCTCAGCTGAGGAGAACTTCTTGGAGAAGAAGGCACAGGGTTTAAGATTGGTAAGGGTGGCCGGACCCTGGGATAGCACAGCCCCCACCCCCACTTCAGAAGCATCCACCTCCACAATGAATGGTTTGGACGGGTCTGGTTGTACCAACACCGGGGAAGACATGAAACATTTCTTAATCGCTGAAAATGACTCCTTAGCGAGTACAGACGAATTTTTTACATCAGCGCCCTTCTGGGTAAGATCCGTGAGTGGTTTAACCACTTGTGAGAAACCTTTAATGAATCTTCGATAAGAGTTCACAAATCCTAAGAAGCGCTGGAGCCCCTTGAGATCTCGAGGCTGAACCCAGTCAGCGATCGCCTACACCTTCTTAGGATCCATACGAAACCCCTCAAAGGACACAATCAACCCCAAAAAAGACAGTTCCTGTACAAAAAATGAACATTTTTCCAATTTAGCGAACAATTGGTTCTCCCTGAGTCTCTGGAGAACTGTCCTTAGATGTTGCAAGTGAGATTGACTGTCCGGGGAATACACCAAATTGTCATCCAAATAAATAATAACAAAACGGCCTATCAGGTCAGAAAACACAACATTGATGAAATTCTGGAAAATAGCGGGTGCATTAGTTAACCCAAACGGCATAACCAGGTTCTCAAAGAGTCCTTCTGATGTGAGGAATGCAGTTTTCCACTCGTCCCCATCCTGAACCCTTACCAGATTATAGGCCCCCCGCAGATCTAACTTGGAGAACCATTGGGCCCCCGCTAACTGGTTACATAAGTCTGGGATGAGGGGAAACGGGTAAGTGTTACTAACCGTTATCTTGCTAAGTTCTCGAAAGTCGAGGCACGGCCGCAAACCACCATCTTTTTTCTTCACAAAGAAGAATCCTGCTGCCACAGGTGACACAGAAGGCCTGATATGCCCTTTGCGGAGACTCTCAGCTATGTACTCCTTCATGGCTTGGCGCTCAGGCCCAGACAAATTGAACAATCGAGCCTTAGGTAACTTGGCTCTGGGTACTAAATCAATGGCACAATCGTAGGGCCCATGTGGTGGCAGCGCCTCAGCCTCACTTTTGGAAAAAACGTCTTCGAAATCCTTCAGGTAGTCCGGAATACCTTCCAGACCGACAGACGATACAGATACGGATTTAACAGTGTTAACAGATGTCCCAGGTTATCACATTTATCATTGTATCCCCAATGAGTGATCTCCCCTGTAACCCAATCAATGGTAGGATTATGGCGTTGAAGCCAAGGCATCCCCAGTACCAGTCCTGCAGGCAAGTTATCTATCACAAGACAACTTAGTTTTTCCACATGAGTGGAACCCACTCTTAGAGAAAAAAGTTCAGACCTGCAACAGATACCGCCCTGGGTAAGAGGAGACGAGTCAATTGCCACAAGTTTAACAGGATCCTGAAGCCTGACTGTCCCTATCTTATTGAGAGTCATAACTTTGGTATCAATCAGATTCACAGCAGAACCACAGTCAACAAAAGCAGTAGTCTGAACAGAACCATAACCAAGTTCCAGTTCCACCTGCAGCACCATTTTGCACGTGAGGAAAATTGTACCTGAAGGTCTGGGTAGCCTCCTCGACTACTACCCAGACCTAGTCGTTTCCCGCCATCTTGGAGGATGACGGACAGGAGGGGCAGTCCTTCTTCCAACTGCTTCTCCCGGCGGCATCTTCTTTCTTTTTCCTCACAGGTGACAGTGCTCACCTCCATAGCCACAGGAAGAGTCCGGGTTTTATCTCCACTGAAGAATAATGGTGTTTCCCATTGCATAATGCCTCTAGCCCGCAGGCTGCGATCCATGCGAACTGCTTGGGTCATGGCATCCTCCAGGGAGTCAGGCGGAGGATGGAGTGCCAAAGCATCCTTCAGACGTTCACACAGGCCTCTGTGGAACAGCCCCCGAAGAGCGGCATCACTCCAGGAAATCTAGGCTGCCCAACGTCTGAATTCAGTACAGAACCATTCGGCCAAGTGCTCCCCCTGACAGACACTCATCACCTTGTCCTCAGCCAACCGCACTCTATCTGGCTCATCATAAATAAGCCCTAAGGCTTCAAAAAACGCATCCACAGACATTCTCTCAGGGGCAGAAGAGGAAAGCGAGAATGCCCAGGCTTGTGTGGACCCCCTAAGCAGGGACATAACTACCCCCACCCTCTGTTTCTCATCCTCAGAGGAGCGGGGTCTCAAAGAGAAAAAGAGTTTACATCCCTCCTTAATTGCCCTGAAATCATCTTTGTTACCAGAAAACGTATCTGGCAATTTAACCGGGGATTCGGGTGGGACCAAAATGACATCTCTATTCCCCACCTGCTGGGAGCCTGTGGAAAGCACCCCCTGAACCGAGTCCGCAACCTGCCGTTGGGACTGGGCCAGAGCTTGGTGTTCCAAACTAAGCTTCTGCAGTGACTGAGTCAAGCATTTCACCTGCTCAGATAAGGCATGCATTGGGTCCATGTTGCAGAAGTGAGGAGAGAAAAAAAAATTGCAGGCCAGTTATAATGTCAGGAACACCGCACTGAACTTGCTCACTGAGCCAGTGCGCGTGTCCTGAGTAAAGTGAACTGTGCTCAACGATACCTGTGGAGCGGGCAGCAGCTGAGTAGATGCGTACTTCAGAGCCGCAGGACCTGAAGCACGTGACTGCTAGGGCGTGGCCTAAACTCCAGAGAGCTAGGAGCTGCAAGAGAACTCCTAGCAGGGTAACTGCGAGACCAAGTTACCAAGGGGCATAGACAGGGAGGATAGTCAGGACGTAGCCAATGAGTCATACACAGAGATAGCTGCAAGGTACAAGAGGGACGAGCAGAGAGTAGTCAGGTCACAGGCAATGAGTCATACACAGAGATAATAACGCAGTACAGAATCAACAGGCAAACTCACAATGGGAAACAGAACCGGGTCAGAACCATATAAACAAGCTATAACAACAAACAGGCACAGGCACACATTGGTCAGCACACTAGGCCAAAGGCAGAAGTATAACTGGCAGGGATTGAAGCTTCCCAGGGGTTTAAGAAGCTCTCCCAGAACCAGAAAGAGGCCACCATCATTAATCCCATGTGTGCAGGTCAAAACCTGCACTGAGCTCCAGACATTAAACCCTGACGTGCAGCTCAAAAACCTGCACTGGGATCATGACAAACGCGAAGCGACGCATGTGTACGGATCTGCATGCGAACGCATGCAAACGCATGTCCCTGCGCACAACGCGTTAAAGATATGTACGCATGATGCATGCAGATCATACGCTGCGCACAGATACGCTAATGTGAAACCAGCTTTAGTCACACAGATACCCAAATAACAGGGCCAACCACACAGAGACCACCATAAAACGATCAGCCACACAGAGACCACTGTAACATGGCCAACCATTCGGAGACCACCATAAGAGTGCCTTGTCACAAAAACATGGTCAGCCAGTATAACAGAACCAGCCACACAATGACAGCACTAAACACACAGAGCCCACCATAACGGCCAGACACACAGAGATAACCATTGCAAGGGAAAGTCACAAAGTAACCACCATATTAGAGCCCGACCACATAACAGTTGTCACGCCGATAACTCGCACGCTGTCTCAGTGCCATCCTACTCACTGAGGTCACCGCTATGCTTCTTCTCGTGTCATGCTGTCTCACTGAGTTTGCCTCCTGCAGCACTCCCAGCGCTGCTGCGGTGCTGCATCTTCCTGTTGTCTCCACCTGACTATAGGGAGGTGCGGCCAGTCTCTGTAGGAATTTATCCCTACTGTGTTCTTCAGAGTTTTCCTTCCCTGGCCTATCAGCATGGTATATATGGTATATATCAGGCAGCTCCTTCCTACACTGCTTGTGAGAACTTTGGTTCTAGTCATTAGTCTGTTCTAGCTCCCAGTCAAGGTGTGTTCCCATTTCGTCTCATGTTACCAACCCTACTTGTCTACCTGTTCTGTATGATCTCTCTGCTCCTGACCTCAGCTTTGTATGACTGTATGACTTAGTCTCTGCCTGTACCCTCTGCACCTCGTATCCCTGCCTTGGCCCGTTGATCAGCTGCTGGAGATCATGATGGCAACTGATGACTACCCTGCTGCCCAAGCCTATCCTCACCATCAGAGACTCTAGCTAAAATCTAGGTAAGCACTTAGTCATAACACTCCAGAAGATGCTGAAGATACTGGAGCTGTGGGCAATGGGAAGAGGTGAGTTTTTCGGGATGGTCAGTGCCAGCTCTTCCCCAATTCACAGGCGTCTCCAATGGCGAGTGAGCCCCCCCGTCCGTCCAAGACCCCGGCACTTGTCCGGGTGGACCAGGTGGTGACGCTGGCCCTGGCTGGGGCTATGGTCCTCTAAGTTGCCCATTTTTGGGTGTCGTCAATGCTGAGATATACAGGCAGATACTTAGCCATCATGTAATACCATCAGGGAGACGTCTGATTGGCTTCAAATTTATTCTTCAGCTAGACAACAACCCCAAACACACAGCCAATGTCATTAAAAACTACCTTCAGTGTGAAGAAGAAATGATGATCCGGCCCCCGCAGAGCCTTGATCTCACATCATCCAGTCTGTCTGGGATCACATGAAGAGACAGAAGGATCCGCACAAGCCTCATACACAGAAGATCTGGGGTCTGTTCTCCAAGATGTTTGAAACAACTTCTTGTCGAGTTCCTTAATAAACTGTGTGCAAGTTCAAGGGTATCTACAGGCAGGGCCAGTGTTAGACTAATTGGGGCCCTGGGGAAAATGTCCCTTTTACATGTCCGTATAAAACACCTGTGTGTTACATCGGTACTGGTGTCATCAGTTGTATTAATCAGTGTGCCGTCCGTGTGTCATCTGTGTGTTTCAGGTACGCATACTCGAAAATTAAATTACAAAGTTCCTCCTATACTTTCAATGTTAAACACGGATGGCACACGGATGCCATCCATGTTCTGTACGTGTTTACACGTACTCATAGACTTGTAATGGCTCTTATGATCCGTGCTGCAGGGAAAAAATAGACATGCCTCTGTGTGGTTCACTTGGACATGTGAGCAAAACCATAGATTAAAACGGGCACATGTGGCATCCGTGTAAAAAAGAAGTGACATGTACAGATGCTACATGTACCGGAAACATGAACGTGTGAAGGGGGCCCTAAGGTAGGGTCACATGACTCTCTTAAAAATCATTCAGTTTCTTTTAGAAACGTGAAGGGAGAGAGAGAGAGACACGCGTAGGGAATACAGAGGGTGTTCAATATTATTCACTGTCTATACAGGGGCTGCAGAAGCAGGGCCCCCCTTTGTGGGCATTTGCCCAGTTTGTCACCCCCTAACGCTTTCCCGTGTAGAGGGACTGATGTAGGCGAAGGGCGGTCACAATAAATACTGATTTGATTTAAGTCTCTCTTGTTCATTCATTTTATTAATTGAATGAAGCAAACTTTTATCTCTTCTAGTTTTGAAAGCCTTCTTACTTTGCACCATTTTTTTCACACCTAAAACTTTTTGCACAGGACTGCAGGTCGATGCTTGTATGTGTTTTTAAAGTGCACGTTTTAAGTATACGACATACAGTATGTCTGCAAACGTGAACTTAGCCTTATAGGGTGTTTTATATGTGTGATGAATATTAAAGTGTAAGGCTATGTGCACACATGCGGAATTGCAGCGGAAATTTCCGTGGCAATTCCGCAACTCCCTGCCGCGAGAAATCCGCATGTGTAATTCCCGCTAAATGCTAGCGTTTTGCAAGCGTAATTAGCTGGCAGAATACTAGCGTTTTCCAAGCGAAAAAAACGCGCAAAGACGCATAAAATACGCGGGAATTCCGCACGTGTGCACATAACCTAAGGGTGTGCGCACACACTGCGGAATGCTCTGCGGATTTTTCCGCGCGGATTTAGTAAAATCCGCCGGTCAGAAGATCCGCGGTTTATCTGCGGATTGGCCTGCGGTTTATCATCTCTACAATGGAGCAGATGGCAAACCGCAGCAGAATCCGCAGAAAGAATTGACATGTCAATTCTATCTGCGGATTTGAAACCGCAGCAAATCCACGCGGAAAATTCCGCAGCATGTGCACTGCGATTTTCATTTTGCATAGAAAATAAAGGTACTATACAACGCAGCAGAAACTGCTGCGGATCCGCAGGGCCAAATCCGCTGCGGATCCGCAGCAGAATCCGCAGCGTGTGTACACAACCTATGACCTCCGTTATAACTGGCTCCTGCTACGGAGGTTTGAGGGACTTTAGAGGCAAGAGAGGGTAATCGCCGAATGAGCCTCGGTTCCGAAAGCTAGCAGAGGTTCTGTTCACCCCTCTGTCACCTATTTAGTAAAATTAACCTATCGACAGACACCATGACAATGGGTCGCATGGCAGCTGGGGGGGGGGGTGTCCACTTGGCCACCATCTTGGTCCTCTTATGAAGCCCAACTTGTGACTGTAGTATTGACGCTTATTGGTAAAAGGGGGACTTAAAAAAAACAAAATAAAAATGATAAAAATAAAATATAAAAAAAATAAATCACCCAACTTTTTCCTGTGTAAAAAAACAAAAAACAGTATTGTTGCTATTGCAAAAGTCTGTACTATGAAAATGTAATAATTAACCCAAAATGACAATCTGCATAAAGGGGGAAAAAAAAAAGTTTCCAAAAAACTTACAATGTAATAATAAACAGAAAAAAAAAATTGCGACTGACACAAAGTAATTTTTACAAATTTCAGAATAGTTTTTAATGCCGTTTTAATGACCTACATAATCACGTTACCGGATCATTTTTATCGCAGAAGCAACAAGGTAAAAAAAAAGAAATGGCAGAATTGCAATTCTTTTACTGGCTTGGATTATTTTTTCCTATTTTGTAAAATAAATGGTATTATTCAAAACTACAAAATGAATATGGACCAATTGGTGCTGGTGGCTTTCTTTTGCAGGTTTGCGCAGACTGACACGTCTACACGGGCGGCCGCAGCGCGCTTGCGCAGTACGCTGGCCTCGGCGAGAGGAAGGAAATTGTCCGCGCATGCGCGTCGGCTGTGGCGTGTGCTCCTTTGCGCATGTCCGCTGGGCCATGCCAGCCGGGACAATATTACCAGCAGGATAAAATTGTAAGAAATCGGAGTTTTTCCCCGGAGATCTCGGAGTGACAGGTCAGGAGCGCCGCCGCTGATTGTACCTGCTGCTTCCTATATTAGTCAGGTATTTGGCACCGCCTGTGTGTGTGCGCCAGATTTGCAGACGTCTATTTTGTCGCATCCATGGTTGCACGTGTGATTAGAGACTGGACACGGTGCCTGGGATGCTGGGTGACAGCAAGGTGCATCGTGCACAACGTGGCATGTCGTCTGCTCACTGTCATGTCACAATTTTCCCCCAAATGCAAACTGTTCCCTGATTTAAAGGGACAGTACAGGAGTATTTAGGGTTTTTTTTTTTTTTTGCGAATAGTATTGATCCCTGCTGGTAATTTTGCCTCCAAATGCAGAATGTGCCTTTACACAGGCGCACGACGCCGTCACACGACCACCGGAGCGGTCGCTTGTTGTGTGTATGGCGGCCTTAAAGGGACTGTCCATCTACTCGCCATCTTGTGTGACTTTGGGCGAATTGGTAGCACCTATCAGACACCAGCCGGGTATTGTGAGCAAAGTCTGTGATACTTGTGGCGTTTTTAATAGAAGTTTCCATTGAAAGGTGCCGGAAATGCGTTCAAATATCTGTGGGTTCAATTTTAGGAACACATAAGGGCGTGTGCACACGATGCAGATTTGTTTTTTTTGTTTTAGTTTTTCTGCACAGATTTGTCACCAAATCTGATTCCAGTAAAGTGAATGAGTATCTGGAAGTCTCATGCAAAATTCGCTTGTTTTGGACTTGCAGATGTTAATGGGCACGTGCACACGTTAAGGATTTGGTGCAAATGTTTCAGCGTTTTTTTTTTTTAATTTAATTTTTTGCATTTCTTGGCAGGAAAAACACTACATAAAATAGGCTCTTTTTTTTGCATTAGTTTTTGGTGCAGATTTTTCACCACTCATAAGGCTGTGTTCACTTATCGCTTTTTTTTTTAATACAGTGAAAATGCAGCCTGATGTCTTGGCAGAGATAGAACTTGTACCTATAGTATCTTATGTGGCCGCATATTTTTGCTGACCAAGCGATCTTTAAAAAAAAAAAAAAAAAAAAAAATCGACGTGTCCAATTTTGACTCTCGAATCTAACTCGCCAATGCAAGTCGATGTGTCCCTGAAAAAATTGGGACAGCGCACAGGTGCCGTCTGTGCTGTTTGTCTTTCATGCACTGCTTTATTGGAGAATCCTGAGAAATCTCCGTTATTTTTATTTTTAATAACTCTTATGAAACTATGATGCTAAAAAACAGACAAAAAAAAACCTGTGATGCAACTCTGACCGGATTTTGCGAATGACGTGTGACTGAGCCCTAGTACTGTATTTGCCATGCCAGCTGACTAGTAAGTCAATTTTTGCTCAACCATATTCCGTTATAACACGCTGGGGGTGGTAGTTGTAAATTTGCAAACTACCTATTACTCGGATCCAACACTGATTGCTCGTTTCCTTTCCTTGTATCCTCCTCCGCTGTATTTGCCACCTCTGATCACACAGCATTGTATTGTATTTTATTTCCCGTTGGTGCTGTTTTTTTTTTTTTTCCTGATCTGCAATCCCGCTCGAGGGTTTCATCATCCTCCGTGTGTTTATTCTTCTGCTTTGCTCATTGGCTGCTGATTTAAATCCAGGCAGCCGTTCACTACAACCGTAAACTCCGGGGTTAGGACTCTCATCAGTGCGGGTAGCAGGGAGGATCACCGGAGGCCAGCAGGGCATGCACGGTTTTTTAGAAAAGGCTACAGCCTGGTGTGTAACGTGGTACACAGGTCAGCAGTCAGTGGATATATGCCCCCTGTTCAGCCATTGCTGTCAGGCTAAGTGCACACGTTGCAGGTTCTGCTGCGGATCCACAGCGTTTTTGGCCCTGCGGATCCGCAGCAGATTTTGCTGTGGTGTACGGTACCATTGTATTCAATGGAAATCAAAAAATGCGGTGCACATGCTGCTGATTTTTCCGTGCAGATTTGATGCAGGTTTCAAATCCGCAGCATGTCAATTCTTTGTGCGGAATCTGCAGCGGTTTACACCTGCTCCATTGTAGAGGTGTCAAACCGCAGGGGAAAACTGCAGGCTAATCCGCAGGTCTTTTTACCTGCAGATTTACCTGTGGATTTTTCCAAATCCGCACGGAAGAATCCGCAGCGCCTTCCACAACGTGTGCACACGTTGCGGATTCTACGAAGGAATTTTCCGCGCAGATTTTGCTAAATCCACAGGTAAAATGACCTGCGTTTTACCTGCGGATTTTCTGTAGATTTCCCCTGCGTTTTTAAACTTGCTGATTTCTATAATGGAGCAGGTGTAAAACTGCTGCAGATCCGCACAAAAGTGGCATGCTGCAGTTTTAAATCCGCAGAAAAATCCGCAGCATGTGCACTGCGTTTTTTGATTTCCATAGACTAGAATGGTGCTGTACACCGCAGGAGAATCTACTGCGGATCAGCAGGGCCAAATCCGCTGCGGATCCTCAGCAGAATCTGCAACGTGTGCACGCACCCTCATACTGGTAAAATTATGTCCTGCGTTTTCTGTTTCTGAAATTGCCAGTTGGCAGCCAATATGGCCTTGTTTTATCCCTGAAGTCATCCAGCTTTCTGAGAATACTGAATGGCAAATCTGCCTATAGAGCCCTAGCCTCCCTGCAGACCAGAACATAGAAGGAATTAACTGCAGCCAGATACTGAAGCATTTTTCCATGCGGAAATTTGCAGTGTAGAATCAGTGACCTGGAAAGTGCAAGGATTTTGTTGCAGGTTCTCGCCATTGACTTCAGAATGGAAAGAAAAATCGGCAGTCAAATATTTATGTTGCAAAATTTGCAAATGCAAAAATCTGATTTTCGTTTTTTGTAACTCCAGTGCAGACTGCCGTATGAATTATATCGCAGTGCTCGGACTGACCTGCGGTTCTCCCTACCTGAGTGGGACGGCTTCATATTTCTGTGCAGCTCTCACACTTGGGTAGGGAGAGCCACCGGCCAGTCCGGGCATCGCGATTCCTTCTTGGGTCTCAGTCTGATTTATGTACCCTTACCCCATCTTTTTGGTAGGTCCCCCTTTCCTGTCCCCTTCTCGTGACATTTCATACAAACGTGAGCGCTACGGCCGATAAAGGCTTTGATCTGGCGATATGTCACCCGTTGTCAAGGTCACAATACAATATTTGGCCGTGTGACTTGTCACCTCAACCTTTTATAGTTGCTTGCTGAGAATTTCTCATTGGAGCCTGAAGTATAGGGACCGGATTGAGGACCAGGAAGCCTTGGCATCAGAGCAGCAAAATGGGAGTAGACTGCAACAAAAGCTGCCAAAAAATCTTCACATTTTATGGATTTTCTGGCGTTTTTTTTTTTTTTTTTCTTCCTCTGCAGATTATAAATTATATTTGCTGCAAATCTAACCTACATGAATGTACCCTACTAGCTGTAAAATTTCAGAAAATTTGCAGCAAGTAATACTGTACCAGTTCCTGAAAATAGACTTTCTGGGGGGGGGGTGTCTTAAAATCTGCGCAAAAGTTGAAATTTGTAGGTAACACGCAGATTTTGCTGCAGATACTTTGCAGAAAATTCTGCTGCCATTCTACCATGCGCGATCCTACCCGTAGTGTTTTGTTTTTCCATTAGTTATAGGCTTTCACTGTCTGTACACAGTAATCTGCTGACTTTTTTTTTTTTTCTTCTGTCAATCCTTTTATCGCGTTTATTGGTGTTATTGTAAAACTCTCGCTGCACTAAGTGATCCATCATTGTTCCTTAGCAAAATGTTGTGTCGGGCTGCACTAAGTGGTCGGGGCTCCAGGCATGGGCGATCCCTGCTTTCCCGTGTTCGGACCACAGTATCTTCCCATTTCACATGTAAGTAACTTTGTGCACTTTTTTTCTACTGTTTGTATTGTGGAGGTGTAATGTCAGGTGAATGCAGTTGCACATATAATATTCCACATGTGATTTGCCCCCCGATGCTGGAACGTCTTTACACGTCTTGGTTAAATTACATTTTTTGCATCAATTTTATACATTCATAGACCTTAAAATACGCTTTAATTTCCACGTGTGGTTTTGAGAGATGTCGCTGCACAACAGGCGGACGACTGATGAGACCACCACCAAGCGGTTGCTCTCTTGGCTGCTGGATCTTGGGATTCTTTACTACCTTTATGGTTTGCATTGCAGATGTTCCAGCTCGGCAAAATTCAAGGGAACTGAGCAACATCCCTTTTATGACTATGCCTCTCATCCGCTCACATGGGAAGCCGTTTGCGCACCGCAGCGAGCTGAAGCATGCCAAGCGTATAGTGGTAAAGCTTGGGAGCGCTGTGGTGACGCGAGGAGACGAATGCGGGCTGGCACTCGGTCGGTTGGCATCTATCGTTGAGCAGGTGAGCCGCCTTGGCATGGTGTCTAAAAATATACGCCTCTTTACCGCGGATCTGTCACTTAATTTTTAGACCGGATGAGGCTGGTGTACTTCAAGTTTTCCCATCTGACTCAAAAAGGAGCATTTTAGGATGAGCCCAGCTCTATCTGGAAAATGCTTATCTTAACATCACGAGCATACAGTAATTCTGACATGGACTTTCAAAGTAAGTACACCAGCCTCATCAGGTCTCCAAGACCTATCACTCAACTTCTATAGGTTTTTTTATTGTGAAATCTGTTGAAAGATCTGCTGTAAAGGCAAATGGTTGTAAAAGCTGCCTTTTGGACTCAATGCAGACCACGACTGAATGACCTCAGGTACCAGGGAGTTATGAAATCTCCATAGATATAAAATGTGTATTATTTTAAGGACTACATCTTGCCATACACGCACACATAATGTTTGATGTGTCATAGTGACCTAAAAACTTCTGACATCATTGGGGATCCTGGAGTTGAGACCATTTTGACTCTTGAGAAGAAAGGGCAGAAGGACCTGGCCAAGAGCTGTTATTGGCTCTCCTTGGGTAGATGGTGTCTGTTGTGCGTGGACTCATAGACTTCTTTGAGCTCGTTCATTGCTAGCTGATGGGGTCCACGGCCCCCACATCTTGTATACATATATACCCCACATCAATCACAACTTCTGTAATGTAATTATGACCCATTAAAAGTTTGATGAAATGGAAGTGTAAACCCCTTTTAATTAAAGTTTAGGAAATTCACGTAGATCTTCAAGCTTATCTGTCTCTCGATTTACCTTTTAATAAATAGATCCAGTATTTACTTTGATAAACTATGTCAGAATGGCTGAAAGTTTACACTCGGATTCCACCGATGTAGCCTGATTGACAGCTCCTCACTGTCTTTTTTTTTCCCTGCTGAGATCTCACACTGCTCAGTACAAGCTGCAGCTGTCAGGCAGGCTGGGCAGGCGTAGACTGATACACCTGGGCACATGAGCGCTCACTCAAATACTGGGACTTTGAGTTGTAGGTTCACATATTGTTAGAAGATCCTATAAATCTAGTATAGGGTCAGTGTATGTCACAGTATTACATGGGCCTGGATGTGCCCTTCTTTTGCTGCAGGTGTCCGTTCTGCAGAACCAGGGTCGGGAGATGATGATTGTCACCAGTGGGGCTGTGGCATTTGGGAAACAGCGTCTCCGCCATGAAATCCTCTTGTCGCAGAGTGTGAGGCAAGCTTTGCACTCGGGCCAAAATCAGCTAAAAGATATGGTGAGCATGACAATGCCAGTATGAACTCCTAGGAAATAAGTGAGTGTGCACCCATTCCAATTCTCAATCTTTGCTTTGTTTAGCAAGTTCCGGTCCTGGAGGCACGAGCCTGCGCCGCGGCCGGCCAGAGCGGGCTAATGGCACTCTATGAAGCCATGTTTACCCAGTACAGCATCTGTGCAGCCCAGGTAAGTGCTGGCAGAAGAAGGACAAACTTCTTGTTGATGGCAATCGCTACTCAGAACTTCTGAGCTCATTGATTGGCTGCAGCGCTCGACGTGACATCAGTGCTGCGGACCATAAGACACCAGAAGCTGCGTCGGAGACTCTGCGCCGGACCTGAGAGGGTCATTAAAGAACCGATTTAGCAACTGTACTTCTCTATTAGTCCTATGTTTAAGATGGGAATAGCTCTTTAAGCAATTGCATAATACAATTCAGCAGCATGTGTATCTGTAGGTATTCTTTATCAATTATTGGGTTGGCTTCCTATTGAAAAAGAAGTGGTACTAATATACTTTAAGGAATAGTTATTTATGCAATTACCTAACTTGTATTGTTTTGATTCGCTGAACTCCATGCCTTCAAAGAACCTTGTCCTTATTGGAAAGCAGACACCAGCAATGATAAACTAGACCTTTTTATTACCCCCGTGCCCTGTAGACGGCAGAGTCGCCCGGTATCTGGAATATGTGATCTTTATATTGCCGTTCAGTCTGTGATTTCACCTGAAAAGACTCATTGGTGCGGGAGGAGACTTCTCTGAAAGCCTAAGTCGGGGCTTGTTGCCAGCAGGCGGGTCTGGGGTATAGGTCACTGACTTGGTGGTCTTTTAGAAATAAAGTTGTCTTTTTTGATTTTTCTTTCTTTAAGATCTTGGTGACGAATCTGGATTTCCACGACGAGCAAAAAAGACGGAATTTAAATGGCACCTTACACGAGCTGCTACGGATGAACATTGTGCCAATCATTAATACCAACGACGCCGTCGTTCCTCCTCCGGAACCGAACAGTGATCTGCAGGGGGTAAATGTGGGTGAAGTATTTCTGTGGGTGTCCGGCTGCATGTAGAGCTGCTGTACTAACAGTGCATGTCACTGCTAACTAACGCGTGAGTGCTGAAGATGGCGAAAGTAGGTGACGTATACGTATAATACCAGGCCACGATATAATGCAGTAAGGTGCATGGGGAAAAAAAACGAAAAACTTGCCAAACCAGATTTAACTTTTTTTAATCAGAGATTGGAAGACTAAACAAAGGTCCTACACAAGGGCCTATAAAATAATGTATCTCCATGTCGGGGTAACTGGCTTAACAACAATAGGTGCAGGGGTTGCAATCGCACCTGGAGTCTAAGGGGCCCAAAAAGTCTCTTTGCACCATATGAAAAGACCAATTCTAGTAAAGACTTGCAATAATTAGGTTCCCCATTGGAGCTTTTGCATCGGGGCCCATCAGCTTGAAGTTGCGCCACTGGGCGTAACACTGCTCCTGTGCGTAAACGTAGTACAGACAGGACCTCTTATACCTGCAGTCCTTTACACTCCTTGGCACTAGAGATGAGTCAATCAATTCGGGTGGATTTACTTAAATTTGACCAGCAGATTTGATTTGGTCGGAATCAAGACCGTTCCTCTTACACTGAATCTTCCGCAGCTCCTCGGTCCTCTGCCCCGGTCTTCTGTTTTTCCAGTTTTCTCTTCCATATCTTTGAGATCTGTTCGAGGCCTGTGATTTGCCTTATGTAGGGGAGATACAATGCATGTCATAATGGCAGAAGATCAGTGTGGAGGACGGCTGAACCACAGCAGTTGTGCTGCATAAGGAGAATGGGTCAAATTTGAGTGCATCAGATCCCAAAAATATCGGATTCTAAATTTTTGGGGGAAGTCATAGTGGAAATTAATTTGCTCAACTCTACATGGTACCACAACGATGTCCTGGCTCTGGTGATGGGACACTGTGCTGTTGTGCTCGGGAAAGAAGAGTTGACTGTAGGAATGAGTACTATGTCTATCGGGGATACATCTGCAACTAACACAGTCCTCTTTTCTGCAAACTAACGTTTTTGCTTCACGTGCACAATTCATGCTTTACTATGAAGCATATGTTTTAATTGATCGACACATACTGTACCTCCTAGTTTAGCATGTGAATTGCAATGAGAGACTTTTTGGCATCTGCTAACCTTAAAGGGAATCTGTCACCTCATTTTGGCGCAGTATTTATATGACTTTGGTCCGGTCCAATGGGCGGTGTTTTGGGTCCTTTCCTCCACCCCTCCTTGGCCGCTGTCTGCAATATTTCAGGGAATTTCCGTACTTGGCCTCCATATTACGCGTGTGCGCATTGCAATCTGGACTCGCGCACTCGCAGTATGCTTTGCCCAACTGCGGACAAAGCCGAAAAGCATTAGTGCGCATGCACCGGTGAACTATGTCCCGGAAGTATTTCTCTGTGTTCCGGGACATAGTTCACCGGTACAATCGCACTAATGCTTTTCGGCTTTGTCCGCAGTTGGGCAAAGCATACTGCGCGTGCGCGAGTCCTAATGCAATTGCAATGCGCACGCACGTAATATGGAGGCCAAGTACAGAAATTTCCTGAAATATTGCGGACAGCGGCCAAGGAGGGGTGGAGGAAAGGACCCGAAACGCCACCCATCGGATCGGACCCAAGTCATTTAAATACTGCGCCAAAATTAGGTGACAGATTCCCTTGAATTCACACTGACAAAGACGTGGAGTGGAATTTTCTTGGTTGCTGCATGTTTCTATCCTTTTACTTGCATTCGACACAAACTGTGCATGCAATATGGCAGAACTTGGTCTTCCATACTGCTGGCTTCCCAGGCTTCATGTCTCCTGTTTTCTCTTTATTTTTATATCCCGTCTATCTTCTTGTTGGTGTAGCTTTTCCTCGCTCACCTTATTTTATTCTTCAGGTGATTAGCATCAAGGACAATGACAGCCTGGCAGCGCGGCTAGCTGTCGAAATGAAGGCCGATTTAATCATCGTCCTGTCTGACGTGGGAGGTAATATCGTTAGATTTCCATATTCTGTGCCAAGGTTTTGATAACCGCTTAGAAACCCGATGTGTACCTTGGTTACCAGCTCCCTGTATCAGCGCGCTGGTAAGTAAGGTACACATCGGTTTTCTAGGCGCCGCTTAGAAACCTGACGTTTACATTTGTTACCAGCACCGGATCGCTGGTCTCCCGCCTGTCACCAGCGGGAGACCATCGACAAAAAAAAAAGTCCAGATATTTCCACAGTGATCAGCGATACCCGGCAGGGGGGCCGGTCGCTGATCGCTGTCACACATAGCGATCTCGCTGGTGAGATCGCTGTTGCGTCACAAAACTTGTGACTCAGCAGCGATGTCGCTAGCGAGATCGCTATGTGTGACGGGGGCTGTAGTCTTCTTATGGTTGTCAGGCCACTGATGGGGTCAGCATAGCTCGAGAAGTGGTCTTCTAAACTATACAACACTTGAGCCCAAAAAACTGCCTAAATTTAACTTGGGTACGAAATGAAAAAAAAAATCTTAGTTACAAACCTGAACTTGGTAGGCGAAAGAATCTCGTCATAAGGCCGGGGTCAGACAAGCGAGAAACTCGCACGAGTCTCGCATGTCAATACCAGGCACTGCCGCAGCACTCAGACCGAAAATACAATCGTGTGAAATGAGCTTAATAAATACAAGTCACAGAGATCTTTAAGCGTTCAGGTTAAAATAGCAAAATGGGTTTCTACAATATGCAAGTGGACTTGTTTCATTGGCATTCACAATGATAAGTTTTCTTTGCTTGCAGGACTTTTTGACAGCCCACCTGGATCAGATGATGCCAAACTTATTGACATTTTCTATCCCGGAGAC
Organism: Dendrobates tinctorius; assembly: GCF_039654945.1. Lineage (NCBI taxonomy): Eukaryota > Metazoa > Chordata > Amphibia > Anura > Dendrobatidae > Dendrobates > Dendrobates tinctorius. Next base: position 1,931,532 of record NW_027361863.1, on the reverse strand, counting down.
CAGCAGTCGGTGACATTTGGAACCAAATCAAGAGTTGGCATGGGAGGCATGGAGGCCAAGGTGCAGCCAGACATTATACATTTTAATTTATTTTTAGTATATATTAATTAAGCTGAGATCTTGGATATGTGATGATATGGAATCAGTGTACCCAGGAATGCATAGGAAGGAAAACATTGAAATACACTACATATTCAATTACTATGCTGTATAAATCTGTGAGTTCTGATCTCCATGACCAAAGTGGAGTGGATTGATGAATGAGAGATTGGGCACACTATTGGGCAGCCGCTAGAAAGCAATGTACGGCTCATTGTTGGGGGAACCCGGTGTCAGATCCCATATTTGAGTTATTCTACAGACTAGTCGTCAATTGCTAAGGCCAGGTCACATTGCGTTTAACCAGCCCGTTCAATGCATAGCGTTGACGGACTGGGTAAAAGGTATTGCATAACGCGATTGCGCTATCGGTGACGGAGCCTCAGACGCTGCAGCCCGCGTCCGAGGCTCCGTCACTGAATGACGGCATGTCGCGAACACTTGCCGCTTTACGGCATGTGATGCGCCCGACAGTGGGGGTCAATGGCAGTGTTAACGGACTGCGTTACACAGCGTTATGTCGCAGTGTAACGCAGTCTGTCTAACGGACGGCCAAAACGCAGTGTGACCCCAGCCAAAGACCTGTACAGCCCTTTTAAATATCAAAGGGTTTGTCTTGGATTGATATGTTTTGAAAGCCAAGCACATAATGCTACATGAGAATGTATGACAAGCTCAGATCGCTGCTGTTTAACCATTTAGATGTCTCTGACAGCATCATTTTGATGAATTGGTTAGAGTGATCACATGATGCCAATGAGATACCATGGCATCTGGGGTGACTGAACCTCCCATTTGCTACCATTTTGGTCCTCCTGTAAAGTAATTTTCTTTATATATTGCAATACAAATATGTACCCCAAAATGGCATAAATAAAAACGTCAGCATGCCACACAAAAAAAAGTGCTCACACAATGTGAAAAATGTTTGGGTCTTAGAAAATATTAACATTATTACATTTTTTTTTTTTTTTTAAGTTTGAAAGTGCCCTGAGAAATTACGTTGCCAGATCATTTTTTACTGCAAAATGTATGCTGTAAAAAAAGAAATCCAAAAAATAATGGTAGAATTGCATTTTTTTTCTTCTTCAAAATTTTACCCAATTTCCTCGTGGGGTTATGTTGACGGAATAGTAAAAAAGATATGGCTTTTGGACAAGGTTGGAGGAAAAAGGCAAAAGTGCAAAAATGGTGAACCGTGAGACCCTTATTTATTTTTTTTGCCTTTGTATTGCTGTAGGTGAAGGCTGCCCTGTGGGCCCTTCAGGGTGGCACCTCTGTTGTGATTGCTAATGGAACTCATCCAAAAATATCCGGTCATGTCATTACTGACATTGTTGAAGGGAAAAAAGTTGGCACCTTCTTTTCGGAAGTAAAACCTGCCGGTGAGTTAATAAGGATCAGTGACCTTTAATGTTCAAGGCCAGGGTCTGTTGAAATTGCATTGTTGTACCATATAGAAAAACTATAAAAGTGATTTAATTATTATTTTATTAAAAAAAACAACAAAAACCTGTGGATTTTGATGCAGATTTTGGTTTTGAGACTCAGCCAGATTGGCTCCAGGAGGAAGGAGACATACACGACCCTTATTTTAGACCTCCCATTCCCGGTTTTAGCTGGAAAAAAAAATAATTGTATGAAAAACTGCAGCGGAGTCTTTCCGAAATACACTGGTAATGAACTATCAAGCTGTGTAGCCAATAGCAACCAATCAGCGCTCAGCTTTCATTTCTTAAACTGCTCGAGGAAAATGAAAGCTGATCAGTGATTGGTTGCTAGGGGAAACAAAGACACTTTTGAGAAATGAGGCCTACTGTGTATGACACAAGCCTATGTTGCCTGATTCACCGAGACTAGTGTATTTTACCAGCCTTGATGAAAAGTCCCACGGTGGAAGATGCTGTAACACCTCTTTGTGCATCTTTTGATTGCCCTTGCACCAGAATCCAAAAACTATACCAGCTTCATTGGATTTCGTCCTTGCTTTCTTTCTTGCCCTTCAGAAAAGTTGCGCATCCAGCATGTAGACACCAAGGGCCCAATTCATTATTGCATTTGTGACTTTTAGTTTTGGTGTTGTGGTTTTTTATTTTTTTGCCTATTTTCCATTTGCACCTTATTCTTTCAATTTGTGCGACTTTATGTCCTCCCCTATTCTTTCTTTGTCTTTGTGGTTGTGGATTGGTTCATCAATTTCAACTTTTTAAAAAGTTGTAAATTTACCCAAGTCCCCGCTCCTCGGAGTGATTCTATGTACGCCTGACATTTTTACGCATATTTACCGTGATTTTAATGGAACATGTGACGTTTTCTGATTAAAAAGGTTGAAGGTTTTTTTTTTTTTTTTGTAACTTTTTTTTTTTTTTTGGGGGGGGCAAAATTCGTGAACCACATGCACCAATTTCAAGAATTTGGCACAAAAAACGTCAATGGCTAGCACAAAGAAAAAATAAGTGTAATATTGAATCGAGCGCCAAAAGTCACAATTTTAGCCCAACTCTGTGCACAAAGATGTCCAACTTACCGTATATACTCGAGTATAAGCCGACCCGAGTATAAGCCGACCCCCCCCCCCCCCAATTTTGCCACAGAAAACTTGACTCGAGTATAAGCCCAGGGTGGGAAATGCTCCATAGATTATTCCCCCATATGGTGTCCCCATAAGAAGCTCCATAGATTGTTCCCCCATGTGCTGCTGCTGCATGTAAAAATAAAAAAAATTACTCACCTCTCCGTCGCTGGGTGTCAGATACTCACCTGTCCTGCGTCCATGGCTGCTCACCGCTATCTGCCACGTCATCGGTCAGTGACGTTCAGACTGCAGGGGGCGCGGCGTGCACTAATCACGTCACCGCGCCCTCTGCTGTCTGAAGTCACTGACCGATGACAGACAGCAGCAAGCAGCCATGGACGCAGGACAGGCGAGTATCACTATCACTATACTTACCCGTCCTGACGCTGTCGCTTGAGTCCCCAGTTTCTCCGCGCTCTCTCTTCCTGCATTCAGCGGTCTTGTGATACCGCTCATTAAAACTCATGAATATGCGCATATTCATAAGTTTTAATGAGCGGTACCACGTGACCGCTGAAGGCAGGAAGAGAGAGCGCGGATAAGCTGGGGGCTCAAGAGACAGCGTCAGGACGGGTAAGTATGACCTGACACCCCCTCCCGGTGTATATGACTCGAATATAAGCCGAGAGGGGGACTTTCAGCCCAAAAAAACGGGCTGAAAATCTCGGCTTATATTCGAGTATATACGGTATATGCCAGTTTTTGGTGTAATAGCCTCTCGCTCCTCCCTTAGTAATGTTATCCAGCACTGCTCACTCTCACATCTGAAGTGACTGATGCCGATGACGTTATGACCCCACACACATGCTGAGGTTTGTACAATTTGCGGTTGTCGTGCGTTGCAACAGGCATGTGGGCTCATAATGTAATCGGCACCGCTCACTTCTGATGTAGGCGTGAATGGCGCTAAATAGCCCCTTTTATGTTTGTTCGTTTCTATATAAATGCAATCGCATTGTCATATATAATAAAATATATATATATATATATATATTTTTACATTTATTTAGGGCCCACTGTGGAGCAACAGGCTGAAATGGCGCGGACAGGTGGAAGGAATCTGGCAACACTAAGGCCAGAGCAGGTGATTTTGCGTCCAAACCTTCCATATGTATCACAATGGCATTGGTTTGCTGTAGCATACATAGGTTGCAGCAGCATGTGATGGAATTGTAGAGATGGAACAAACACCAGCTCGTTCATTCTGATTCTCCATCCACGATGTAGTTGTTGAATTAAATCTGTATTACACCACATTAGAAACAAGTCTGTGCCAAACTCTGCTCCTGCGAAATTCATAGGTGCAATATTGAAATAATGCAATTGACTGCTTTGTTTTTTAATATTCTTATAATAAGCACTAAGATGGTGTTGATCTTATACAACATTTTTTCTCTTTGATGTACGTTTGAGAATACTGTATGGTATGTGGCAGGATCAGTACAGGATAAGTAATGTATGTACACAGTGACTGCACCAGCAGAATAGTGAGTGCAGCTCTGGAGTATAATACAGGATGTAACTCAGGATCAGTACAGGATCAGTAGTGTAATGTACGAGTATGTACTCAGTGACTGCACCAGCAGAATAGTGAGTGCAGCTCTGGAGTATAATACAGGATGTAACTCAGGATCAGTAGTGTAATGTACGAGTATGTACTCAGTGACTGCACCAGCAGAATAGTGAGTGCAGCTCTGGAGTATAATACAGAATGTAACTCAGGATCAGGCTGCAGTCGCTGATATAGACCTCAGTGTTAAAAATTGCACATGATGATTGTTGGATTCTTTTACAAACTTTACAGTGGGGCCCATGATCTAGGAGTAGGTTATTAAACTTTATTCTGAATGCTAACATGTTATATCTTCCAACAACAGAGAGCAGAAATCATTTATCACCTTGCTGATTTACTTACCGATCACAGAGATGAAATTCTGGCTGCAAACAGAAAGGACATGGAAGAAGCAGAGGAGAAAGGTTAGTTATTCCCATAGATCTGATTTAGGAGATGGAACATGACAGGTCTAAAATTTTGGCAGGGATCAGAAATTGAGAACCTAAGGTTGGGAAAGAGAAAATGGCATAGAGGTGTTTGCCACAATTAGAAAAAAGCCAACCTGCCCCACCCCGTCCTTCAGTGCTATCACAAAGGAAGAGGAAGATGGGTCACTGGCAGCTGACCCCATCGCTGCAATCTTGGTGCTTCTGTGAAGATTGAGGGTTTTTTTTTTTTGTTGTTTTTTTTATATATATTGTAATGCTTCTGTATTGCAGTACAGCAAAATCCACAAAAATTGCAGGCTCAAATCCATTAGGGAGACTAAAAATTAAAGTGAAAACTTTAAAAATACAGTTTGCAAATATTAAAAAGAAAATAAAAACATGAGAGCTTGAATAACACTCCTGCATTTTTTAAGGAAAAAAATCAAATTACCAGAATTTCCTTTTTTTTTTTTTATTTTTATTTTTTTTCCCTCTGGTCACCACACCTTCCTATAAAAAGATGCAACAAACAGCAAAACGCTTTATGTACCCCAAAATGGTATTGATAGAAAAAATACAGCTCAGAAGGCGGGAAACAGTCCTTCATACAGAAAAAAATATACATTGTAGTAATTATACTGACCTGAGCAATCATGATTGTAGGTAATGTGTACTATGCAATGAATGCTGTAAAAATGAAACCCAAAAAACACAGACAAAATTGTGGTTTGTTTGCACCATTCCCTCTCACCTGGGTTTTTATTTTTTTATTTTTTAAACCTGTCTTCCAGAACATTGTATGCTAAAATGGTGTCATTCAATACTTCAACTCGTCCTGCAAAAACAAACCCACATATTCTTGTGTGGATGAAAAAAAAAATACAAATAGTTATAGCTCTGGGAATGGGACAAACCGTTTCACCATTTTTTAATTATTTTTTTTTATATTCTTCTAGGAAGGCTGGCTGTTCCGCTATTGAAAAGATTAGGCCTCTCAACAGCAAAACTGAACAGCTTAGCTATAGGACTTCGACAGATCGCTGCCTCCTCCCAGGACAGTGTGGGCCGGGTCATACGTAGAACACGAATCGCCAAAGAATTGGAACTAGAACAAGTTACTGTTCCAATAGGAGTCCTGCTCGTTATTTTTGAGTCTCGGCCAGACTGCCTTCCTCAGGTACTACAAACCATTTAACATGATGAGTGATACATGACTGTCTTCCCCCACTGCACCGTGGGAAACCTTAAACAGTCCAGAACTATATACCGGGTGAGTCATAAAGGACGGACGTTTTTAAACTAATCATAAAATCGTTAAATATAAAGGACGGATGTATTTGAAGTGGCTATAACTCACCACCAGGTGGAGGCAGAGATGTGCGGGAGGCGGGGTTATGTTTGTGAGGTGAAAGCATTGTTTTTATTTTAGTTTCAGTTTAAGCTATGGTGCCGTGGACGATAGAACATCGCGTTTTTGCGTACGACAGTTTTGTCAAGAATAATGAGTGTATCACAGCCGTTCAGCGTGAGTTTCGGCGTCATTTCAATATTCACAGAAATCAAGCTGTTCCCGCTCGTACCACTATCCTACGTTGGGTTGAAGCACTCCGTACACGAGGTACACTAATGAACAAACGACCACCGGGGGCTCCACGAACGGCACGTACCCCTGAAAATGTGGAACGCGTCAGGCAAGCCATGCTGCGTAGTCCGAGTCGATCTGCTCGGAAACATTCTTTAGAACTTGCCCTCAGTAATCGTACAGTAAGGCGTATTTTGCATTTAGACCTGCATTTCCACCCCTATAAATTGGCCATTGTGCAACAGTTGGAGCGCGGGGATTACGCAGCGCGACTGAAGTTCGCACATGAGATGGAAGCAATTATTGAGCAAAACGACAACCTTATTTTATTCATGAGTGATGAAGCTCATTTCCATGTCGATGGCATGGTTAATCAGCAGAACTGCCGTTATTGGGCCTATGAAAATCCGAAAGAATTACATGAACGACCGCTGCACAGCCCTAAGGTAACGGTGTGGTGCGCTATGGGCAAATATGGCGTGATCGGTCCGTACTTTTTCGAAGGCGATAATGGCAATACTGTTACCGTGAACTCACAACGTTATATCGCCATGATAAATAACTTCTTTGTTCCTGAGTTACGACGGCAACATATCCCCATCTCTAGTGTGTGGTTTCAACAAGATGGGGCAACGGCCCACACAGCCGGAGCAACAATGAACGTTCTTCGCCCTCTCTTCCCTGGTCGCATCATTTCCAGGTTTGGCGATATTAATTGGCCTCCTAGGTCCCCAGACCTGTCCATGTGCGATTATTACTTATGGGGTCACCTCAAATCACGTGTATACAAGCTTAAGCCTCGATCATTACAAGAACTGAAGGAAGCTATTCGAGTGGAAGTTGCCCAAATCGACAGAGTTGTGTTGGAACGTGTTGATGCCAACTTCCAAGAACGCCTTTGGAAATGCATCACTGATAATGGCCACCACATGGCAGATGTTGTTTTCCACACTTGAATTTGTCAAATGCTATTAGTATAAGTAACCAAATCTGTGAATACATTTATATTTAATAAATATTTAACGATTTTATGATTAGTTTAAAAACGTCCGTCCTTTATGACTCACCCGGTACATCAACCTGCTCTATTGTGGTTGTAGACACTAGACAAGAAGTGATTCCAACTTGGGGTTACTAATTTAAAAATTAAATATTTATTTATAAACAAAATATAAGACCATGATAAGATGCTTAAAAAAGACAAGGCATCTTATTGTCTTTTATTGTTTATAAATAAATATTTAATTTTTAAATTTATAATCCTGAGTTGGAATCCCTTCTTGTCTAGCAGCTACAACCGCAATTGTGCAGGTTGATGTATTTTGGTTTTGTAGTGTCTAACAATTACTTACCTTGGACATATATGAAGTACAGTCCAGAACTATGTAATTCTTGTTATATGTTCAAACTGGTCAGCGTTAGCCTCTTCTGCTACAGAGATCCAGATATAAAGTTGTTAAAAAAAACACAAACTAAAGTCATGTTAGGAGTTGTAGCACTTGGATCCCCACTTCTCAGAGTGTTGCCTTCCTCCGATATTGGAGTGGACTTGATGGAAAGACTATAAGCCCATTTTCAGTGTTGGAAGGAGAGCAGCGCTGAGCCGAGTTCTTCATTTCTTCTATTTTAGTAATTCCTTGGGGGTTTCTTCATCCAGACCTCCACTGATCAAAACTTCTGATGTTTCCAAAAGTGCAGATACACTATAAACATCCGGACATTTGTTGTTCTTCTTACGGCCTACATGTGGTAATCTGTCATGCAGATCCTGATTACTGTCCTTGCTTTGTGCTCTTTTCCCCAGGTTTCGGCATTGGCTATTGCAAGCGGCAATGGTTTGTTGTTAAAAGGTGGAAAAGAGGCGTCTAACAGCAACCAGATTCTGTACCGGCTCACCCAAGAGGCGCTGTCCATTCATGGAGTTAAGGATGCCATTCAGCTGGTACATAGATTTTTTTTTTTTTTCTTCTATTTGTTTTTTTACTTTGATAATTATAAATGTGATGTTTTTGTTTTATCTGTCTCTTTCTGAACTCCACTCTTTCTGATTTTACCATAGACCACAACAAAGTTGAGTTGAACTTTGATGTGGTCATAAATCAGCTGAGGGGGGCTTATCCTGTCCTGAAGGCCATGTGAAGAGGAGGCACTGATCCTCTCTCTGCTCTACATCCTGTAATTTCCACAGCTATTAGCAGTGAAATATTGATTCATTAGCACCAAAGGCTGGGGAAAGTACCAGGAATATACGAGAAGCCTTGGAGGGCACTCAGGCATGACCAAAAACGAGCATCAGAAGGAGCACAGTTGAGGGACTGGGGAGTTTTTCTAGACTGACCTTAGAACCTGATGACCATTCAGATGATTTTCAACCTGATGTGGTAGGCAGGCAGGGCAAGAGAGATGGCAATATGGCAAAACTCTTACAGCAACAGTTAAACAGAGAAGTGCAGGAAATACAGAGCACTAACAACACCTATGGAGAAGATATTCCGGCCAATGATTTTCGGCAAGAGCCTGCATTACAAGATGTTTCCTGTTACACGGCTCCGCCATACTCACCCGGCCTCCGCTCCCACGCCGCAGTCGCCCTCCGCTCCCACGCCGCAGCCTCTCTCCACCCGACGGCCGCGGCGGTCACCTGAGACAGGTCCGCGACCGATGCCTTCCCTGCATGCTATGCGCATGCGCCATAGGCCGCGGCCGCGCCTCCTTCCTGCTTCTTATGCTCCGGCTGTGCCCTAACCCGGAAGCACCTGTGGACCAATGGCTGACCAGACGGGGCCATATCAGGCCGCTTCCCCCTGAGGGAGGCGCCTGATCGTTGTGTTTCCTGATACTCTGGCCTCGCTCCTTCGTGCACACACTGCTGCTGCAGTTCCTGTCTCGGCTGCTCCTCACAGCAGCTTCTCAGTCCCGCTACCTGTGTTCCTGCCGACCTACTCCAGTCCTGCCTTGTGTTCCTGCCGACCTACTCCAGTCCTGCCTTGTGTTCCTGCCGACCTACTCCAGTCCTGCCTTGTGTTCCTGCCGACCTACTCCAGTCCTGCCTTGTGTTCCTGCCGACCTACTCCAGTCCTGCCTTGTGTTCCTGCCGACCTACTCCAGTCCTGCCTTGTGTTCCTGCCGACCTACTCCAGTCCTGCCTTGTGTTCCTGCCGACCTACTCCAGTCCTGCCTTGTGTTCCTGCCGACCTACTCCAGTCCTGCCTTGTGTTCCTGCCGACCTACTCCAGTCCTGCCTTGTGTTCCTGCCGACCTACTCCAGTCCTGCCTTGTGTTCCTGCCGACCTACTCCAGTCCTGCCTTGTGTTCCTGCCGACCTACTCCAGTCCTGCCTTCTGTGTTCCTGTCGTCCTACTCCAGTCCTGCCTTCTGTGTTCCTGTCGTCCTACTCCAGTCCCGCCTTGTGTTCCTGCCGACCTACTCCAGTCCTGTCTTCAGTGCTCCTGCCGTCCAACTCCAGTCTCAGTCTTACTCCGGTCCATCCTGAGCCGCCCCTCTCGGTACCGGCTACCGTGGTACTCGAACCCCTGGGCCTGCTCCTAACGGTCCCTGTATAGGGGTCGGTTCCACCTGGCAGCTCGCCCGGGGCCCCTTGGTGCCACGGTCCAGAGGGTCCACTCTCGGAGTTCCCGCTCCTGACCACCCGCGCTAATATTTCCTCTGCTGTACAATCCTGCAGCCTCTCAGTAGAAACTCTCAACAAAAACATTGGAGGGCTTAGAGAGGACATTAATCTCATCAGACAAGCCATGCAGAAAATAACCAGCAGAGTCAGCCAGTTGGAGGAAAGAGTGAGTTCTGTTGAGGACAAAATGGCTACTATACACAGGGTCAGACTGGGGTACCTAGGGCCCACCAGGGTAATTGACTCTAGGAGCCCACCCTATGGCTACCACAAACGGTATTACTTGTTCAATTGTCGGATTCTCTCACGTGTGCCTTTTAGCAAACTATACAGTGTGCAAAAGAACTGTAATGTGCAGTGCACAATGTCAAAGTTTTTTTGTTTTTTTTAAATGGAAGAAACACAAATGACTGTCAATCTTCCTTGTCTGTGGCTCCTTGCAAGGTTTCGCCTTGTGAGCTAAGGATGATTCTGAGAAATTTCCGCAATCAGCCCAAAACTACATGAGAGGATCTGGTCAATGACCTGAAGAGAGCTGGGACCACAGTCTCAAAAATCACCGTTAGTAACACACTACACCGTCATGAATTAAAATCCTGCAGGGCATGCAAGTTCCCCCTGCTCACACCAGCACATGTCCAGGCCCATTTTAAGTTCACTAGTGACCATCAATATGAGGAGGCATGGGAGAAGGTAAGGTGGACAGATGAGACCAAAATAGAATGTTTTGGTATAAACTCCCCTCGCTATATTTGGAAGAAGAAAAAGGATGAGTACAACCCCAAGAACACCATCCTAACTGTGATGCATGGTGGGGGAATCATACTTTGGGGGTGCTTTTCTGCAAAGGGGACAGGACGACTGCATCGTATTGAAGGGAGGATGGATGGGGTCATATAACGCAATATTTTGGCCAATAACCTCATTCCCTTAGTAAGTGCAATAAAGATGGGAAGTACCTAAATCTTCCAGCATGACAATGACCCAAAACACACAGCCAGGGCAACTAAGGAGTGTCTCCCTAAGAAGCATTTCTAGGTCCTGGAGTGGCCTAGCCAGTCTCCAGAGCTGAACCCAATTGAAATTCTTTGGAGGGAGCTGAAATTCCATTTTGCCCATCAACAGCCCTGAAACATCTGAAGAAGATCTGTATCTTCCATCTATCTTCATCTTTCGATCTGGACCTATGAAGCCAGAGCTGTCAATCAAATTAGAGGGGAGAGGTGGAGATTGAGTGAGTAAACAAGCAGGACTTCTGTACTGACAGAGCCCCGTTAAGGGTAACTTGTCACCTTGAGAAACTGTATTTATCTGCAGATATGGGGTTAATCTGCAGTTAAATGGGGTTTAAAGCCTGGATAACTGGCTTAATGGAAACGTGTTAGCTACAGGGAGAATATTAAGTTTTATTCTCCTTGCCACAACTCTCTTCCAGTATGGGGGCCCGAGTGCCGGCGGCAGTGTTGGGTATTGAGGTGAGTTTCTCGCATTATACACGCAAGTGTGACCCTGGCCTATAAATCAGTATAGTGTGTATATAATTTATAAAGTGTATGTGATTTGTGTATACACACAGAAATGAGATAAATGGATCTCTTGGCAACAAATGCCATGAAGAACATGGGGAGCTCCTGTCACTATCACAACGCAGTAGTGAGGGAAGACATTGTGATGTCAACTAGAAGGCAGAAAGAAAAGAGAGGGCAGCTCTGTGGGGCAAACAGGAAAACCAGCTTTTGTTGATGTGGAGGACAGGAGAGAGTCAATAAAGCCATAATCGGGGAGCTCCGTTACTCACTTCAGGCCAGCACTGTGTTCCTCTGGAGCCTCCCCTCCTGATCATGCCGACCTCAAAATTAGCTGCCAGCAGTGCAGGAGGGGAGCCAGCGGTCACCTTCTCTTCCATTAGCATCTTCTTCACTGCTAGCTTCAGCAGTGATTGCAAGGACCCGAGCATCGCGCGCCCCTGCACTGTTAAAGGGCCGGCAGCAGTGTGCACAATCCTGGCTCCCATGGCAGCGTGCTGAGCACCTTGCCCCGTGCACGTGACCCCCTGTTCGGCTTCCTGGCCCAGCCTGCCACTGTCCTGAGCGCTGTGCGAGCCCCTGCACTTTTAAAGGGCCCACGGCTACAAATATAAATGCATTATTTTTTTTTTTTCCCTCTCTCTCCCCAGCTGGGGCCCACCGGGGATTTCCCCGGTACCCCGCCAGGCCAGACCGACCCTGTCTATACATTTAATATCTCAGAGTGGTCTCCAGAATATCAATGCTTTTCTCATCAAGGCTAATGACCTAAAAAATAGGCGTTGGGGTTCCTAAAAGATCAGTGGGCTGTAATTCGGTTGATTTTTATTTCCTCCTTCGCCTCATTGGGGGACACAGATACTGTGGGTGTATGCTTCTGCCGCTTGGAGGCTGACACTAAGTGGGAAAAAAAAGAGGTTAGCTCCTCCTCCGTCGTATACACCCTCGCCCCTATTGCGGGCGGAACTCAGTTTTTTGCTTAGTGTCTTTGGAGGCACACGTGTCTGGGTTTCTCCAGACTTCTTTTTTTCCATGAAGATAAGACAGGGGCGACGGATCTTATTGAAAGGGTCCGATCTCCCCAAACCATCAACGGGCGAGCACGTGTTGAGTATCGTCTCCATGTATCCTTTCCCGCACCGAGGGACATATCTGGGCCTTTTTCCCCAGACTTCTATTTTTGTTTGTTATTTTATGAAGATAAGACAGGGGCAACGGATCCTATTGAAAGGGTCCGATTTCCCCAAACCAACAACGGGCGAGCACGTGCAAGTGTCCCTCCACGTATCCTCTCCCGCGACGTGGGACATGATGCCGGACTTAGCCCTGTCCACCCCTAGGTATAGAAACCATGGGTTTGCACAGAGAGTCCGAGCGGCTCCCACTGCTCCACCAACGCTAGACGGCGGTGCTGCAAGGCGGCGGACGGTCCCTCTCCTCACCCCCGTCTACCTGGTGTGCTAGATCCGGAGTCAGGTATGGAGGGCTGGGGAGGGCCCTGCGTCAGCGTTCCGGGGAAGCTCCAGGCATCTTAGGGAGTGCAAGGCAGTCCTCCTTCCCTCTCCTGCCTCCTTCCGCCAGGCAGGGACGCCCCCCCCCGGGGCGGGCATGCAAAATTTAGCCCGCGGCTTCGGCCGTGACTAGGCCACGGGCGGAAGTCCCGCCCCCGGCGTGACGTCATTTCCGGCGCCGCCCCCCGGGCTAGGGCGGACGCCGAACAAATTGAGCCCCCGGCTTCATCGCAGGGTAGGCCGCGACCGGGAGAGGAACGTCCCAGCCTACCCAGAGGAAAGGAACGCTGGGCAGCGGAGCGCAGAGGCAGCGGCAGGAACACGTGGGGACACAGGACGGGGTAAGTGTGACCCCCGACCCTAGGGGCGCGCTACGGGCGATTAAAGGTGGTTTCTCATTCGCCTTATTGGGGGACACAGAGACCATGGGTGTACGCTGCTGCCACTAGGAGGCTGACACTATGCACAAAAAAAGGTTAGCTCCTCCTCCGCAGTGTACACCCCACCGACCGGCAGGGAACTCCTCAGTTTAGCTTAGTGTCAGTAGGAGGTGGACACGGGTCTTTCATTAGACCCTTATCTACCTCGATGTGCGTCGTTCCCTTTCAGGTTCTGGAGGGATACAGTGTGAATAGTCACAACTGTACTCCCACAAAGAGGCTTTGAGTACGGCGTGTACTGCCACCCCGTATCCTCATAGCTCTCCACAGCGGGACCAAGAGCTCAGCACGGGTGCGTGCCAGCGATCCAGATGGTCCTCGCTCCCCGTCTCCCACCCACTCGCCCACCAGAGCCTGTCGGTTTGGATGAGACGCGGCCACAACAAGAGACGGATCAGACAGCGTGGGATAATGAGGTACCTTTATTGAATACAAGACGGAGGTAAGTATGGGGGCCGAGTCGCGTCCTCCTCATCCCTAGATGGGCATCTCGGCGGCTCCAATATTGTTCAAAGCGGCCACTGCGGCTGCCGCAATTACTCCTGGCCCTGGCATCAGTAGGGGTCTTGCCCGGCGTTTTCCCCCGCCTTTAGTCCTTGGCGCAGCAGATATCAGCGGCGTTCTGCAGAAAGGTTGCCGCCCCTCGCTGACAGGCGGCCGCCGCTATTAATTTAGGCCCCGGCTTCATTTCGGGCCTTCTTCTGCGTCGCGGCCACGCCCCCCGCCCCCTTCTTCTAAGCGGGCTTCTCTCCCGCCCGTTCTAGGCCTGCCCACCGCTCTCTTTGATCCTAGCCTGTTCTTAGCCAGCGGGCGGTGCCTTCCTTCAGCTTCGGCGGCTAGCGCCGCCCTTCTTCCTCTGAAAGCGCACGTTCCTCCTGCTCCTCTCAGGCGGCCGCCATCTTCGCAGCCTGTCAGCCGGATACCGCTCTCCGCTGCCCTACATCTTCCGACAAGTCTTGTGGCACGTTCCCTAGGGACACCGGACCGTGAGTATCTCTGCATCTGCAGACTGACACCCTCCGCTGCCTTTTTGACCCCCAACCTTCCGGCAGCAGGACAGCCTACTCCCCTCTGCCTGGACTGCAGCAACCCCATTCAGCAAGACCCCCGTCCAGGAGCCATCTATTGCGCCATGTGGAAGCGAACCCCCCATTACTTGTTGGGCCTCGTCTTTCTCAATCTGTGGCAGACCTCACCAGGGTGTCTCAGTCCCTAGTAGCCGTCCTTGATAGGTTGCCCCTGGACACTTCTGCAGGGTCCAGCAGGTCACATGATGCTCCATTTGAGCCAGCCAGCAGAAGCCGCAAAAGGTCCAGACAGGACCTCCGGCCGGGATCCTCTCCTGGCCTCACATCCCCACATAGTCCTTCCCAGCAGTCGCCCTCCCGTGCCTCCTCACCCAAGTCAGGTGAAGCGCTTTCGGATGTGTCATCCGAAGAGATCTTAATGCTGGATTCGGACCAGGACGCGGACATGAAGGTTACGGTACAGAACCTCATTGCTGCGATTAAACACACCTTCGAAATCTCAGACTCCCCTGCGAAATCCTCAGAACAGGAGGTTTCGTTCAGACGGGCAGAAACACCTTCCAGGGTCTTCGCTTTCCGATCCGAGTTTGGCATGATCTTTACCAGGGAAAGAGAAAATCCAACCAGGCGCTCTCAAAGAGGGAAGCGCCTCGGCGTGCTGTACCCGTTTGCCAAGGAGCTTACCGACAACTGGTCCGCTTCCCCCTCGGTAGACGCACCCGTGTCCAGACTTTCTGACAACACGGTCCTCCCGATTTCAGGTGTGGCGTCACTAAAGGATTCTAATGTTAGAATTATAGAATCTTTAGCAAAGTCAACATTTGAAGCGGCTACAGCAGTGCTAAGCCCAGCCTTCGCTTCATCTTGGGTAGCGAAGGCCAGAGCCACTTGGGCAGAGGAACTCCGCAAGGGCATCCTAGTTAAAGCCCAACCAGAGCAATTGGCCGAACTGGCCAACCAGATCTCTCATCCATGGGATTATCTGCTCTCTGCCTCCTTGGATGCCGCGTCTTGCGCAGTTCAGGCGTCAAGCAACGTGGTAGCAATCCGACGTTCAATTTGGCTCAAGGCTTGGCAGGCGGATTTGGCTTCAAAAAAGTCCCTTACCAATCTGCCTTTTCAGGGAGCGTGTCTCTTCGGATCCCAGCTGGACCAGATTATTAAGGACGCCGCTGGAGGCACGAGTTCCCTCCTCCCTCAGTCCAAGCCTCGCAGACCTCCGTTAAGACGTCAGTTTCAGCCCTTTCGGACTTTCCGCCGCTTCAATGCGGCAGACAACTTCTCTAACCAACAGAGACCGCAGGCACGCCAGGATAGAGAAAAGGTGTCTTTCAGACCCATTCCCTCCTGGCGATCTCACTACGCCCAGGGCAGATCCTCCAGATCTGGACGGTCCACATCAGCATGACTATCAACGAACTCTCGAGGGTCCTTCCCAATTAGGAGGTCGACTCCCTTTCTTCAGAGACGTCTGACTTGCCTCAGTAGAGGACGCTTGGGTCAGGGAGGTTGTATCATCAGGATACAAGGTAGAGTTCGTTTCTCATCCCCGGGATCGTTTCTTCGAGTCCTGACCTCCAAAAGATCCCGCCTTAGTTCCGGGGTTCTTTGCGTCCATCGCCTATCTCCTCAATTCCGGAGTGATAGTGCCCGTTCCCGAATCAGAACGTTTCACAGGGTTTTATTCAAACCTGTTCGTGGTACCGAAAAAAGGCGGTACAGTTCGCCCCATCTTGGACCTCAAGTTACTCAACAAGAGAGTCCGACTGCGTCATTTCCGAATGGAGTCTCTTCGGTCAGTAATCGCTTCCATGGAAACGCAGGAGTTCATGTGTTCAATAGACATCCAAGATGCCTATCTACACGTTCCCATATTCTCCGGCCCTCAGAAATTCCTGCATTTCGCGATTTGCCAGGAACATTACCAGTTTGTTGCACTACCGTTCGGTCTCGCCTCCGCACCCAGAGTGTTTACAAAGATCATGGCGGCGTTGATGGCCTTGTTGAGAATCAGAGGTCTCGTTCTTTTTCCGTACCTCGATGACATTCTGATCACAGCTCCGTCCTTTCATCAAGCTCACCAAAGTATTACCATCGTCCTCGACACCCTGTCCAATTTCGGGTGGCTCATCAACAAAAAGAAGTCCTGCCTGGTTCCGACACAATGTCTTGTGTTTCTGGGTCTATTGTTCGACACTCGTTGATCAAGGGTTTTTCTCCCACAAGAAAAGATTTGCTCCCTGCAGCGGGATGTACGATCGCTACAGATCTTACGACTTCCATCTCTCCGGACAATAATGAAAGTCCTAGGAAAGATGGAGGCAGCGACAGAGGCGGTTCCCTTTGCCCAATTTCACACCAGACCTCTCCAACACGCCATCCTGTCTCGGTGGAACAGGTCTGTTTTTTCTCTGGACCGCCCAGTTTGTCTTTCATACCGGGTCAAGCAGTCCCTCAATTGGTGGCTGACGTCTCCACTCATCTCCCTAGGACGGTCTTTCCTCCCCATTCACTGGCAGCTTGTGACGCCGTTTGCCAACCTCCTCGGCTGTGGAGCAGTGTTCCGCGAACACACTGTTTAGGGTCGGTGGTCGACGCAGGAGTCAGCCCTGCCGATCAACGTTCTCGAGATACGAGCGATTTATCTGTCTCTCGTTCACTGGGAGAGACTTCTCAGGGGCCTGACTATCCAGATTCAGACAGACAATGCCACAGCGGTGGCATATGTCAACAGCCAAGGGGGGGACACGGAGTGTCTCAGCCCTGGCAGAGGTGTCCAAGATTCTTCATTGGGCAGAGGTTTCAGTCCCGGCTATATCCGCGGTGCACATTACTGGCGTGGACAACTGGACCGCCGATTTTCTCAGCCGCGAGGGTCTTGCGGCGGGAGAGTGGTCCCTACATCCGGAGGTATTTCTTCAGCTTTGCCGTCGTTGGGGAACCCCAGACGTAGATCTGCTAGCTTCTCTCCTCAATAGGAAAGTCCCACAGATTGTATCCAGGGCTCGAGATCCCCTCGCAGTGGGCGCCGACGCTCTGGCCATTCCTTGGTCGCAGTTCGAGCTCCCCTACCTGTTCCCTCCCCTGCCTCTTCTTCCCAGGTTGTTGAAGGAAATCAAGGCGGAAGGAATTCCAGTCATCCTCATTGCCCCGAATTGGCCCAGAAGGTCTTGGTTCGCGGACGCCATTAACCTTCTCGCTGGCGCCCCCCGGAAGCTTCCAGACAGGGCAGATCTGCTGTCTCAAGGTTCGATTTGCCACCCCAATTCTCGGCCTCTCAATTTAACGGCGTGGCTGTTGAGACCGAGGTTTTGAAACGATCAGGCTTTTCGGATCGAGTTATTCAGACCATGATCCGGGCCAGAAAGCCATCGTCTTCCAAAATTTATTACCGTACTTGGAAGGCCTATTTCACTTGGTGCGAGGCCAACGACATTCCGCCCATGCGTTTTTCGCTCCCTTCTGTCCTGGCGTTTCTTCAGGCAGGGCTTGATGCAGGCCTTGCCCTCAGCTCTTTAAAAGGTCAAGTTTCGGCGCTGTCCGTTTTATTTCAGAAGACGTTGGCCTCCCGTCCTCAGGTCAAAACCTTCCTTCAAGGTGTGGCTCATGCGGCTCCTCTGTACCGAGCGCCCGTAGATCCTTGGGATCTTAATTTGGTTCTCAAGGTTCTGCAAGGTCCTCCCTTTGAACCTCTCAGGGAAGTTTCCCTATCTCTCCTTTCATGGAAAGTAGCCTTCCTAGTAACCATCACCTCCATCCGGTGCGTGTCGGAATTGGCGGCCCTCTCTTGCCGCTCTCCTGTCTTGGTACTCTACCAGGACAAGGTAGTTCTGCAGTCTCCGCCCTCTTTCCTTCCTAAGGTGGTGTCAGCTTTCCACCTGAATGAGGACATTGTTCTCCCGTCATTTTGTCCGGGTCTAGCTCACCCTCGGGAGCGGTCCTTGAACAAGCTGGACTTGGTCAGGGCGATGAAGGTGTACCTAGCTAGGACGACCCCTTTGCGGAAGACAGACTCTCTCTTCGTCATTCCAGATGGGGCGCGGAAAGGTCACCCGGCTTCCAAAGCTACTATTGCTCGCTGGATCAGATCGGCAATTTTGGAGGCCTTCCGGGTTAAGCATCGAGCACACTCTACCCGGGCAGTGGGTGCTTCCTGGGCGGTACGCCACAGAGCCTCTGCGCTGCAGCTTTGCAAAGCTGCATCCTGGTCATCGGTTCACACGTTTGTGAAAATTCTACAAAGTCCACACCTACGCTTCGGCAGACGCCAGCCTAGGTAGAAGGATTCTGCAGCGGTGGTGAGTCCACTGGCCTGATGGAAGTTTTTTCCCACCCCAGGGACTGCTTTGGGACGTCCCATGGTCTCTGTGTCCCCCAATAAGGCGAACGAGAAAACAGGATTTTTGGGTTGCTTACCGTAAAATCTGTTTCTCGGAGCCTTCATTGGGGGACACAGCACCCTCCCATGTTCTACAACTCCTGTTCTTACTTTGGTTGATTGGTTACAGTTGAGTTCTGTTTTCACTCTATTCTGTTACTTCTCCTACTGCTTTCTCACTAACTGAGGAGTTCCCTGCCGGTCGGTGGGGTGTACACTGCGGAGGAGGAGCTAACCATTTTTTGTGCATAGGGTCAGCCTCCTAGTGGCAGCAGCGTACACCCATGGTCTCTGTGTCCCCCAATGAAGGCTCCGAGAAACAGATTTTACGGTAAGCAAACCAAAAATCCTGTTTTTTTTCCTCCTCCTCCCTTCCCCTCAACCCTCATATAAATTAGGCCTGGCAGCAATATGTCCGAAAAGGGTAAATCGCATACGTTACTTTATGCCGCATGCATTTCTTGTGGGGATAGATTTCCACGAGCCAGAAGCCTGTGACTCCAAACGCGCCCAGGAGCCCTCCCCTGCGACTGTAGCCAAGGTGTCCCCGGAGTGGGCCCTATCTCTGTCACAGTCAATGGTGTCGCTTACGAGAGCAATCGAGTCCCTTCTTGCCCCAGATAGAGGCAGGGAAAATGGCTCGCCGGCCTTAGAGGGAACCTCCACCTCACAAAAGCCTCCGGGCTGCAGGGGCCGCTCTCACTCCAGGCAGACCCAGAGGAAATGAATCCACACGGTGTCGCCCAGTGCATCCGGTGCCTTGGCATCTGTAAGCTCTGCTTCTCGCTCTCCGTCACCAGTGGTTGATAGCGAGCAGACCTCAGATTGCGACTCAGACGAGCCCCTTGACCTGGACACTCCAGGGTCAGGTGAAAGAGTGGACAGCCTCATAGAAGCCGTCAATCAGACCCTGGGGATTGAGGATGATCCCGCAGCGACTACGGGGCATAAAGTGGCATTTAAGCGAGTGAAGCGCCCGCAGAGAATTTTTTCCTCTCACCCGGAGTTTGAGGACATAGTGCAGCGGCACAGAGAACGTCCAGACTGGCGTTTCTCGGGTCAAAAGGCACTCGAAACAAGGTATCAGTTGGGGATCCTCCGGTTTCGCGCCTAGCCATTAAGACCCTATCTGTCCCTAGGGTTTCCTCAATTAAGGATCCCACGGATCGCCTTATAGAGAGCTTAGCTCGCTCAGTATATGAGGCATCAGGGTCAGCGCTTGCTCCCTCATTCACAGCAACTTGGGTAGCCAAGGCTATGATATCATGGTAAGAAACATTAAACAAGGTCGCGCAGGAGCAGGATCTACCTGCAGAGATTTCTGAGGTCGCAGGTCAGATGGCGATGACCGGAGACTATGTAATCAATGCGTTTTGGGATGCGGACAATTGCTCGGCACTTGCTGCCGCTAATGCAATTTCTGTCAGAAGAGCCCTATGGTTAAGGACATGGCGAGCTGATCCTACTTCTAAGAAGTCCTTGACTTCCCTGCCTTATCAGTGCGGCCACCTATTTGGGGAGAAGTTGGATCAACTTATCTCCGACTCCACAGGAGGAAAGAACTGGTTTCTCCCTCAACAAAAGGGCAAAACGCTTTTTCGTCACCCGTTTTCAGGCACGTTTTTGGGCCTTTCGCAACCCCGGGTGGACTACAGTGGCCAATTCCGCCGCCTCAGGCCGCCCCAACCAGGATAGGGAGCGGCAGGTCTCATATAGAGCCAACCCATTGGGGAGAATGCATACTGAGCAGCCCAGATCAAGGGGATCCAGATCCGAAAGATCGTCAGCCGAATGACTCGAGGCCTTTACCAGACGACTATGGGATGGAGGAAGTGTGATGGGTATATGGGCACTCGACTATGGGATGGAGGATATGTATGATGGGTATATGGGCACAGGCCTATGGGATGGTGGATATGTATGATGGGTATATGGGCACAGGACTATGGGATGGAGGATAATTATAATTTGCTATAACTAACCACAGTTAGTTACTATGCCCGGGCAGCGCCGGGCTCTTCAGCTAGTACATACATACACACACTTGAGCTTTATATCATCTTTATATAATAGATAATGCTTCGTAGTCCCTCTGTGCATCATGTTGCATCTTAGTGCTTCAGTGCCTCTGTACCTCAGGGTGAATCATTAGTGTGTTATAGTGCCTCTGTCCTGCATAGTACCTTGGGTGTTGTGGCTTTGTGCCTTTTGCCTCTGGCTATGGACCTCCGGCTTAGACCTTCTGACATGTGCCTTGTTGCGTGGCTGCACCTTGTATCGTTGGCCTACCACTTTACATTTTGTCTCGGGGCCCCAACTCCGGTTATAGAGTCCTTGTGTTTCAGGCCCAGATCCAGCTTCTGTTGCTTCATTCTTTGCAACCGAGCTTAGCCAGACAGACAGCCGGGCTTTATTTGGCCTAGTAATTTTAGCCTTTCTTCTGTTTGGGACGGAACTCTCAGGTGAGCTACTGCCTTGAGTGCTATAGGCAAGTCTCTTTCACAGTTAACGTTAATGGGAGTCTTGCGTCTTTTGGATTTATCCTATAAAGGGACATACTACTGCTCTGGAGCAGGAAATCCCTTGAAGTGGAAGGAAAGAATCCTTTCAGACTCCACAGGCGGCAATTGGACTAGTTTCCTTGATCAACATCCAGTAGACAGATTCTTGTCCCATAAGTCTGTTGTATTATGTTTGCCAGGGACGGCATCACTGTCTTTTGTACCTTGTGGCAAATCAGCAGTACTGCGTTATGTTGCAGAGAATCTCCTACCTGCTGCTTGAACAGCAGTCAGGGCTCCTAAGGTAAGAGAAGATGTATCCAGGACTCTTAGGCTGTGTGCCCATGTTGGGTTTTTTAAGCGTTGCCGCTGCAGAAACGCTTAAACGCTAACAAAACTCACCCCATGCAATCCTATGGGATTCCGCAGTTGCTGTGCCAATGCTGCAGATTTTTCCGCTCGGAATCGCATAGCGGAAAATCCACAGCATGTCCATTAATTTTGCGGAATCGCAGCGATTCCGCCACCATAGGATTGCATTGAAATGCTCACTTTACGCATGTGGCTATGCCTACCATGCATAAAGTGACGCCTTCATGTGTGGATGGTACCCGGGGTCTGGAGGAGAGGAGACTCTCCCCCATGCCCTGGGTACCTTATTCCTGTAAAAATATAATTAAAATAAAAAATAGGGATATACTTACCCTCTGTCGACCCCCGGAGTCCTCAGCAGAGCTGCCGGCAAGTTCCCAGGCGTGCTTTGTGAGAATGACCTTTGTCACGTTGCGATCGCGTGACCGCTAACATCACAAGTCATTCTCGCAAAGCACACCTGGTAACGGAACTTGCTGGCAGCGCCATTGAGGACCGGGATGGCCACTGAGGAAATCGGAGGGGGGGGGCCGCCATATATTTTTATTTTTTTTTTATTTTTTTGACATTGTGTCTTTTACTATTGATGCTGCATAGGCAGCATCAATAGTAAATAGTTGGTCACACTTGTCAAGCAGCGCACTAAAGGTCCATCAATTAGTTCCATGAAAAGTCTAGGAGACATTACTTGTCAGACGGCGTTCTTCCTTAGTTTCAATAATATCCAACCCTTATTTGAAGTTTAGACATCTGTGGATTCAGAATAGACATGATCTCCTGGATGAGTAATGTATTCCAGTGCTCTGCCATTATCCATGTACTAACTGTTATTGGTTTGATCTTCCAGTAGTGCAGGGTCTCTGTTTTGCAGGTTTCCTTGTATGGTAAGCTGGTCTCTAATCGAGGTTAAATCTGAGCCCAGGAGGACCGATGAAGGAAAAGTCCTGTGTTGTTAAGCACAAGCAGCCGATTACTGGTCTGTACAGTCCTCATTGTATTGCGGCTGTGGCTATCACCATACTTTTGCTGGGCAATAAGGTTTTTTTAAACCTATTCTGGGGCTGCGGTGTTTGTTTATATGTATCTATCACAATAACTATAATTCACTTTGGTTCATTATTGGTATTGGGGTACAACAGGTGTGTTTCACTCTCTGTTTCTGCAGCATATCTTGTTTACCACATTCATACTGAAATTGGCCATTTATAAACATATATCAGACACTCATTACGGTGGTTATCTTTGCGGATATCTTTAGATATGTATATATCTTTCAGATCGTTTTCTATATCTAGCCTGGTTCTTGCCTGGGTCGTTGGTCCTTGGGCTTCTGTACCCACCCTGGGACCTTTACTTTGGTATTCTCCATGGTGCTGTCCGGAGGGACGTAATGGAAAAAGGGAATTGGACCTACCGCTAATTCTGTTTCCAGGTAGTCCCTTAGGACAGAACCATTAATTCCCTCCCTTATGTTTGTCTTTAGGCTTCCACAGTATCGATCGTTCATCCATCGGGTTGCCATGGATCGAGATTGAGATGGAGACGTTAAATGGTCTTGCATACACGTTTGTAAGGTCGCGTGTAGACCATTTCCTACCATCCTTCTGTGGTACTTTGAAAAAACACTGGAGGGTGGAGGTGGGAGGGGCCTTTTAACCTCTCTGTGAGCCTATCGTGCTATAAAGCAAGGAAGGACTACCTCCATGGTGCTGTGGATGGATACCATGTTTTGGCATAGGTGGTTTCCTTCATTGGAGACTGCCCTTCCCGTGGTTGTTCCTTCCCGGTGAAAGACCTGGCTAGTCATTGCTTGCGTTGAGAAACATGTAATGGTGTCTCCGCGGCTTCTGTTTTGCATGTTTTACATATTTCCCATTAGGGATGGGGCAATGCTCTAGAATCACTGCGTTGAGAAACACGTGATGGTGTCTCCGCAGTGCATGATGTTGATCTCCATGAGGTCAATCATCCTCATTTTTCATACACAATACCTCCATGGTGCTGTCCTGAGGGACTACCTGGAAACAGAATTACCGGTAGGTCTAATTCCCTTTTTCCCACACATGTGCGACTGAGACAGCAGTGTGATGTCACCCATATCGCCCACTCTCGGACCTGCAAGGTAGGACCTAATCACCTGTCACCTTCACGGGGGTTCAGGGTGATTCCCGGTGGCTGGTCCTGGCCTTTTCCCCACCTCTCTCCTCAGAGAGACCTGTTAGGAAGACGGTGGTCACCTGTGGTGGCCTTCCCCCTTCAGGTAAAGGGTTGACGCCGTCTTCTGCACCGTCTGGAGACTGTGCGGGATGGAGGATTTCTCGTACCAGTGACCCTCATCCACCCGGGGGCTCCTGATGGCATCCTCATCAGTGAAGGGGACCAGGAACTCGTCTTATATGCATGTATGATCCCCTCCCCGGGAAGCGTTACTGCCCCTTCACACGTTGGACAGGGTGGCTGTATGGTAGTAATCCTCGCACATCTGCGGCCATTTTTTCCTGGCCGCGGCTCCTCCCGGCTTTTCTCTGGCCAGTTGCTACGCGTTTTTTAAATCTCGCGCTCTTTTCTTCCCGTGAAGGAAGCAGCTAGACATCCTTTAGCCAAGACCTTGTCGGTAGATGGACAGAGTCCGCTAATGTCGACCTGCAGGTTTCTCGCCTGTCTTCCAAAACAGTCTGGTCTCTGCCGAACGGTGCATCTTGTAAGGACTCTAGGGATAGACAGATTGAATCCTTCACTAAGTCAGCCTTTGAAGCATCTGGCGCCTCCCTCTGCCCCATTTTTGCCTCCACCTGGGTGGCAGAGTTCATGTCTGCCTGGGTAAGAATGCTTTGTCAGGGTATCCTAGCGGAAGCCCCTCTGGATGAGCTGGCCGATTTGGCAGACCAGATTGCCCATGCTGGCAAATGTCTTCTGACAGCCTCCTTGGATGCGGCTGGTTGTTCTGCCAGGGCTACAAGCAACATTACGCCGCATTCTCTGGTTGAAAGCATGGAATGCAGATCCACCATCTAAGAAGTCCCTTACTAATCTTTCCTTCTAATGCTCTAGACTGATCCTAAGCTGGATCAAATAATTTCTGATGAAACCGGTGGGAAGAGCACTTCTCTTCCCCCAAACCAGACCTAAGCGTCTTTTTAATAGGAAGCGGTTGCTCCAATTCCGTTCCTTTCGGCCCTTTTCTTCTTCAGGGACTTCCTCCAGCAGGACCACTCTTCCGCCAAAGGGGAAAGGAAGAGGCAGCCTAGTCTTTCAAACCTGTACCTCACGGCCAAAGGGTCGTTCCCCCAAGTCCTCTGGGTCCCGCGCCAACAGATTCTGCTCGGCGATTCTCTCTAGAGTGGTAGGCCGGCTTCTTCTCTTTCGGGATGCCTGGTTGTCTGTGGTTGACGACACTTGGGTCAAATAGTGAACAAAAACGACTAACCCCCCCCCCCCCCCCCCCCCCCCCGGAAGACTTTTTTTTTTTTTTTTTTTTTTTTTTTTTTCAGTCTCGTTCTCCATGACCCCAGTCTCAGGCCCCAGGTATTCTTCAGACTGTTTTACTCCAGTCTTTCATGTCCCGAAGAGAGACCGAGCTCTCCGTCGGATTTTGGACCTCAAAGCGGTTGAACCGTCACTTCCTGATGGAGTCCTTATGTTCGGTAAACGCCTCCGTGGACCTGGGAGAATTTCTTTGCTCTGTAGACATTCAGGATGCTTATCTCCTCATTCTTGTTTGTGTTCAGCATCAGAGATTCTTTCGGTTGTGATCCAGAAGGATGACTATTAGTTCTCGGCTCTTCCCTTTGGCCTGGCCTCTGCTCCCAGAGTATTCACGAAGGTCATGGCAGCGGTCATGACCATCCTTCGGTCCAAGGGGATTCTCATAATCCCTTACTTGGACAATCTTCTTCTGATCAAAGAGCTGTCCCGCCGAGACTGCGACCAGAGTCTTCAGATCACCTTGGACACTCTGGTCTGTCTTGGCTGTATAGTCAACAGGGAGAAGTCCTCCCTGATCTGAGAGCAGCACCTGGTATTTCTGGGCATGAGGTTCAATATGATCCAAGCTCATGTCTTCTTTCCAAGGGAGAAGTTCTCCTCTTTTTGCCAGGGGATCCACGCTCTACGACGACCAGCTCCTCTCCCCGTACGGTTCTGCATGAGAGTTTTGCGGAAGATTATTGCTGCCATGGAGGCTGTGCCCTTTGCCCAGCTCCATACCCGTCCCCTTCAGCTGGTCCTCTTGTCTGTTTGGGACAAGAGGACTGTTCCCTGGACCAACCCATTATTCTGCCTCTCAGGGTGAGGCAGTCCCTGACTTGGTGGACGCTATCTGCCTCTGTCTTGCGCGGAAAGTCCTTCCTCTCTCTCCGGTGGCGGGTCACCGACGCCAGTCTCCTCGCTTGGGGAGTTGTTTTTCTTCATCACACAGCGCAGGGTCGCTGGAACTCCCAAGAAGCTGCTCTCCCCATCAATCTCCTGGAGATCTAATCAATTTTCTTGGCTCTTTGCCGCTGATAGACCCTCCTCGCAGGCCATTCGTTCCGCATACAGTCGAACCAGGCCACTGCCGTGGCTTGCATAAACCATCAAGGCAGGACTCGTAGCAAACAAGTTGTGGTGGAGGTAGCAAGGATTCTGCTATAGGTGGAGCATCATGTTCCCGCCAAATCAGTAGTGCACATTCCAGGGGTGGATAATTGGGCAGCCGATTTTCTGAGTCTGCAGGGTCTCGGATTGGACAAGTAGTCTCTCAGCCCTGCAGATTTCAACCAGATATGCCAGAGATGGGGCACACCGGACATCGACCTGATGGCGTCTCAAATAAACCACAAGGTTCCTCAGTTCGTAGCCAGGTCTTGAGATCCGCTAGCCATCCGCTTCGATTCTCTAGTAATCCCGTGGTCCCAATTCCAGCTCCTTTTCCTCCTCCTCCCCTTGATACTGAGAGTCGTGAAAAAGATGAAGGCAGAAGGGATTCCCATAATCCTGAGAGCTCTAGACTGGCCAAGAAGTGCTGGGTACACAGAGCTGGTGAACATGCTCATGGATGCGCTCTGGAGGCTTCCAAACTGTCCAGATCTTCTCACAAGCCACCCTCTTCCAGCAGAGTTCACAGTCTCTGAATTTAAGGGCATGGCCGTTGAGGCCACAGTCCTGAAGGAGGCTGGTTTTTCCCATCATGTCATTCAGACCATGAATAGGGAGAGAAGACCAGCATCCTCACAGATACTGGAAGGCCTTCTTTTGGTGGAGTGAGGACAACATCTTGGTCCCTATGTCTTTTTCCCTTCCTTCCATCCTGGGTTTTCTACAGGCCTCGGCTTTACAGATTTGTAAGGTCACGACCTGGTCATCTTTGCACACCTTCGAGGTTTTACAGGGTTCATACCTGGCCTGGGAAGGAAGGTGCTGCAGGCAGTGGTTATGCAGTGGCCGACCTAAGTCTGTTTTCTTTGCATTCTTTCTGTTTCCCACCTTTGGGACTACTTTTGGGACATTGCATGGGTTACCTGTGTCCCCCAATGAAGCGATAAAAGAGGGATTTTTGATACTCACCGTAAAATCTTTCTTGGAGTCTTCATTGGGGGACATGGCATCCTCCCTAACTATTTGTACCTCTTTTGGGCATATGTGCCTTTCTTGTTGGGTTGGTACATATGTTGAGTTTTGGTTGCTTCTCTTACTGCTTTAAAGGGCATGTCACACTAAGAGATATCGCTATAACTAGTGACGTTATAGCGATATTGCTAGCGATATCGCTGTGTCTGATACTTAACTACGACCGGCTCTCCCGCTGGTTATCGCTGATCGTGCGAGAACGTTCAGGACTGTTTCTCGTCGTCAGCTTCCTGCGGCGCTTCCTGCTGTGAGGACGAGCGACGCGTGGAGCCGGGCGGGAGGACGCAGGATCGCCTGGTGTGACAGGTAAGTAGCGATCCCCGTCCCCAGCGATGTCGCTAGTGAGATCTGCCTGTGTGGCAGCTCACTAGCGACCACTTAGCGATGTACCAGCGATCCTGACCGCGTCATATCGCTGGTCGGGATCGCTGGTACATCGCTAAGTGTGACAGTACCTTAACACTAACTGAGGTGCTTTGTGAATTTTGCTAATTCGCCCTAATTCTCTTAAGAGGAATGTGTCAGTAGTCTTGTTGTGAATGATTTCTGGTTTTATGAAGGTGAATCTTCCAGAGAGGCTTTCTATGCTATGCAAGGAAATATAAGAGAAGCAATTCAAAGGGGGGAAGTTATTTTTTAGGGATTATTTTATGTTTTCGATATGATTTATTTTGCTCTAAAATGACATACTACTTAATATGATGTATATAATCAATGTGATAGCCTGTAATGTCAGGGGCTTGGGCGAAGTGGTCAAGAGACATGCTGTGTTTTCTTGGATCCAACAGTTTCAGGCTGCTGTTATTTGTCTTTCCGAAACTCACATGACCCGTAAGACTCAGATTTCTAGGAGGTCATTGGTGAGTCCAGAGTACCGTTCTGTTTTTATATTCATGCCAGTAGATCCTCTGCCCCATTCTCCAATAGTGGAACAATTTAAGTTACAAATTGTACAAATTTAGATACTTAGGAATAAGTGTCAGTATGAAGCCTAAAGAATATGGAACATTAAGAGTAGATCCTTTTGTTAGATAAATTTAGAACTAAAGTTAACGCATGATCCAAACTCCTGCCTTTAGTTATAGGTAGTGGAAATCTTCTCAAGATGATCCATATGCCACAGTTATGTGTTACTTGGTGCTCTTTGTTGGCTTTTTCCCCTCCCCCCCCCCCCCCCTTCATAATCTGGGAATTAGGGGCGTAAACAGCATGCTCGAATAAAGCTGCAAACTCTCCAACGTAATAAGAATGAGGGTGGACCATTCCTGATCCATGGCTGTTTATTATTTCATCCCTATTGCAACACCTCCACGGATGGGGAAGTAGAGATGACATGGGCAAGTTGGGTGCTCTTGTTTTACAGAATATGAAATGGGCCTCACCTCTGTCTTCTGGTCTGGGATTTCTACCGAAGAGAATCCTCTTACCCGAACGTTGGCGTTAATGTATAAAATGTAGGACAGAGGAAAGAAACTTGTGGGTATTAAGCGATTCACTATGGCGTAATCACAATTTGGATGAGGTTGCAAAGTAAGGATTTTTCTGATCGGGAGTGAAAAGGGATCTGGTTTATAGAACAATTATTTACAAATTGTCTTTAACAGTTTTCAACAGTTTCAAGAGGAATTCAATTTATCGCATAACACTTTTTTTTTTTTTTTTACCAATACCAACCAATCTGACATGATCTTTCAGTTCATTCGGGTCTCATAGATCTTGACATACAACATCATCCCCTAGTAGATAATTCATAAAAAGAGAGCTGATCCAGCACTTCGAATAGAATGCAAAATTTTTATTCCATCAGGAAAACCATGATTCAAGGGAAAATCCACATTCCGACATGGATAAATGTATCATCTGAGAAAAAAAATTCCAAAGTCCTGGTTCACGCGTTTCGAAGTGATACTTGTTATTCATAATCTGAATGAAATAAGACGCATCACTTTGAAACGCGTCAACCAGGATTTTGAATTTTTTTTTTTTTTTTCTCTTGGAACTTACTCCTCAGATGATATATTTATCCATTTTATAATGTGTATTTTCCCTTAAATCATGTTTTTAGTGATGGAAAAAGAGTTTTCTTTATCGCCTTATTGGGGGACACAGAATACCATGGGTGTATGCTGCTGCTGCTAGGGGGCTGACACTATGCAAAACAAGAAAATTAGCTCCTCCCCGGCAGTATTCACCCACCGACAGGCACTAGGCACCTCAGTTTGTGCTTAGTGTCTGTAGGAGGCGGACCGGGATCTTCCCAGATCCGCAATTAACCTTTTCTTTCCTTAGGTGTTCTAGGAACTTTTTAATTCTCTTGTCTTTTGTTTTGCAGATTCAAGTCGGGGAAACAGGGTGAAAGTTCACTCTGCTTTCCCATATCAGGCGGCTGAGCGAGCAGTGTGGTGATCCCACATCGCAACTCTCAGTACGCTGGCAGGACCTTGTCCCATATCACCTCCGGGTGCTATGGGATGCGGACAGGTGGCTAGTCCTTGCCAAAATCCCCCTCCTCACCCCTCTCTCGGGACAGGGCTGAGAGGAAGACGGCGATCGCAAGATTCCCCTCGCCATCAAGAGGTTAATGCCGTCTTCTACAGAAAGCGGGTACAGAGGACAGCGGCCAGCGACTTGCCACTACCCTTGTGAGAGGTCCCTGTGGTTATCCTCTTCAGGGACTTCAGGTAGGTGCCTGAACGATCCCTCCAGCCCGCAGCATCCCCAAGAGGCACATTGGTGGGTAACTGGACATCACCAGGCTATTTGAATTTCCCGCCCCTCTCCCAGCCTGACGGGCGCCGCTCTCACCAGCCGCGCGCCTCTCCACTCATATTAAAGGGCTGAATACAGGGATTTTATCTCCCTGTTTTCATAGCTGGCCATGGTTTTCCACAGTTCTCCTGCGCGCCAGTACCTCCATTACAGGGACTTTATCTTCTCCTTCCTGGGCGATTTAATCACGGGGCTGCGGTGCTGACTTTCACTTTCACTTTCAGTTCTGCTCCCGCTCTCGGGGCGCCTCCTCCTCCTTCTGAGCGCGCTTTCCTCGCGCCTTTTTTAGCCCATCACAGGGCTCCTCGTCCCCTTCCTTCATGTCAGCTCCAATTGCGGCTCAGCCGCTAAGCTCCGCCCACCGCTCACCTCATCAAGCATTTCCTGTTTCTTCGGTCCTGCCTTTCTGCGCTGCTTGGGGGACACTTCAGCGTTTCTGCTGCTCGCCGGAACTAGGTAGGCTCTGCTCTTGCAGAGATATTAGCCCTCCTCCGCAGTTCTTTCCCCAATTTCCGCGGCCATTCAGCGCAGTTTTCCTTATGCCCAACCCTGCAGGGGAGCTCTGTTTCAGGCCCACCGCTACTCATTACGCCTGTGCGCGCTGTAAAAGGAAGTGGGCTTCGGGTCAGCCATCTCCTTTCTGCCCGTCCTGCAGTCCTTCAGCTATGTCGGCCTCTCAGGAGCACACAGATTCCCGTGATGGGGGCACTTCTCCTCTCCCAGAATGGGCCGTAGCTATGTCTCAGTCGGTATCCGATCTGACCAAAGTCTCTCAGTCCCTGGTCCAGGTCCTAGAACGTTTGCCTCAGCTATCTTCAGCCACCGCTGCTCCGACCGCCTCTCAGGGTGAGTCGTCCGCTCCTGACCGCGACCTTCAGAGGGACAGGCCGAATAGGATGTCCAGGAAGCGTCTCCTATCAGGCTCGTCTTCCAGTTCGCTAGGCCCGTCTGCTTCACCCAGGTGTCCGTCTCCTTCAGTGGACGACCTTAGGTCAGACGACGATCCACAATCAGGATCTAGTTCAGAAGCAGATGACATGTCTAAAACACGAAGTATGGTCGATAGTCTTCTTTCAGCTATTTTCCAAACCCTGGAGATTAAGCAGGACAAGCCCCTTCCTCAGGAATGTTCTGTTCCATTTAAACGTTCAAAACCTCCATCTAAAACTTTTCCAAACCACCACGAGTTTGATACTACTCTAGACAAACATTGGGAGCACCCTGAGCAACGCTTTTCGGGCCGCAGGTATTTGGATGTTCTGTACCCATTTGAGGCTGATTTGCTTTCTAAATGGACCAAAGCCCCTGAAGTGGACCCTTCCGTTTCTCGCATAGCCTCTAAGACAGTTCTGTCCCTTCCAGACGGTGCATCGCTTAAGGATCCGACGGACAGGCAGTTAGAATCTCTGGCGAAGTCTATCTTTGAGGCCTCCGGTGCCTCCCTCTGCCCTATTTTCGCCTCCTCCTGGGTAGCTAAAGTCATTTCGGCTTGGGCAAAAATTCTTCGCAGGGGCATCTTAGCGGCAGCTCCCCAGGACGAGCTGGCAGATCTAGCAGATCAAATTAATCACGCGGGTAAATACCTTATAGCCGCCTCCTTAGATGCGGCCGGTTGTGTAGCTAGGGCTAACAGCAATATAGTAGCTGTACGCCGAGTTCTTTGGTTAAAGTCATGGAATGCGGATACCACCTCGAAAAAGTCGCTCACCAATCTGCCCTTCCATGGTTCTAGGCTCTTTGGGGCCAAGCTGGATCAAATAATTTCCGATGCCACTGGGGGTAAAAGTACTTCTCTCCCCCAGTTTCGACCAAGACGCATTTTTAATAGAAAGGGTTTTCGGCACTTTAGGCCTTTTCGTCCGTTCTCGTCCACAGAGTGATCTGTCCAGCAAGAGCGTCCTTCCGCTTCTAGGGAGCGAGAGCAGAAGAAACCTTCTTACAAGCCCGCTCCCCGCTGGAGATCTAGAGGACAATACTCCAGGTCCTCAGGTGCCCGTTCCGGTAGGTTTGCCTCCAAGTGACGGGGCACCCCCACCTGGAAGTTTTTCCAGGGTGGGAGGCAGACTTTCCTTTTTCGTGGACGCTTGGCTGTCGGTTGTCAACGACGCTTGGGTCAGGGAACTCATCGCATCCGGTTACAAGATCGAATTTTCTTCCCCGCCAGACAGGCGTTTTTTCCTGTCTCGTCCTCCAAGACAACGGTCCCACATTCCAGGATTCTTTCAGGCCGTCTCCTCCCTTCTTTCCGCCGGAGTGATTGTTCCCGTTCCCTCAGACGAACGGTTTTCAGGGTTCTACTCAAATCTCTTCGTAGTCCCGAAGAAAGACGGTTCCCTGCGGCCAATCCTGGACCTCAAATTGCTCAATCGCCACGTGAAGATTCTTCACTTCAAAATGGAGTCTCTTCGATCGGTGATAGCCTCAATGGAACCCGGAGAATTCCTCTGCTCTGTGGACATACAGGATGCCTATCTTCACATCCCTGTTTGCTTGCAGCATCAGAAATATCTCAGGTTTGCGATTCAGGACAATCATTACCAGTTCACGGCTCTCCCTTTCGGCCTAGCCTCCGCTCCCCGTGTTTTCACGAAAGTGATGGCGACGGTCATGGCCATCCTTCGATCCAGAGGGATTCTCATCATTCCTTATCTGGACGATCTCTTAATCAAGGGCTCGTCCTGTCAAGACTGTCTCCTAAGTCTACAGATAACCCTGGATACTCTCGACCGTCTCGGATGGTTAGTCAACAAAGAAAAGTCCGTCCTCAGCCCCACTCAGCGTCTGACCTTTTTAGGCATGGAGTTCGACACGAACCTGGCCCGGGTGTTTCTTCCGAGGGGAAAAATTTGCGGCTCTGTTCAAAGGGATTCGAGCGCTCAAACGGCCAGCGCCCATTCCCCTTCGATTCTGCATGAAAGTTCTGGGGAAGATGGTAGCTTCCTTGGAAGCAGTGCCCTTTGCACAGTTTCACCTTCGTCCTCTTCAGCTGTCCCTCCTTTCAGCCTGGGACAAGACGACGAGGTCCTTAGACCGGCCAATTCTTCTCCCCCTCAAAGTGAGGCAATCCCTCACTTGGTGGACGATGTCTACATCAGTCCTCCAGGGGAGGTCCTTCCTCCCGCTTCGGTGGCAAGTCATCACCACCGACGCCAGCCTCCTGGGTTGGGGAGCGGTTTTTCATCAGAGGACGGCTCAAGGACACTGGAACCCTCAGGAAGCTCTTCTTCCTATCAATCTGCTCGAGATCAGAGCAATCTTTCTGGCCCTTCATCGCTGGCAACCCCTTCTCGTCAGCAAGCCGATCCGCATTCAGCCGGACAACGCCACGGCTGTGACGTACATAAACCATCAGGGCGGCACGCGCAGCCACCAAGTCATGTCAGAAGTGGCCAGGATTCTGCGCTGGGCGGAACGTTGCGTCCCAGCAATCTCCGCCGTGCACATTCCAGGGGTGGAAAACTGGGCAGCCGACTTTCTGAGTCGTCAAGGCCTAACGAATGGTCTCTCCATCCCTCAGTCTTCGATCAGATATGCGAGCGCTGGGGTTCTCCGGACGTCGACCTCATGGCATCTCGGATGAACCACAAAGTTCCGCGCTTCGTAGCCAGGTCCAGGGACCCTCTAGCCGTCGCTTGCGATGCCCTAGTAATTCCGTGGTCCCAGTTCCAACTCCCTTATCTTTTTCCACCTCTTGCCTTGATCCCAAGAGTGGTCAAGAAGATAAAATTGGAAGGCGTTCCAGTAATTCTTGTGGCTCCAGACTGGTCGAGACGGCCTTGGTATGCGGAACTGGTGAACATGCTCGCGGACGTTCCCTGAACACTTCCAGTCCGTCCGGATCTTCTCTCGCAAGGCCCCCTTTACCACGAGAATTCTCGGTCTCTGAATTTAACGGCATGGCCGTTGAGGCCGCAATCCTAAGAGAATCAGGTTTTTCCTGCCAGGTGATTCAGACGATGATCAAAGCCAGGAAGCCAGCCTCTTCCCGCATTTACCACAGGTGTTGGAAGGCTTTTTTCCGTTGGTGCGACGATAAAAAAGTTTTTCCAATGGCTTTTTCCATTCCGTCCATACTGGGTTTTCTCCAGTCTGGCTTAGATTCGGGTCTGTCTCTCAGTACCCTGAAGGGCCAGGTTTCTGCCTTGTCTATCCTCTTTCAAAGAGGGCTGGCTTCCTTACCGCAGGTTAAGACGTTCCTTCAAGGAGTCGCTCATGTGGCTCCTCCTCATCATTCACCAATAGATCCGTGGGATCTCAATCTCGTTCTTGGCGCTCTCCAAAAGGCGCCGTTTGAGCCCATCCAGGACATTCCTTTTGTCACTTTTGTCATGGAAGGTGACCTTATTGATCGCCATTACATCCATCAGAAGAGTTTCTGAGTTAGCGGCCTTGTCATGCCGTTCTCCTTATCTGGTGCTCCATCAGGATAAAGTCGTCCTCAGGCCCGTTCCTTCCTTCCTGCCAAAGGTGGTTTCCTCCTTTCACATCAACGAGGATATCGTTCTTCCATCGTTTTGTCCGGCTCCTTCTCACCCTCTTGAGAGGTCACTCCACAAGCTGGATGTTGTTAGAGCCTTGCGTGTCTACCTCGCTAGGACCGCTTCACTTCGTCAATCCGATTCATTGCTGGTCATCTCTGAAGGTCACAGGAAGGGGCTTCCGGCATCCAAATCCACGATCGCTCGCTGGATTCGTTCTACCATTCAGGAAGCATACCGACTTCAGGAAAAACGGCCCCCTCCGGGAGTGAGAGCTCACTCCACCCGGGCTGTGGCAGCTTCGTGGGCCGTTCGACACCAGGCTTCGGCTCTGCAACTTTGCAGGGCCGCGACCTGGTCGTCCTTGCACACAATTGCGAGGTTCTACAGGGTTCATACCCAGGCCTCGTCTGATGCAGTTGTTGGTAGGAATGTTCTGCAGGCGGCGGTTGTGCACCGGCCGACCTAAGCCTTTCCTGTTCTTTTGTTCCTTATTGCTGTTCCCGCCCTTGGGACTGCTTTGGAACGTCCCATGGTATTCTGTGTCCCCCAATAAGGCGATAAAGAGAGATGGATTTTTGGTTCTTACCGTGAAATCTCTTTCTTGGAGCCTTCATTGGGGGACACAGCACCCTCCCTTTTAAATTGTACCGTGTTGGGTCTTTGAGTCCCCTGTTGGGTTGGTACATATGTTTAGAGAGTTTCCGTTGCTTCTCCTACTGCTTTCTCACCAACTGAGGTGCCTAGTGCCTGTCGGTGGGTGTATACTGCCAGGGAGGAGCTAATTTTCTTGTTTTGCATAGTGTCAGCCTCCTAGCAGCAGCAGCATACACCCATGGTATTCTGTGTCCCCCAATGAAGGCTCCAAGAAAGAGATTTTACGGTAAGAACCAAAAATCCATCTTTTTGCATTCTTTTCGAAGTGCTGAATCAACTCTCTTCTTTTTATGGTCTGCCTTTCCTTGGATTTGGGGTCCTGTGCACTCGTGGATGGGTGAGCTGATCACACTTTCCTGTGTTTTTTTTTTTTTTTTTCTTCTTCCCATCCCTAATAGATAATATTGCTTCTACAGGTCATACAAAGTGTTTTAATTTTTACAATATATAAGTGCCTATTGTCATTCCAACTGGATAATCACCCTGACAATTAGAGGTGGCGGATGTAGGCCCTATTTTCATGAAGCAATGGAGAGAGATTCTAGAAACTGTTGTCAAATTATCTCCCTGTGAGGCCCAAACGCTCTCTACTAGATTTAATTCACAGAGTATACAAATCTCCAAGCTTTTTACACAAGCTAGGGTATTTTGCATCATAGCGATATCCTACATGTGAAATTGATGAGGCACATTTGATGCATATAATGTGGGAATGCAGAGAGAGGCCCATTTTGGAACAAGGTCATCTATTTGATGGGAAGGGTGTTTGGAGTTAAATTAACAGATCCCCGTGTAAGTATATTGGAATTATTTGAAGATGGAGTGGATCCAGACTTGCCC
The DNA here is from genome assembly GCF_039654945.1 of Dendrobates tinctorius. NCBI lineage: Eukaryota > Metazoa > Chordata > Amphibia > Anura > Dendrobatidae > Dendrobates > Dendrobates tinctorius. The sequence goes on along the minus strand of NW_027361863.1, from coordinate 1,895,555 downwards.
CCTTTCATAGGTATCTCTCATCTTAGTTCAAGCACATAAACTTCTTTCATTTTGTTATACACACAATCTCTATCTATGGGAGAACTACAACGAAAGATAAGGAATAGACTATATCATAAACGTAACTTCGCCAGTTTGAAAAGCTATGGAGTCCTTGGTTGGATACTCCAGGGTTGTCCACAAAACTTCTAATTAAAGATTAGAATATTTATGATTCTATCCCTTAATTGTTAGTCCTCCTTTTCTTTTTCCTTCTTCTCCCCTTCTATGAATTTTATACTCCATTATTCTAGAACTGCTCTGAAAATGAAAATGAAAATGGGCCTCTCTGGAAAGTTGGGCTTTGGGTTTAGGGGGGCTAGGGAATTTGAAGTTGACTTACTTTGTTTTATACTATGGAATTATATCATTTATGTTATTTGAAGGATGGAAAATTTGTATTTGAAGTTTTATTAAATCAAATCTTATTTATTGAAAATCAGCTGAGAAGAGCTTAGAAAAAAGTATTTTTTTTTCATACAATATCTATTGTCCAATGTGAAAACATGGAGATCATTGTGCTGGGTCAGTATTTCAGTACTTGGATCACAGATTGTGTATGACATTGGGTCATCATAGGTGTTTTTTTTTTTTTTTTTTCCTATCTGTTGGTGTGATTATTTTTATTTGTGAATTGTGTCCCCTCTTTATTACAGGTGAACACAAGGGAAGATGTTGAGGATCTATGTCGCCTAAATAAGTTGATTGATTTGATCATCCCCCGTGGCTCTTCTCAGCTGGTCAGAGATATTCAGAACGCAGCTAAGGGAATACCTGTCATGGGCCACAGTGAGGGCATATGTCATGTGTATGTGGACAGTGAAGCCAGTGTGGAGAAAGTCACTAGGATTGGTAAGTACAGAAGACAACAACCTGCAGTAGATCTGATGAGACAATAAAAAAGACAATAAAAAGGGTTGTGTCATTAAACATTTATAGCATATCCACAGTAAATATGACATGCAACTAACGGACCTCTATATGTCTGAGACCCTCACCAATCTCCAAAATAAGGGTACCCTCTCGTGTCTACGCGGCACACCACACCCCTCTAAAACATGAGTGTTTTCTGGTTGGCCAGAGGATTGTCCTTTTGACACCTATTCCCAATACCAGATTGAGACTGCACTGGGAGGAAGACTAACTTATCCTTATGACTCCCCCGACTGGCCTAAAGGGGGTTCGTGGTCTTATCGCAAGGGCACAGCTGCAGAGACCCCCACAGACACTGTCCTCTGCCTCCACTCTGGAGGGGTTACTGGTTTCCGGGCTCACCTCCCTCTTTCATGCTGGAGTACTAGCCTCGCCGGGGGGGGTTCCTTATAGGGGGTTACCTTTTTTCTGTCCTGCCACAGCAGGGAATCCTCCTCTCGCGGTCTTCCTCTATCCTGGGTCCTCTGCTCGGACGATCATTTTAATCTAATTTCTTAATCACCGACGACCGTTTTCATAGCATCGCGCTGGCTTTCTCCTCGCACGGCAGCCAATCTGAGTGCTGCTTCTTCAGGGGTGTCGACTCGATAGGCATTCCTCACCCCCTCCTCTATTCGGTGCCATTTTCTGCAGGACACTGCCTGCTCTGCAGCGTTTACGGGAACAAGTTCACCTTCAGGACTGAGTAAGCTCTGCCATGCCACACACAGTCCTGCACTCCTCAGCAGTCTCCTCTCCCCTGTGCAATGTCTAATTCTAGGGAGACCTGCCCCCCCCTTTCTCCGTGGTACTTCATTTTGCTTGTTCCTCCTGCAAGAGGACACTGCCCTTAGGTCAACAGGTAGCCCCCTGCTCTGAATGCAAGCCATCCCATGATGCTGACTTGCCAGGACCCCCTGCACTGCCCAGAAAGACAGTTCACCCCCTTCCTCAGAGTGGGCGGCTGCACTTTCAAAATCTGTTGCTGACCTAACTAAGGTATCCCTGACCTTGGTTTCAGTCATGGAGCGTCTGCCGAACACGGCAGTGAACGCCAGTGCTCTGAGCATTGCCAGGGACGGTTCTAGTTCATCCCACTTCCCTATTCTTTCCATCTTGACAGACTGCGCAGTATTCAAAAAGTGGACTCTCTTCTCTTCCTCTGGATCTCCATCAATGTCAACATCCTCCGGGATGGCCAATGCCTCTTGCTTCCCCTTCCCGGGGACCCATATCTCTCATGGGTCCAACGTCCACTCTGTCGGATTCGGACCATGATTACAATCAATCCTTCAAACTGCGGGATGTGATGGACAGTCTGATGTTGGCCATCAATCAGACCCTCAATGTCAGGGACCAGAACTCCCATACTTCAGAGTTCACTGTATCCTTCAAGAAGTTGAAACTCCTTCCCGGGTGTTATGCAACCATAAGGAATTTTATGCTGTATTTGCTCAGGAGTGAGAGCATCCAGAAAAAACGCTTTCAGAAAAGAAAATGTATTGCAATCCTGTATCCTTTTCCCCCTGACCTGCTCAAACTGTTGGCTGAGTTTCCCGTTGTGTACCTTACGGTCTCTCAGCTGTCCTCCAACACAATCCTCCCTCTTTCGGATGGCGCCTCACTGAAGGACCCTACCGACAGACAAATCCATAGCCAAGTCTATCTTCAAGGTCATGGGAGCATCACTCTGTCCTTATTTGGGTCTCCAAATCAGTTTCCACCTGAGCCAAGCCTCTTCGTCAAGGCATACTCTCAAGGGCCCCACTCGAAGAACTAGCAAACCTCACGGACCAGATTGCCCACGGATAAAATATTTCCTTACTGCAACCCTCGACTCTGCAGGCTGCTTTGCTCAGGCCTCCATCAACATTGTGGCCATTTGCAGTGTTCTAAGGCTCAAGGATGCTGCACTCAAAAATTCCCTCCCCAGGGTCTACCCCTATTTTGATCCAGGTTAGATCAGATTGTCACAGATGCGACAGGAGGAAAGAGTACCTCCCTTGGCAGAGGCCCAAATGTCCTCACACCAGAAAATGCACACTGCATTTTCACTCCTTTTGCCAATTTTCAGACTCTGGGACATCCAACCATCGAGACCGTTCCCCTTCACTTCAAGAAAAGAGGAGACCTTCATTTAAGCAGATGCCTTCTTGGTTGCCCAATCAAACCCCACCAGTCCAGACATAACATATTTTCCTCTGAATGACTGGTCATTCCCATCTGGGGAGAGTGAGGTTGTCTCCACCGGTTACAACATATTTTTTTTCTTCCATTTCGCACTCCCGCTTTTTCGAGTCCCGGCCCCCAAGGGATCCCTCACTGGTTCCTGGTTTTTTTTTTTTTTTTTTTTTTTTTTTTCTTTCAGGCCATTACTTTTCTCCTCCAGTCTGGAGTCATAATTCCCGTTCCCTCTCAAGATGGCATCTCAGATTTCTACTCAAACCTTTTTGTGATCCCAAAAAGGATGGCTCTGTCTATTCGATTCTACAACTCAAACTCCTGAACAATCGTTTGCGGATCTGACGCTTCAGGATTGCGTCCCTTCATTTAGTAATTGCCTCCATGGAGCCCGCAGAGTTTCTATGTGTGGTATACATCCAGAATGCCTACCTCCTGTCACGGTTCCACCCCTGGATGCAGTTACTGACAGCATGGCCATCCAGTCTGGTACAGGAGCGTGCTGAGTTGTCAATCTGTGACTGGGAGGCACCGGCTGTCTCAGGTGTTCACTATCCTGGGTACTATGCCTACTTAACTGAGCATCTTCTCTCAGACCACTGCCAGACGTATATTCATCTTATGAGGTTTGTGCTTTGTGTTCCGTGTGCCTTGAGTTCTATATGCTTGATCTGTTGCCTGACCTTGGACTTCGTTCTCACCATCCTCCTGTTTAACCCCTTCAGCTTTGATCCGTTATCCTCCCGATACTCTGACCTCAGAACGTTACCTGACTACGCTTTTGTCTCTTCCTTCTGTTTATGACGTACCCTCCTGGCTTCTAACCTTGGACTTCCTGAAGACTCTGACTCACGGCTTAGCCGTGAGAAGTGACTAGCGTCACACCTCCACATATCCATCTGTGCAGCACAGCAAAGATTACTCCGCTTTGCAGTTCAGGACTCTCGCTTCAAATTCATGGTGCTTCCCTTCGGTTTAGTGTTGGCCATGAGAGTTTTCACGAAGGTCATAGCAGCTTTCATGGCCCTCTTTTGTCCCAGGGAAATTCTAGCTATCCTCTACCTGGATGATCTTCTAACAAGGCTCCGTCCTATCGGGACTGTTGCAAGTGTCTCCAAGTGACGCTCAACACGCTATCCCGTCAGGGTTGGCTCATCAACACAGCAAAGTCTACTCTGATCCCGGCCCAGTGCTTATTTTTTTTTTTTTTAGGCAAGTTCTACATTACCGCGCAAGCAAGGGTCCTTCTGAAAAGGTCGTCTCCCTTCTCTGGTTTTGCTCTGTCATCCCCATTGCCCTGTCCACTTCGAGTTGGTGTGAGACTGCTGGGAAAGTTGGTTGCCGCTATGGAAGCAGTTCACGTGGACATTACAATGGCTCAGACCTTATTTTTTTGTATAGACATGATATCTGAAAATGCTCTAAACTGAGCAAAGGTAATTATGAAGGGAGGAGGGAGGTGAGCTGTGACATCCCCTATTGTAAATGCTGGGTCCTGTATTATCAGTCACTGTAGAGGAGAAGGAGTTGAGCTATGATGGATCCTGTTACCTACTGTATATAGGGGTGTTGTCATAGCTTTCCTCCTGTATAATGGCTATCTCCTACTGTGAATGGTGGATTCTGTTATCTACTGTATATAGAGGTGATATCAGTAATTGTACAGGAGGAGGAGGTGAGCTCTGACATCACCTATTGTGAATGGTGGATCCTGTGTTATCAGCCTTCGTAATCCCTGTCCGTGATTATAATGAGACTGCTGAAAAGTCTTCTGTGCAGAACAGGAACGCGTTCCCTTTCTTTACAATTTTGATGTAAAAACATGCATGCTTTACAGAGTTTTTTTCCCTTTTATAATTTTTTTATCATTTTAGTTCGAGATTCAAAGTGTGAGTATCCTGCTGCCTGCAATGCTATGGAGACTCTGCTCATCCACCGAGACGTCCTGAGAACACCGCTGTTTGACCAAATCATTGACATGCTGAGAGTGGAGCAGGTGATCAGTAACTCCTATTGGAGCTTTCCATTAATTGCAATATCACAATATCCATCGTCCATTTTATTTATTTAAAGGCTTACCCCCCTTCATTTATTTTGGATGTATACTATATATGGCATAAATGTCTGAAGTGGGAATACCCCTTTAATAGCATTCATTTATGCCTACCATTAGGAATCATATTGCTGTTTGATTTGTACATTGAAAGTACAGAATTAGTGTTCCAGGGATTTTCCCCTCTATACTCAGGATATGATTGTTGTCACCCCCAGTGATTACTATAGTGGGAGTCTTCGATCCCGTTTCTATGTGACCCCCGGTAAAGAGAACCTTGAATGGTGTCAAAATGTACGGCACTAATGGAAACAGCAAGTGCAGCTTTTCCTTTGTTTCCATCAGCCCCAATGAACATTAAAGTTTGTTGGCTTTTCCAAAAAATGTCTGTTTCCGAAATTCCTATGGACTCTTAAATAAAGCCACCTCTCCATTTGCGCCCCTCCTGTATGAGGCCATTGCTGCTGGCTGTTTTGCCTTGTGGAATGAAGTCAAGTGACTCTTCGTAGATGATTGTCCCAGAGATTGAACTTGTGCTTGTAACTTATCCATTTATGGGGAAAGTACAGGAAAAAAAATCCTTAAATCAATTATTACTACGTGCAGGTAAAAATCCACGCTGGTCCAAAGTTTGCCTCCTACTTGACCTTTAGCCCCTCGGAAGTAAAATCCCTGCGGTCAGAATATGGAGATCTGGAGTGCTGCATTGAAGTGGTGGATGGCGTCGAAGATGCGATTGAACATATCCACAAATATGGCAGCTCCCATACGGACGCCATCATCACGGAGAATGGTGAGTCTCCTGCCCCGTTCTGTCGTGTTGGCCTTATTTGATTTGAGTAACAGCGATCTCTATCATTCCACGTTACAGAAGCGACAGCAGAATATTTCCTTCAGCATGTAGACAGCGCCTGCGTATTCTGGAACAGCAGCACCAGGTTTTCAGACGGTTACCGATTTGGACTGGGTAGGTTTAATTTCTCAAAATCTTTCTGTTTATCAATTATCTCAGTCGTTGTGCAAATCCTCCCTTACTTACCCATCCCGTTACAAGCCTGTTCACAGCCTGTGTTGTCGGAAGACTGTTTGGCGTGATGACATCGCTCCATACAATGCTGTGACATCATAGGGTCTGTCTGAACTGAGCTACTTCTAGAACAGGTCAAAGAGTGAATGATGGAGAATCCGACTCCCTGCTCTACAAAGTGGCCCTCCAGGGGGTTTGGGCATGAAGAACATTTCATTTAAAGGCTATGGAACCCTTTTTGATATCGAAATAATTATTTTTACATATGGTAGTGGTTACCGCTAATTCATAAAATTGCACTAAGTTTCATTCTGCAATCTTTATTCCTTCAGTCATGTTCAAAACCCTGATATGACGTTTGAAGCGTAATCTAAGTTTCAGATTTTCCTCTTGTGGGAGTGTCCTTCCCTGTAATATAGGCTGGATGCATGCATACAATGAGCTTTTGTTTTCTATGGTAAATCTATCCGCATACCTTCTATCCTGAAAATTCCTTTTCATGTACTTTTCTAATAGCCTGTTTTCTCTGCCCTCTCCGAAATACTTCCTCCTCTTTCCACTGCATATTGGTTTACAAGCCTCTCGCCCTCCTTGCTCCTATCTCTTAAGGGCAGGGGCACACTGCCATCAATTCATCCAGGGGGAATTGGGAGTGATCAGATTCTCTCTGATGAGAAGATGAACAACATTTCTCCATCTTCTCCATTGTGTCAGTGCTGGGAAAGCGGACTGCACTTGGATGTCATCATCCGAGTGCAGTCCAATGAGTTCCATGCACTCATTGACTTGCATGGCGTGACGGAAAATACTGTGGTGTGAGTGAGCCCTTACACTGAGAGCAAGGAAGGGGAGCTCAGAGAGCTGTCAGAATCCCAAGCCCTGCCAGATTTGCGACCTTTTTAGCTAAAGGACTTGAAAACACTTTTTATAACAGCAAAATGGCAGCCGATTTTTGATGACTATTTACAAGGTTTCTTAACTTTGCACAGAATTTTTTTTTTTTTTTTCATTGTGTATTTGCTTCTTAAATGCAAAGGTATTCATATCCTGTAATGCAGGGTACCCCAACTCCAGTCCTCAAGGCCCACCAACAGATCATGTTTTCAGGATTTCCTTAGTATTGCTCAGGTGATAATTGCTTCACTGTGCAATACAAAGGAAATCCTGAAAACATGACCTGTTGGTGGGCCTTGAGGACTGGAGTTGGGGAACCCTGCTGCAGTGGCAGATTATAATGAGGTCAATTTGGGCAGTTGCCCCGGGCCCAGTGGGGTTAAGGGGCCCACAGCCCAGGCCAGTAAATTGCCCCATTATAATCCGCCACCGCGCAGGGCCGGATTATAGGCAGGGCAGGCGGGGCTTCAGCCCCGGGGCCCCCACCACAAGAGCTTCTAAGGGGGCCCCCACCACATTCCTGCTGGCTGCTGCAATGGCACTCCATCTTCTCCCCACCTAAAAGTGAGTGACCGTGGGGGCGGCATTATGTGCTCTGCTACCAGCAGCATCTACAAGTAGCGTGAACGCTGATGCTGCTGGTAGCGTGCAAAGGCTTGTGATGAGATCACAGGAGGTAAGGTGTCAGGACCCCCCGATCATGTGACCCCTGTCTCCTCCCCTCCTGTGACCTCATCACAGGTCCTGTGCGCACAGCACTGAGCACTGAGAGCAGCCATGTATGTGGAGTGCGGCTCTGCGGGTGGAGGTCGGTGCTGGAGGCCCCATTATTCTCTATGTGGAGTGGGGCTCTGCGGGTGGAGGTAGGTGCCGGAGGCTCCATTATTCTCTATGTGGAGTGGGGCTCTGCGGGTGGAGGTAGGTGCTGGAGGCTCCATTATTCTCTATGTGGAGTGGGGCTCTGCGGGTGGAGGTAGGTGCTGGAGGCTCCATTATTCTCTATGTGGAGTGCGGCTCTGCCGGTGGAGGTCGGTGCTGGAGGCTCCATTATTCTGTATGTGGAGTGTGGCTCTGCGGGTGGAGGTCGGTGCTGGAGGCTCCATTATTCTCTATGTGGAGTGCGGCTCTGCCGGTGGAGGTCGGTGCTGGAGGCTCCATTATTCTGTATGTGGAGTGTGGCTCTGCGGGTGGAGGTCTGTGCTGGAGGCTCCATTATTCTCTATGTGGAGTGGGGCTCTGCGGGTGGAGGTCTGTGCTGGAGGCTCCATTATTCTCTATGTGGAGTGGGGCTCTGCGGGTGGAGGTCGGTGCTGGAGGCTCCATTATTCTCTATGTGGAGTGCGGCTCTGCCGGTGGAGGTCGGTGCTGGAGGCTCCATTATTCTGTATGTGGAGTGTGGCTCTGCGGGTGGAGGTTGGTGCTGGAGGCCCCATTATTCTCTATGTGGAGTGCGGCTCTGCGGGTGGAGGTCGGTGCTGGAGGCCCCATTATTCTGTATGTGGAGTGGGGCTCTGCGGGTGGAGGTAGATGCTGGAGGCTCCATTCTCTATGTGGAGTGGGGCTCTGCGGGTGGAGGTCGGTGCTGGAGGCTCCATTATTCTGTATGTGGAGTGGGGCTCTGCGGGTGGAGGTAGATGCTGGAGGCCCCATTATTCTGTATGTGGAGTGGGGCTCTGCGGGTGGAGGTCGGTGCTGGAGGCTCCATTATTCTCTATGTGGAGTGGGGCTCTGCGGGTGGAGGTCGGTGCTGGAGGCTCCATTATTCTGTATGTGGAGTGGGGCTCTGCGGGTGGAGGTCGGTGCTGGAGGCCCCATTATTCTGTATGTGGAGTGGGGCTCTGCGGGTGGAGGTAGGTGCCGGAGGCTCCATTATTCTGTATGTGGAGTGGGGCTCTGCGGGTGGAGGTCGGTGCTGGAGGCCCCATTATTCTGTATGTGGAGTGGGGCTCTGCAGGTGGAGGTAGGTGCCGGAGGCTCCATTATTCTGTATGTGGAGTGGGGCTCTGCGGGTGGAGGTAGATGCTGGAGGCCCCATTATTCTCTATGTGGAGTGGGGCTCTGCAGGTGGAGGTCGGTGCTGGAGGCTCCATTATTCTCTATGTGGAGTGCGGCTCTGCGGGTGGAGGTCGGTGCTGGAGGCTCCATTATTCTCTATGTGGAGTGCGGCTCTGCCGGTGGAGGTCGGTCCTGGAGGCCCCATTATTCTCTATGTGGAGTGCGGCTCTGCGGGTGGAGGTCGGTGCTAGAGGCCCCATTATTCTGTATGTGGAGTGGGGCTCTGCGGGTGGAGGTAGATGCTGGAGGCTCCATTCTCTATGTGGAGTGGGGCTCTGCGGGTGGAGGTCGGTGCTGGAGGCTCCATTATTCTGTATGTGGAGTGGGGCTCTGCGGGTGGAGGTCGGTGCTGGAGGCCCCATTATTCTGTATGTGGAGTGGGGCTCTGCAGGTGGAGGTAGGTGCCGGAGGCTCCATTATTCTGTATGTGGAGTGGGGCTCTGCGGGTGGAGGTAGATGCTGGAGGCCCCATTATTCTCTATGTGGAGTGGGGCTCTGCAGGTGGAGGTCGGTGCTGGAGGCTCCATTATTCTCTATGTGGAGTGGGGCTCTGCAGGTGGAGGTCGGTGCTGGAGGCTCCATTATTCTCTATGTGGAGTGCGGCTCTGCGGGTGGAGGTCGGTGCTGGAGGCTCCATTATTCTCTATGTGGAGTGCGGCTCTGCGGGTGGAGGTCGATGCTGGAGGCCCCATTATTCTCTATGTAGAGTGTGGCTCTGCGGGTGGAGGTCGGTGCTGGAGGCCCCATTATTCTCTATGTGGAGTGCGGCTCTGCGGGTGGAGGTCGGTGCTGGAGGCCCCATTATTCTCTATGTAGAGTGTGGCTCTACGATTCGTGACCCCAGTCACGTGACGAGGGGGGCCCACAGAGTCTGAACTGCCCCGGGCCCTGGCTACCCTTAATCCACCCCTGCCCTGCTGTAATGTATTTGGTGACTAAAGTGCACACAAGTTTCCTTAATCATTTCGGAAAGAACTATGATAATGTCTGTTTCCCAGTAATGCACGCTTAGTCTTTGAGCCTTCTGGGATCATGTGTTTGCATTATAGTACATTATTGAGATTTTTTTTTATTTCTTTATTAAATCTGTAAGATTTTTTTTATTTATTTTTTTTTTTTGCTTCTTCCATAACTGAAGGAACAGAATGTCATTATTGATCACCTGTGAGGTTTTCTTATAAAAAAAAAAAAAAAACACATGGCAGCGCTCTTTAAAGGGAATCTGTCGCCTAATTTTTCGACTATAAGCTGCGGCCACCGCCATCAGGGGCTTATCTACAGCATTCTGTAATGCTACTGTAGATAAGCCCCTGATGTAACCTGAAAGAGAAGAAAAACGAGTTATATTATACTCACCCAGGGGCGGTCCGGGGTCCTGTCCGGTCCGGCGCCTCCCATCTTCTAGTGAAGACGTTCTCTTTGCTTCCTGTCACGGCTCCGGCGCACTGCTCTGTCCTGTTGAGGGCAGAGTACTGTAGTGCGCAGGCGCCAGGAAAGGTCAGAGAGGTCCGGCGCCTACGTGCTGCAGTACTCTGCTCTGCCCTTTGCCATAGCCGTGATGGGAAGCAAAGAAGAGGATTTCTTCGCTAGAAGATGGGAGGTGCCGGATCACGACACCCTCCGGACTGGACCGGACCCCCAGGTGAGTATAATATAACTCGTTTTTCTTCTCTTTCAGGTTACATCGGGGACTTATATACAGTAGCATTACAGAATGCTGTAGATAAGCCCCTGATGGAGGTGGCCGCAGCTTATAGTCGAAAAATTAGGTGACAGATTCCCTTTAAAGAAGCACCAACACTGTTACATGTGCTATTACCGATCCACTTCGTTCTAGCTGGCCTAGAACACCGGCTGTGGTAGGACAGGTGGGGCCTGTTTGTATATCTTTTTTTACTAAACCTAGTTGGCCCCTTTTTAAGGCTCCGTAAATGATATTCTTCCTCTACAATTGTAGGAGCGGAAGTTGGCATCAGCACTGCCCGAATCCATGCTCGAGGACCAGTGGGCATAGAGGGACTGCTTACCACCAAGTGGTTACTTCGGGGAGAGAATCACGTGGTCTCCGACTTCTCCGAGCAGGGAAGTATGAAGTATCTACATGAGAATATTCCTGTCCCACAGAGGACCAGCAGCTAAAATCCAGGCTGACCACGGCCACTACAGACCTCATCTAGTGTCAGGGATTACCAAGCAGTCACTATGCTGATAGGCAAAGGCTGTGAGATTAAGAAACTATGCACTTCAATCAAATAACAGAGACCCTAGAAAAACTTCCAAAAACCTTGATAAATGCACTGAACGTGCATCAGTATTTGTGTGCCCTGCTGCCCATGGTCTTAGCTTCACTTAGCTTTTAATTCTGCACAGTAATGATATTGGTAAATGATAGAGCACTTCTAGTACGGCTCATGCAGGACTCGCCGTGTAGAGCTCCTGATGATGAGATTTTACTATAATGGACCCCCTGAAAGATAGAAGCTTGAAATTTATTTTGTATGTCTCCGAACTACAATGACTTCAGACTGACTTGGCTGATTTAATATAATATAATGTGCGGGCAGGCAAAGGTAATACTGAAGGGTGAGCTGTCCTAGACTAGATTCCTTGCAGTGCTTTATGGTCAAGTCTTTTCAGGGCATCTGAAAATCAAGTTTCGTTATTTTCAATTTCTAAGATATTTTTGGTACTTTTTTTTAAATTTCTAACTTTGTACAGTCAATTCTTTGTGACCGTATGGTTAAAATATGAAATTATGAAATGTTCAATTACACTTAATAAATTTGTCGGAATCTTAATGAAATGTTCTGTCTTCAATTGCTGTAGTGATTTTGCATGTGTGCGTGTACATACAGTGGCATGTAAAAGTTTGGGCACCCCAGGTCAAAATTACTGTTGTGAACAGGTAAGCAAGTGGAAGATTACATGATCTCCAAAAGGAAATGTGTTCTCAAAAAAAAGTGTGTGTGTGTGTATATATATATATATATATATATATATATATATATATATATATATATATATATATATTCATCTTTTACATTTTAAAAATTATAAAAAAGGGAAATGGGCCAGTGCTAAAGTTTGGGCACCTTTTGGCCATCTGTGTGGTCAGATAACTGTGACCAAGATTTCAGACCTTAGCCTGTTAGGGTTATGTTTGTTCACTTTCATTATTGGAAAAGGCCAGGTGATGCAGATTTCCCAGCTTTATAAAAGCCCATCCTCCTCTAACCTTGTGCCAAGAAAACAGCAGCCATGGGTTTTACCATGTCTTGTACTCTAAAACGGGGAAAGAAATTCCAAGTGGGGGTGAAATTGCAAAAAAAAGTGCAATCCCACACTTATTTTTTGTTTGGCTTTTTTGCTAGGTTCACTAAATGCTAAAAATGACATGCCATAATGATTCTCCAGGTCATTATGAGTTCATAGACACCAAACATGTTTAGGTTTTCTTTTATGTAAGTAGTGAAAAAAATTCCAACGTTTGGAGAGGTTGGGTGCGGGCTTATTTTTTGTGGGCTAAGCTGACATGCAGATACGCTCTTTTCTCGTTCGCCTTATTGGGGGACACAGAGACCATGGGTGTATGCTGCTGCCACTAGGAGGCTGACACTATGCACAAAAAAAGGTTAGCTCCTCCTCCGCAGTGTACACCCCACCGACCGGCAGGGAATTCCTCAGTTTAGCTTAGTGTCAGTAGGAGGTGGACACGGGTCTTTCATTAGACCCATATCTACCTCGATGTGCGTCGTTCCTTTTCAGGTTCCGGAGGGATACAGTGTGAAGAGTCACAGCTGTACTCCCACAAAGAGACTATGAGTACGGCGTGTACTGCCACCCCGTATCCTCATAGGTCTCTACGGCGGGACCAAGAGCTCAGCACGGATGCGTGCCAGCGATCCAGATGGTCCTCGCTCCCCGTCTCCCACCCACTCGCCCACCAGAGCCTGTCGGTCTGGATGAGACGCGGACACTACAGAAGACAGACAGCGTGGGATATTGAGGTACCTTTATTGATTGCCAGACGGAGGTAAGTATGGGGGCCGAGTCACGTCCTCCTCATCCCTAGATGGGCATCTCGGCGGCTCCAATCTTATTCAAAGTGGCCACTGCGGCCGCCGCAATTACTCCTGGCCCTGGCGTCAGAAGGGGCCTTTCCCGGCATTTTCCCCCCCGCCTTCAGTCCTGGGCCCAGCAGATGGCAACGGCGCTCTGCGGGACCTCCGCGCCGCCCCGCACTGACAGGCGGCTGCCGCTATTAATTTAGGCCCCGGCTTCATTTCGGGCCTTCTTCTGCGTCGCGGCCACGCCCCCCGCCCCTTTCTTCTAAGCGGGCTTCTCTCCCGCCCGTCCCAGGCCCTCCCACCGCCTCCTTCTTGCACCCCAGCCTATTCTTGGCCAGCGGGCGGTGCCTCCTTCAGCCAGGCAGTTAACGCCGCCCTTCTTCCCCTGGAAGCGTGCGTTCTCCCATTCCTCTCAGGCGGTCGCCATCTTTCCAGCCTGTCAGCCGGACGCAGTTCTGTCAGCCGGATATCGCTCTCTGGGCCCGTCAGCCGGATTTCGCTCTGACCTGCAGACAAGCCGGATAGCATTGTCTCTGGGGACACCGGACTGTGAGTAGCGCTGCATCTGCAGACTGACACCCTCCTCTGCCTTCTGTCCCCCAACCTTCCGGCACTACCTCAGTTATCACTATGTCTAACTCTAAATCTGATCGTGAAGTACTGTGCGTGCTCTTCTTGCAATCGCAAACTTCCCTCAGGTCAGTCCACTCCCCTCTGCCTGGACTGTAGCAATCCAATTCAGCCTGATGCCGCGCAGGAACCATCTATGGCCCCATGTGAGAGTGAACCCCCCCATTCCTGGCTGGGCTTCATCTCTTTCTCAATCAGTGGCAGACCTCACCAGGGTGTCTCAGTCCCTGGTAGCCGCTCTGGATAAGTTGCCCCTGGACACTTCTGCAGGGTCCAGCAGGTCTCAAGAGATTCCGTCTGAGTCAGCCAGCGTTAGTCGCAAAAGACCCAGGCAGGATCTCCAGCTGGAATCCCCCCCTCGTCCCATCTCACCGCATAGTCCGTCTCAGCAGCCTCCTTCCCGGGCCTCCTCTCCCGAGTCAGGTGAAGCGTTCTCGGACAGGTCTTCTGAGGGGATTTTAGAGCTGGATTCGGACCAGGATGCGAACATGAAGGTTACGGTGCAGAAACTCATTGCAGCGATTCACCAGACCTTCGAGATTGTTGACCCCCCTGCGAAATCCTCAGATCAGGAGGTTTCGTTCAGACGGGCGGAAACACCCTCCAGGGTATTTCCTTTCCATTCCGAGTTTGGAAAGATTTTTACCAGGGAAAGACAAGATCCGACCAGACGCTTTCAAAGAGGAAAGCGTCTCGGCGTACTGTACCCGTTTGCTAAAGAGCTCACGGACAACTGGGCTGCTTCTCCCTCGGTGGACCCACCCGTGTCCAGACTTTCTAATAACACGGTTCTCCCGCTTTCAAGCGTGGCAGCTCTAAAGGATTCTAATGATAGGATTATAGAATCCCTAGCTAAGTCCACCTACGAAGCGGAGTCAGCGGCAGTATGTCCAAGCTTTGCTTCGTCTTGGGCAGAGGATCTTCGTCAGGGCATCCTAGATAAAGCACAACCAGAGCGATTGGCCGATCTCGCCAATCAGATTTCCCATGCGGGGGATTATCTGCTTTCTGCTTCTTTGGATGCCGCATCCTGCGCCGTTCAGGCGGCAAGCAACGTTGTGGCAATCCGACGTACAATTTGGCTCAAGGCCTGGCAGGCGGACTTGTCTTCTAAGAAGTCTCTTACTAATCTGCCTTTTCAGGGAGTACGCCTCTTTGGATCCCAATTGGACCAGATTATTAAGGACACCACCGGAGGCACGAGTTCCCTTCTCCCTCAGTCTAAGCCTCGCAGACCTCCACTAAGGCATCAGTTTCGACCCTTTCGGGCTTTCCGCCGTTTCAATACGGCGGAGAACCCATCCAACCAACAAAGACCACAGGCGCGCCAAGATAGAAAGTTTCCTTCAGACCCACTCCTTCCTGGCGATCCCACTCTTCCCAGGGCAGACCATCCAGATCCAGGTCTGGACGGTCTACAGCTGCATGACTATCGTCAGACTCCCGAGGGTCCCTTCCGATTGGGAGGTCGACTTCTCTTCTTCAGGGACGTTTGGCTGGCCTCAGTAGAGGACGCTTGGGTCAGGGAGGTTGTATCGTCAGGATACAAGATAGTTTGTTTCTCTTCCACCGAATCGTTTCTTCGAATCCCGTCCTCCAAAGGATCCAGCCTTGATTCCGGGGTTCTTTACGGCCATCACCTCTCTCCTCAGTTCCGGGGTGATTGTGCCCGTTCCCGCCTCGGAGCGGTTCACAGGATTTTATTCAAACCTTTTTGTGGTGCCGAAAAAAGGCGGGGCGGTCCGACCCATCTTGGATCTCAAGCTTCTCAACAAGAGAGTACACCTTCGCCACTTCCGGATGGAGTCGGTTCGTTCGGTAATCGCTTCCATAGAGGAGCAGGAATTCATGAGTTCAATAGACATCCAAGATGCCTATCTACATGTTCCCATATTCTCCGGACATCAGAAGTTCCTGCGGTTTGCGATTCGCCAGGAACTTTACCAGTTCGTCGCGCTGCCCTTCGGTCTCGCCACCACACCCAGAGTCTTCACGAGAATCATGGCTGCGCTGATGGCCTTGTTGAGGATCAGAGGTCTCGTTCTTTTTCCGTACCTCGACGATATTCTGATCAAAGCTTCCTCTTTTCAACAGGCTCGCCTAAGTTTGACGATCGTCCTAGACACCCTTTCCAATTTCGGGTGGATCGTCAACAGGAAAAAGTCTTGTCTGATTCTTTCTCAACGTCTTGTGTTTCTGGGCCTACTGTTCGACACGCGTCAGTCAAGGGTCTTTCTTCCACGAGAGAAGATTCTTTCCCTGCAGCAGGATGTACGATCGCTGCAGACCACACGATTTCCGTCCCTCCGAACAGCTATGAGGGTCCTGGGAAAGATGGTGGCGGCGATAGTGGCAGTTCCCTTTGCCCAATTTCACGCCAGACCTCTCCAGCACGCCATTCTGTCGAGGTGGAACAGGTCGGCTCTGTCGCTGGATCGCCCTGTACGTCTTTCATGCCGGGTCAAGCGGTCACTCAACTGGTGGTTGACGTCACCTCTTATCCACTTGGGTCGGTCTTTTCTTCCCATTCACTGGCAGATTGTAACAACGGATGCCAGCCTCCTCGGCTGGGGTGCAGTGTTCCGCCATCACACTTTTCAGGGTCGTTGGTCGACTCAGGAATCAGCCCTGCCGATCAACGTCCTAGAGATACGAGCGATCCATCTGGCTCTCGTCCTCTGGGAGAGGCTCCTCAGGGGCCTGCCAGTCCGGATTCAGACAGACAATGCCACAGCGGTGGCATATGTCAACCGCCAAGGAGGGACACGGAGTGTCTCAGCCCTGGCAGAAGTGTCCAAGATCCTTCAGTGGGCAGAGATTTCGGTACCGACAATCTCCGCGGTACACATTCCCGGCGTAGACAACTGGGCCGCCGACTTTCTCAGCCGCGAGGGTCTCGCGGCAGGAGAGTGGTCCCTACATCCGGAGGTCTTTCTTCAGCTCTGCAGTCGTTGGGGAACCCCGGACGTAGATCTGCTAGCTTCTCGCCTCAACAGGAAGGTCCCACAGTTTGTATCCAGAGCTCGAGATCCTCTCGCAGTGGGCGCCGACGCTCTGGCCATTCCTTGGTCACAGTTCGAGCTCCCCTACCTGTTTCCTCCCCTGCCTCTTCTTCCCAAGCTGTTGAAGATCAAAGCAGAAGGAATTCCAGTCATTCTCATCGCCCCGAATTGGCCCAGAGGGTCTTGGTTCGCGGACATTGTCAACCTTCTCGCGGACTCCCCCTGGAAGCTTCCAGACAGGGCAGATCTGCTGTCTCAAAGTCCGATTTGCCACCCCAATTCTCGGCCGCTCAATTTAACGGCGTGGCTGTTGAGACCGAGGTTTTGAAACGAGCAGGATTCTCCGATCGTGTAATTCATACCATGATCCGAGCCAGGAAGACATCATCTTCCAAAATTTACTACCGTACTTGGAAGGCTTATTTCACTTGGTGTGAGGCCAATAACATCGCGCCTATGTGCTTTTCGCTCCCTTCCGTTCTGGCGTTTCTTCAGGCAGGGCTGGATGCGGGGCTTGCTCTCAGTTCCTTGAAGGGTCAAGTTTCGGCGCTGTCCATTTTATTTCAGAAGACTTTGGCCTCCCGCCCTCAGGTCAAAACCTTTCTTCAGGGCGTGGCTCACACGGCTCCTCCGTATCGAGCGCCCGTGGATCCATGGGATCTTAATCTGGTTCTTGAGGTTCTGCAAGGTTCTCCCTTTGAACCGCTCAGAGAAGTCTCCCTTTCCCTTCTCTCCTGGAAGGTAGCCTTTCTGGTGGCCATCACCTCCATCCGGCGCGTGTCGGAATTGGCGGCTCTTTCTTGCCACTCTCCTTTTCTGGTACTTCACCAGGACAAGGTAGTGCTGCGGCCTCCGCCCTCTTTTCTTCCGAAGGTGGTGTCCTCCTTTCACCTCAATGAGGATATTGTTCTGCCGTCCTTCTGTCCGAGTCCAACTCATCCTCGGGAGTGGTCCCTGAACAAGCTGGATCTGGTCAGGGCGATGAGAATCTATCTGTCTAGGACGTCTTCCTTGCGAAAGACAGACTCTCTTTTCATCATTCCAGATGGGGCGCGGAAAGGTCACCCGGCTTCCAAAGCTACTATTGCTCGCTAGATCAGATCGGCAATTTTGGAGGCCTACCGGGTTAAGCATCGAGTGGCCCCTCCGGGGATCAGAGCGCACTCTACCCGGGCAGTGGGTGCTTCCTGGGCGG